>NC_080695.1:58944773-59259819 GCF_030445035.2 Dasypus novemcinctus
GAAATTAACTGAGTAGCAATCAGAGTTCACCTGCTGCCCTGTCTCTCAAGCCAGACAGTCTGTAACTAGAAAGCCAGTGGTGGGAACTCTCCCAAGAGATGCCAGAGACCTGCTGCCCTGGTGCCACCTGGTTTTCATGAAACGGGAGCCAAGCAGGGGATTGGAGACAGTGCTGGACTCCCTGCTGCCTGTGCTGTAGCTGTGGGCAGCCCTTACTTCTCACCCTTGTCCTCCTCAGCTTGGAGGCCTCAGGAGTGCTTGCCAGACACAGCTGTGAGCATGAGAGTGAGCGAGCCTCACGTAGTTGCTTCTTGGCTACTGCCTGGCCTGAGCAAGGCAACTTGTTGTGGGGGGAGGGACCGGGCCTGAATTTAATTCCTGACTTGCCATTTGATAGTCTGACCTCGGGCAAATCAGTTAACCCCTCAGAACTCAACTTTCCTGGGGCTAATAATATCTGCCTTCCACATTTATTGTGGGAATAAGAAATAATATAAAAAAGTGCTTAGCACTGTGCCTAGCAAGTAAGAACAGCAACCTCTGAGAGTAAGTAACAACCTCTGAGATTCATCGAGCCCCTTGGCCTGTTTTGTGCTTAATCCCATGACTCTTTGGGTTTGGGACTACGATTATTCCCATTTTACAACATGAGGAAACTGAACTTTCAAAGGTTGTGTGATTTCTCTTAGCCTTATGGTATTTATCATCTTTATGCCATTGATTCCTGCTCCAGTCTTTCCTTCAACTTCAGACCTATCCTGTTGCATTTGTCATATCTCTTCTTGGATGACTAATAGTTGTCTCAAACTCACTGTTGAAAAACCGAACTCTTGGTCATCATTCACCTCTCCCCTGCCCCACACTCACCTGCTTCTTCCTTGATCTTTGCCAACTCAGTTAAATGGCAGCTCCGTTCTTCAAAATTGCCTTGGCCAAAAATCTTGGTGTTATCCTTGCCTCCTTGCTTTCTTTCAAACCACACATCAAATCTATCAGCAAGACTCATTAACTCTGGGAAGCAGCCCAATGAATAGGGCGTCCACCTACCACTTGGGAGGTCCATGGTTCAAACCCTGGGCCTCCTTGACCCGTGTGGAGCTGGCCCACGCACAGTGCTGATACACACAAGAAGTGTCCTGCCACACAGGGTGTCCCCCACATAGGGGAGCCCCACGCGCAAGGAGTGCGCCCCGTAAGGAGAGCCGCCCAGCGCGAAAGAAAGTGCAGCCTGCCCAGGAATGGTGCCACACACACGGAGAGCTGACACAGTAAGATGACATATCAAAAAGGAACACAGTTTCCCGGTGCTGCTGATAAGGATAGAAGCAGTCACAGAAGAACACACAGCTAATGGACACAGAGAGCAGACAACCGGGGGGGTGGGGGGAGAGAAATTTAAAAAAAAAAAAAAGGAACTCATTGACTCTTCTCTTTAACCTCCCTCCATATCTTATTACCTCCTCTGCTATCCCATGGTCCCAGCCAGCATCACCACCTCCTGCCTGGACTATTGCACAGCATCCTAACCAGCTGTGTCCATTGGCTTCTCCAGGAAGCAGAAGCCAAAATGGAGTTAGGAGTGCATGGGGATGTGTAAGAGGTATAGAGGGGGTGATGCTTATGGAAGAAAAAGGGGGAGAGAAGGCCTTTGAGCATGGGTTCCTAGGGCTGTGGACAGGGAACACACCACCACAAGTCTTGGTGCAAATCTTCCAAAATCTTGCCACCCAGCGTGCAGAGATTATTTACTGGAGGGGACCCGGCATTGATCAGAAATGATCAAGAAGAGCTGTGCATCCAGAAGTGCAACAGTTGGAGGCTGCCGGCTGGCTGCAGTTCTTGCTGTGCAATGGCAGGTTCTTTCCTGAAGGGAGATCCTGGTGGCTGGCTCATCTCCCTGGCCTTACAGCTGCCTCTCAGCTCTCCTTGTACCTCTGAAGTCTCTTCTTCATTTTGCAAGTAGAATGATCTTTTTAAAATAGGTCAGATTATTCCACCTTTTGCTTAGAATTTTCTAGAGGCTTCCCATTTTGCTCAGAATAAAACACAGTCCTTACTGTAGCCTGCCAAACCCATCCAACCCCTCTCTGGCCTCATTTCCTCTCATCTTCTCCCTGGTTCATTATCCTTTAGCCATACTGACATCCTTGCTATTCCTAGAACCTGGTAAACATGTGCCCCACTCCAAGCCTTTGCACTTGCTGGCCCTGGAATGCTGTCCCCGCAAGTCTTTGAATGACTCACTCTCTCACTTTATGTGGCTTGCTGCTCAAATATCACCTCCTAAGTTGGAGCCTCTCCTTACACTTTATTTAATTAGCACTCTTCACCATTATTTTCTCAGGCTTTAACCCTGCCTTATTCCTCTTCATAGCAGTTTTCGTAGCTTGGCCTATGAAGTAGACTTCCTTTACTTTCTGAGTCCCCCTCCTAGAATGCATGCTTCATGTGGACATTCACTTTCTAATTTTTCTCACTGCTTCCCTGAACTCTAGTGTTTAGTGCCTGGCACATTGTAAGTCATCAGTAGCTAGTTGTGGAGTGAATAACTGAAGGACTTGCCCCAACACAGCCAGCTGGTCACTGTTGGGTCCTGGCTTTTATCACAGGTATGGGAGACAGCAGAGCTCATTCTCTCTTGGTCACTGTGCTCTATCTCTGCCACAGTGAGCACTTGGAAGATGATGGATATGACTGTTGAGGAGACTCTCTCCTTTGCTGAAACACCTGTGGGGCACCTGGGATACTGTGGGGGTCGTAGTCACATTGCCCAGGAAAAAACTGCTTTCTTTGTTATCTTAAAGTGTCCCAGATTTCCCATCACGCTGAAGCTGGCCTGCTGTTCCAGGACCTGGGTGCATCTCTTTTTTTCCATTAGAATTTCCTAGGAAACCAACTCTGAATTTAAAATAATTCTTTATCATCTTTCGCCACGAGCATCTCACAGTTTGCATCGGGTCATGCTAAGCTTGTCCAAATTGAAAGCAAAACAGTAACCTTATCATACTGTTTGCTGTGCTATTTTCCACTGTGTTTGAAGTTTTGCTTAAAATAATTTAGGCAAAAACCCCTGTGTGCCCTGTGGTCTCTGCTAGTGAGACTGGCATAGGGCTCACTTATCTCAGATGACTTGTCAGAGACACCCCCAAACAGAGGTGGTGGCTGCAGTAAGGTGAAAAACCGAGCAGTTCTCAAAGTTAAATGGCCTGCTAATAGTGCTAACAAACCCATAGCTTTTCTGGAACATGAAAAATAGTTCTGGTTTAAAGTAAATGTCTTTGTGTTTTTATCAAACACAGTTTCAGTTTCTGAGTATTTGGATTTAAAAAGAAGAGGCTTTTTGTTTTTGTCAAATCATTCTTTTTTTGTATGGGGTCTAATTTCTCTAATTATGCCCTCATGGAAATGCCCTAGGAGATTGTCCACTATTCAGGGTATATGCAAGTAAATAGAATGTAGAGTTTTTTGTGCTTACTGTGGGTGCTAACTAGGTTGATTGGGTTAATGTGGGAGTCTATGCTAGATCAGTAATTGTAGACATCTTCATGTTTGGCAAAAGCTTGATAAACGGAAGCAACAATGGACTTGAAATTCCTTTGTAGCAATGGACAAGTCACAGAAGTCTTGTCACTGATAAAATGGCCAGGCTGAGTTTTGAATGGAGGCTCCAATGAGATTATGCATTTGAAATACTCTGTGAGCTCCAAAGTGCCAAGCAAGGTGAAGCAATTGTATTATTTTAATTTTTATGAGAACCCTTTGCATATGAATATAATTTTCAAATTTTGGTTTGCCTATGAAATACAGCCCTTATTTCTCTTTGTTTTTTTTACCTATTTTTGTATTTTGGCCTTTTCATCATAACTTCTGTCTCTTACCCAAAACTGAAATATCCAAACCTGTAGATAAAAGTTGGTGAATACCACCAGGTGCACTCTTCACGCAGTCCTTGGCCAGGGCAAACTCAAACGTTCTGAACACTGTCAAAGTAATGAAAAATCAGGACTAAATTTATGGATGGAATATAACTGAAGAGATGGACAAAGTATGGACTAAACTTCAATGATTAAATTTTAGATTTAGGATTCCATTGCTAACCAGTGTTTTAAAGCAATGTTTTTCTTGATTCAGAACGAACTATTATTGGTATGAATAGGAAAGTATGCTTTTCTCCTGGTACATTAAATTGCCATTTTTTCCATCTCAGAGCTAATAAATCACCTTCAGGAAATATGAGTCATAAAAAAATTTGTTTTTAGTCTGATCAGTCACTCTGACTTTAAGAATTCAATCACAATTGATTCTCTCCAAGTTGATAGGTTTATTGGGGGATGTGCAGGCAGTAAGGAATGGTGTTGCAACCTGTTATTTTTGGCTCTCAAATGACTTGATGTTTCTCAGACTTTTATTGTGCTATCTTCCTTGAACACTCAAATGTCCTCTTACTCCCAGGGAAAATTGAAATCTTCTTGACTTAAAATAAAATCAAATGTTACACTTGTATAAAACCAGGCTGGTGTCTTGATGACTTCTTGTACCTCACCATTTACTTACCTTTGGCAATACAGAGGTGGGAGTTGTCTAACCTATTAAATGGGTCTCTCTATTAAATGTCATAGAAACTCAGAGTCTTATTCAGAGTCATCTATCAGGAAGTACCTGTCTAATGATTAAAGGTACTATATTAGTTAGCTATTCATGCATAACAAATTACCCCAGAATTTAGCAGCTTAAAACAAAAAACATGTATTATCTCAGACTTTATGTGGGAGAGGAATCTGGGTACAACTTAGCTGGGTGCCTCTGGCTCAGATCTCTCTCAAGACTGCCATCAGGGTGTTGCCATGTCAAGGGCCTGTTTTGGGGAGGATTCACTTCCTATCATGTGACTCTTGATTGGCTTCAGGTTCTTGCTGGCTATTGGTTGAAGATGCCACTTCCCTGTTAGGTAGGTCTCTCCTTAGGGTGGCTCACAACATGGCACCGTGAGTCACTTCTGCCATATCCTGGTCCTCAGAGGTAAGTCACACTCAGGAGGTGGGGATTAACAGAGCAGGTGAGTACCAGGTGGCAGGATCATTGGGAGCCATCTGGGAGGCTGCCTGCCAAAAGATATGCTACAGTGGGGATGAGTTTTTTATTATACTATTTGGCACATGAAAGTAGAAGTTTCTGACATGCTTGTTAAATAAAGCTGCAGGAGCCAAACCAGGGCAGTGGAGGTCAGAGAGTTGTACAGGGAAGCTTGACTGGCTAGATTCTAAGAGAACTATAAACTTACAATGGTCCCTGGTCTATCCCCCAGCCTAGAAGGCCAGAATGCTTTTTTTTAGTCTACCTCCTCCAGTTGTGATTCCTCTTAAATATACTCACAGGGCCTAATGCCTGGAGGGCAGAATGCCAGCAATTTGATTTCCACTGAGATGTGTAGACATCAAGCAGGCTGGGGTGCCATGACAGCCTGATGGGCATGATCTCATTGTTTAGGAAAGTATCCTGGACCAGGCAAAGGTCGGGAGGTCATTTGAAGAGCACAGAGTCAGAGCAGGGGCTGTGAGTAATAAATAAGGCTTGGCTATATGTAGTGTGCTAGTGCTGGACTCTGCTAACCAGCACATCCCTCTTCATGATGAGGGCGCCGGCCAACATCCTTCTGCCCTGGCTGCCCTGCTCTGCGGGACGCTGCTCCGACTTGACCTGTTCTAAGTCTTCCCCTCAAATTCTCATTAACACAGTTTAAAAAAATTGTAGTTTGTTTTTTATTAAATCGTGAGTTTGCACGGAGCCTTATTATAAAAGACATTAGACCTCTAGCTGCCACCCTCTCCTGTTTCTCCCTCCCCAGAAGCAATGGCTTTGATTCCTTTTTAACTGACTCTTTTGGTAGTTGCCTCAGTCTCTCTTTGTCGTATGTATATATTGCCACCTGTTGACGATTTTGTCATAGGTATTTACTGATTTCTTACTATGGAAGGTCTGAAGAATGACCCCACAAAACTCTTAAGTGTGGCACGTGTACACACACACACACACACACACACGTACCTTCCTGGCACAGTCATAGCATCGTTTTGGTTCGATCACTGTTCAGTGATTATGTTGTTATGACTGTGCAAATGCTAGTCACGTCTGAACCATAAGATGATATATGATCATTATTTTTCTTCTCTAGCGCAAGTTTTTGATTTCTCTGGTGTTAATAATTGTCTTTTGTTTTTTGGGTTTTTTTTCCTGGTGTTCTCTGTGTTTATCACTAATTTCAGTCCCAGTTCTCAGTTATGTAACGCTTCCCTTGGTATGTTTGGCCATGTCAAGTGGCCTGTCTGTTCTGTCCTGAGGCATTTGCCCTCAGATCCTCTGACCTGCTTGAGCTAGAAGAAGCCTGGCTGCCCTGTGGACCTCCATACCATACTCTCTGACTCATTTGCAAAAATAACTTTATCAAGATATATGGTTCACATACCATTATAATTCACCCTTTTAAAGTGTACAGTTCAGTGGGTTTTGTTTTTATATTTTTAAGATTTCTTTGTCTTAATTTATTCATTTATCCTCCCCTCCCCCATTGTTTGGCTCACTGTCTGCTTGTCTTCTTTTTAGGAGGCAATGGGAAACGAATCGAGGTCTCCCATGTGGTAGGGAGGTGCCTAATTGTTTGAGCCACCTCCACTCCCTGTTTGTTATGTCTCTCATTGTGTTTCTTCACTGTGTATTTTGGTTGAGTCATCTCACTGCATTATCTTGTTGTGTCAGCTCACTGAGCCAGCCCGTCACATCAGCTGTGAAGCTGGGACCTCCCATGTATAGGCAGGAGCCCAGCTGCTTGAGCCATACCTGCTTTCCGTCAGTGGGTTTGTGTATTCACAAAGTTGTGAACCATCACCACTGTCTAATTCCAGAACATTCTCATCACCCCAGAAAGCAGCCTTGTACCTATTGGCAGTCACTCCCCATTTTATATGGAAATGGCCAGCCAATGCCAATTTGGACATTTCATATAGATGGGATCATATAATATTTGGCCTTTTGCATATGACTTCTTTCACTTAGCAGAATGTTTCCAAGGTTCCTCCTTATTATAGCATGTACCAGTATGTCATTCTTTTTATGGCTGAATAATATTACACTGAATAGATAGATCACATTTTGTTTATCCAGTCATCAGTTGATGGACATTTGAATTATTTCCACTTTTTGGTTATTATGATTAATTCTCTGACTCACTTTTATGTTTGAGTCCCTATTTCATGGATTCTGTGTCTTCCTTTCCCTAGATTTCCTCCCTCCTTTTAGTGAAAGTTCAAGTTTTTAAGAAGTTGCTTGTCTGATAAATATTTTTTTTTTTAATTAAAAAAAAAATTTTAATTTTTAATTTTTATTTCTCTCACCTTCCCTCCCTCCCCCCTGCCCCAGTTGTCTGTTCTCTGTGTCCATTTTGCTCCGTGTTCTTCTTTGTCCGCTTCTGTTGTTGTCAGCGGCAAGGGAATCTGTGTTTCTTTTTGTTGCATCATCTTGTTGTGTCAGCTCTCCTTGTGTGTGGCACCATTCTTGGGCAGGCTGAACTTTCTTTCGCGCTGGGTGGGTCTCTTACGGGGCGCACTCCTTGTGCATGGGGCTTCCCTACATGGGGGACACTCCTGTGTGGCATGGCACTCCTTGTGCGTATTAGCAGTGCACATGGGCCAGTTCCACACGGGTCAAGGAGGCCCGGGGTTTGAACCACGCCCCTCCCATGTGGTAGACAGATGCCCTAACCACTGGGCCAAGTCCGCTTCCCTGATAAATATCTTTATCTTACTTTTCATATGGTTTGAAACTCTAGGTTGGAAATTGTTTTCCCTCAGGATGTTGAAGGTTTTAGTCCATTGTTTTTTTTTTTTAAAGATTTATTTTTTTACTTATTTCTCCCCTCCCTCCCCCCCCCCAGTTGTCTGCTCCCTGTGTCCATTCGCTGTGTGTTCTTCTGTGACTTCTTCTATCCTTATCAGTGGCAAGGGAATCTGTGTTTGTTTTTGTTGCGTCATCTTGTTGTGTCAGCTCCCATGTATGCAGAGCCATTCCTGGGCAGGCTGCACTTTCTTTTGCCCTGGGTGGCTCTCCTTATGGGGTGCACTCCTTGTGCATGGGACTCCCCTACACGGGGGACACGCCTGTGTGGCACGGCACTCCTTACACGCATCAGCACAACACATGGGCCAGCTCCACACGGGTCAAGGAGGCCTGGGGTTTGAACCGTGGACCTCCCATGTGGTGGGCGGACGCCCTATCCATTGGGCCAAGTCCGCTTCCCTAGTCCATTGTTTTATAGCTTCCAGTGTTGCTATTCAGAAGTCCTATGTCATTCTAAGCTTTCATCTTTTATATAAATTCTGCCTCTATTTCAAAAATTTTAGCTTCTTCTCTTTGTCCCATGTTCTAAAATGTCACTGTGAGGTGCCTTAGTATGACTTTTGTTTCATCCATTGTGCTTGGTACCCAGTGAGCTCTTTTGACCTTGACACTCATGTCTATTGGTTCTGGGTCATTTCTTGAATTATATTTTTGGTTTTCCTTTTCTTTGTGTTATTTTTTTCTTCTTCTTCTTCTTCCTTTTTTGGAACTCTTCTCATTTGAACTTATGGTTCTCTATTGCCTGTTTCCCATTTTGTTAGCCTTTGGCTTTACTTTTTGGAAGATTACCTTTTATCTTTTATACCTTATATCTAGTATCCCATTTCTGCTAATGCAGTTTTGCTTTCCAGAGAGCTTTTTTTTGTTCTCTGCATGTTCTTTTTCTTTTTTTATAAATATCTTTCTATTCTTGTTTCATGACTACAGAATCTTCTCTTTCATAGGAGATATTAGTGATAGTTTGCTTTTGAAGTGTTCTTCTCCCTTAGTAGTCTCTGTTTCCTCTAAGTTGCTTTTCTCTGTCATTCATCTTAGGTACCTGTCCAAATGTAAGTAATTTATGGCTGTCTGCTGAATTGTAGGAATGGGCCACCAAAAAGGTGATGAAGAGAGCTCTGGGATCATTTACCATAGGCTTCTTGGTAGGGCAATTGGGCTATTTCACTGGCAGTGTCCCCATATCAGTCTCTGGAGGCCTTTCTCTTGGGCTGATCAGATTTTCCAGAGAATACTTTTCCAATCTTCTGCTTTGAGGTATACATTGACTGCCAGCTGGTTTGGGAATGAGTGGGGGGACAAAAATTGTGAGACCATCAAAAGTTTCTGTGTATTATTTTCTCCCTGTTTTGAGTAATATGCCCTTACCTTGAACTCAGTCCCATCCCACTGTTTTGATTTTTTCAAAGAATAAACTCTCAGTCTTCTGCTAATTATGTCTTTTAAAAAACTTTTAAATTTTATTTATTTATTTATTTATTTGGAGGTGCCGGGGATTGAGCCCAGGACCTCACACATGGAAAGCAGGCACTCAACCATGAGCTATATCTGCTACCCAGTGAGAGAGTTGTGGTTTTTTTTGGCATTTGTTTGTTTTCTTGTTTTTAGTAGGTACCAGGGATCAAACCCAGACCTTGTATATATGGGAAGCAGGCATTCAACCACTTGAACTACATTCACTCCCCCAATTGCTTCTTTTTTTTTTTAATTTAATTTTATTTATACAATTATCACATACAAAAATACAGGGGATTCTCATATGCCCCAGTCCCCATACCTCCCACATTTTCCTACATTGACAACATCTTTCATTAGTGAGGTACATTCATTGCAATTGATAAATATATTTTGAAGTACTGCCATTAAGTGTGGATTAAAGTTTACATTGTAGTTTACACTCTTTTCCATCCAATTCTGTAGGTTATGGCAAGATTTATAATGGCCTGTATCTGTCATTGCAATGTGATTCAGGACAATTTTCAAGTCCCCAAAATGCCCCCATATTATACCTGTTTTTCCCTCTCTGTCCTCAGAACCTCTGGTGGCCACTCCCTCCACATCAATGATATAAGTTCTTCCATTGCTAGAATCACAATAAGTCTATAGTAGAATATCAGTAAGCCTACTTTAGTCCATAGTTCATTCTCTAGTCCTGAGGATTCTGGGATGGTGATGTTCACTCTGCCTCTGATTGAGAGGGGACTGTGATCCCATAGGGCCGATGAATGGAACTCTCTAGCTTGCAGTTGTAAATTCTCTTGGTTCCTTGGTATGGTGTTTGTCCATCATCACCTCCATGTTTGTTGTCCTGGGTGAGACCAATGAACTGGAGAGTAGGTGTTGCCACTCCATTGAGATTCAGGGCCCAGCTGGCACATGGATTTCCCAAAGATTTAATTCTCTTGAACATACACCTACCAATTCTAGTACTAATTATAGGTTGGTATAGAAGGACAGAAGAGCCATGTGTAGGGAAACCACATCTGAGTCCAACTCTGTCACTCTGGGGAGCATAAATTCCAAAGTAGGGACCCCTGGCAAGTCACCAAACTCCTGAGCTACCTTCCCTGACTATAGTGTCTGGATGTCTCCTGAGCCCCAGGAGCCCTGCTGTTTGGGGTAGTTAGTATCTACTTTGGCAGTCAGCGAGATACTGCTGAGACTGCCTAAGTGTAACCTCTGGAATGACCTCCCCACGCACTTTGAAATCTCATTGCTTCTTGAACAGACTCTTTATCCCTTTCTTTGCTTTTTAGACCCATGTTCACCCCCCACTTTCAGAGGTGTCTATGTTAGCAGTTTCTCAGCCCTTTACCAGTTCCATTTTAATCAGATTGTAATTTGGTGTTGCCCATATCCAGCTAAGAACTGCATTTTTTCAGGTCTGTCAAGTTACTTAACAGTTATCTACTTACTTCTCAACTTCAAAAATGTTGTTTTATACCTCTCCTTTAGTCTCTTTATCCTTAAGGATGTTGCCTTTAGAGAGAATTTTTAAAATTGACTTGTTAATGGGATTTTGAGAGAGTGTGAATGTAAATTAATGTGTTCAGCCTGTCATCCAACATGAAGCCCTTTAAATTAAAAAAAAAACCCAACTATATCTGGTTACAGATTGTTATAGATCAGAGTTACTTTCTACAGGAGTAGTTTGACCTATAATCACCCCAGAGATTGGAGCAATTTAGGGTTTAAATTCCATTATGCTCCGTACTCAGGGTGTGGCTGCCTCCATGGGCCCTACCCATTTGTGGCCTGATGGAGGCTTAGGGACAGGCTGGAAAGTTGAGTCCTGGATCAATTCAGAGTGCTTCCTGTCTTTATTTAGCCTTTTCCCACTTGCACTTTCTTCTACAATGCTGCTCCCTTTCACCTCCCTGTGCTTCTCAAAATTCCTTCACTGGAAGCCAGCCTCAGATTCTTGTTTTCTTGTCTTGCCTCATTGCCATCTCTTTACAATTAATAGGGGCATCCAGGAGCCTCATTTCTCAGAACATCCAGGAAGCTGAGCCTGTACAGTTGATGCTTGTTTTGATACTTGAAGATAATCCGTATTTTAAAAACATGCCAATGGATCTTTTTCTTAACTATTTGTGCAGGAATTCTTTCCTGTTCCGGGAATAGTCCCTGTTTTTCTTGGAACTGCCTTGTACATTCCCAATTTTTAAGTTATTTGCTCTTCTCTACAAAGTAGGCAGATATGGATTTACACCTAATAGTAGAAGCAATACCCATAGGTGTCTACTCTGCTAATTTTTATTTTGACCTGGGAGCCAGTTTCTCTTTACGATTTCTTTTCATTGCAATCGTGTGTTGTTTTTAGAGATTTTCCCCCAGAGACTGCCTTGCTGTTATCCTAAATACAGTTTATAAATGCCAATTCTGATTGGTTTTACATGTAATCTGACTGCCACTACCATTTTGCCTCAGGCTGTGATAGACATTACCTCAGTGGAGAAAACTGAAACTTGGTCAATATTAAAGGATGCAAGTATAGGCTCTTATATCTTGCCGAAGCCTTGTCTGTTTCCCCTAGAAATGGAAAGTAGTGACAAGATATTTCCTCAGATTCATGGACATCTGTCTCCATAACCATACTTGCACTTTTTAATGCAGCCTGTCATTCGCATTCTTGTACTTATGTGAAAATGTTGCAGTGTTGAAATAATTAGTATTTGTTTTTTGTTTTTGTTTTTCTTATAAAGAGCTTTCTCTGTAGAGAAGCCAATTGGAAAAAAAGAAATTTGTCTTTTTATTGGGTGAATAATTTCTGATTACTGATAAAATATTTATGGAGTGTCTTCCTTTTCCTGTAGTTGTGCCCAATCTTTGGAATGCTGATGGAGAAGTTGCAGTAACTGAACAGAAGCCGGGTGAAGTCGCTGAGGAACTAGCAAGCTCCTATGAAAGAAAGCTCATTGAGGTAAGGGTGGCAAGTGTGCCGTTCTTTATTCCTGGTGTTGGTTGTTTCTGAAACTTTCCAGGAACGGCTCCAGCTTGTCCAAACAGAAATTTTAGCAAAACCACCAACCAAACATTTGCTCCACCTGCCCCCAAAGAAACAAAATAAAACAAAAAAATGTGAAAACCATTGAACTTGATAAAGAACAGGAGGAGCTGGTTCCTTGAAAATATTACAAACTAGAAACTTTTGGCACATATGGCAAGAAAATAAGGCAGAAAATGTAAATATCTAATTCTAAAAGAAGAAAACAAATGTAACCTCAGATTTGGAGAAGATTAAAAATAGGAGAGAGCATCACATACAGCTTTATGCTGATAAATTTGGAAATATGGATGAGAAGGACTATTGTCTAGGGTAACATTCATTATTAAAATTAATTGAAGATACTGAATAGAAAAAAAAAAACTGAAAGAAAGTTGTGTAAGCAATTAAAGAATGCCTTCTGTAGAAGGTAGAATGCCCAGGTGGTTTTACAGGTGATTCTCAGGAAACCCTTCAAAGCATACACAATATACTCTTTGCTCTTCATACTTCTAAAAAGCATTTTTGAAGATGTAATGATATCTGTATCTATTTCATTTTGTCAAATGTGTATTACCTTGATATAAGAAGCCTTCAAAAGATAGCACAAAACAACAACAAAACAACCACAACAACTTGAGATTAGTCTCATTTGTGCATAGAGGTATAAAAATTCTAGAAAGATAGTAGCTAATCAACTTCAGTTGTGTATTAAAGGTACAAAGCACATTAAAAAAATTCTGTTTTAGGATTTCAAGAATGGTTTAATGGCGGCGGACTTGGCCCAGTGGTTAGGGCATCCGTCTACCACATGGGAGGTCTGTGGTTCAAACCCCGGGCCTCCTTGACCCGTGTCGAGCTGGCCCATGTGCAGTGCTGATGTGCGCAAGGAGTGCCCTGCCACGCAGGGGTGCCCCCCACGTAGGGGAGCCCCATGTGCAAGGAGTGCGCCCCATAAGGAAAGCTGCCCAGCATGAAAGAAAGTGCAGCCTGCCAGGAATGGTGCCGCACACACGGGGAGCTGACACAACAAGATGATGCAACAAAAAGCAACACAGATTCCCGTGCCGCTGACAACAACAGAAGCTGACAAAGAAGAAGATGCAGCAAATAGACACAGAGAACAGACAACCAGGGTGGGGGAGGGGAAGGAGAGAGAAATAAATAAATAAATCTTTTTTTTTTTTTTTTTAAAGAATGGTTTAATGTTAGGAAATCTATCCATGTGAGTTATCTTATGGATAGGTCAAAGGAGAAAAACTGGATGATCATCTAGTTAGGTACTAAAAAGTCATTTAGTATTTTTCGTGATAAGTAAGGAATGAAAGTACTTCCTTCATGTGATAAATATTTTTTTGAAGCAGGAAACCATTATTACCCTATCAGTAGGAAAGCTGGAAGACTAAATTTTCGATTAGGCAAATCATTTTAGGCACCTGTATGTGTTGTGATCGTCACTTGGTGTTAGGTAGTATTACAAGTCATAAACACACACACAAGTATACAGGTATACTTTCAGTACTTTAATCATCTACAGTGAGTTTTATTTTTGCATTCTGGACAATATCCACTCATTATTAGGTTTTGTGACCTAGCTAGGGGCTGGTTTCAGAGGCAGGGCTTTTGAAGAGGCTTCCCTAAGCTCATTCCTGGTTCAGCCAGCTATTGTCCTGGTCAGTTTTGTACAGTTCCTAAAAGAACTCCACAGAAGAGAGGTGACTTTAGAGGCAATGTGAGTTCTAACTCAAGGAAACTAAAGGGCAAGGGAAGATGGTTTGTTAGCTGAACAGGCTGGATTAAGAAGAGTTAAAAACCAGGACAGAAAGGCCTGGGGCCTGGAGAGATTGTCCATTTCTGTAAGACCTTTCTCTACCACTATGCCCATCCTTAACGGCCCCTTCAGTGGGAAGTCACGAGACCCTGAGGCAGCTGGTGGCAGTGCCTGGGTGCTGGACCATCAGTCCATCCATGAAAGCCACTATTGGATAGGGAGATAGATTCCTTTTCCTTAGGATGGTGACAAATCTGTGTGCTCCCCCCGCAATGGACTCTAAGTTCCTGGAAAGCAAGGATGTGTCTTTTTCATCTCTGTATGCCAAACTTATTGGCAAATGGTGGGTACTAAATAACCCTTGAATTAAAGTATTTTTAAGTTCTCATAGACAGGGATGTCAGTGGTCTGTTGAATGAATGAAGGACTCATGAGGTAGGAAGAGTGAAAGGGCTCCAGCTGAGTAGGTTGAAAGGGTCTGTTCATGGCAGGGAAGCAGGTCAAGACGTTTGGTGTAAGGACTACGTCAGACAGTGCTGGTTTGAGGAACACACATCCCTGGATTCCTTTGAGCACCCTGAGTACTTTCCCTGGGTCTGCAGTGCTAACTGTAGATTCCTCCAGCTGCAAGGCTGACATACTCATCAGTAACTCCAGCTTGGAGGGCTTGAGAAGATGGGCTGGCTGCTTGATCCCTTGAATAAAGTACTCTAACTTCATTCATGGGCCAGGTGTTTGGTAAGTTTATTCAGTGTTTATCAGTCACTGAGACAGTAAGAACAAAGGCCCTGTAGAGGGAAAGTTAGCAGATTAGAAGAACAGAACAGGGATCCCGGGGTCTGGAACAGAGTGGACACGGTGGGGAGAGGTGGCACCATGGTGGAGAGTTAGGTGGGCCAGACCCTGCAGTGTCTTAGAGGTGTGTCATGGCTGTGCCAACACCTGCTTTGCTGCGTGAAAGCCTCATGTTCTCACTGTGCTGCCTTCAGCTGTGATGTGCGGGAAGGTCAAGGTAAAGAGGTAGGTTATTGTTGGCTCCTCTTGGATTCTTGTCTCTTAGCTGAGAGAGAGTTATGTTGAACTGCCACATGAGTGGAAGCTACTGGCTGAGGTGAAAGATTTCTCTTGCTGGCCGTAAGCTTCCTTTCTTCTCCTTCTGTGGTTTCCCCTTCTTGGGAACTCCAGGGACTTGTGGGTCTAAGAGATGAACTGAGAATGATGAGAGGTTGATGCTGAGATGTTCCTCAAATGGCAGTTACTATCCCAGATTGATTTTTCGTTCTTTTCTGGTTGCCAAGTGAGTTCTGTCAGTGATGTTTCATCTGTGAATGGCATTAGCATTTCATTACATCTAAATTTTTTGCTGAACCCTTTCTGCTAGTATTAATGAAACCCTTTACAACAATTTTTGTGTTTTTCATCTGTCATTTTCTTAATGGGTTGATTTTTGCCAAGGGAGAGTTGTAAACACATGTCAGGAGTGGTGTAATGAAAGAGTATGTATGTGTGTGTATGGCGGTGGGGGAAGTTGATGCAGTTCTCTTTCCATTTCAGAAGGGAAAAGGAAGAAGAAATTTTATTTTAAGTGATAATATGATTTGGAATGTTCCAAAGAGTTGAATTATTCTTTCGTGATTCAGTCCACTGGAAATGGAATGCCTGAATGTCCTTTCTCTGCTATCTGCCTGTCAAAGCATTGAAACCACTTGGTACAATTTCTTCCCATTGCTAGAGTCATAATAATTCTATAGTAGAATACCAGTAAGTCCACTCTAATCCACCCTCGGATGGGTATCAGTGATGTGGAGACAGTGGCCACAGGAGTTGCTGAGGGCAGGGAGAGGGAAGAAGAGGTATGATATGGGGGCATTTTGGGACTTGGAGTTATCCTGAATGATACTGTGGGGACAGATGCAGGATGTTATATATCCTGCCATAACCCACTGAATGGACTGGGGGAGAGTGTAAATTACAATGTAAACTATAATCCATGTTGTGTAGCAGTGTTCCAAAATGTATTCATCCAATGCAATGAATGTGCCACACTGATGAAAGAGGTTGTTGATGTGGGAGGAGTGGGAGGGACTTGGGAGGGGGGGTTTATGGGAACCTCATATTTTTTAATGTAACATTTTGTGTGATCTATATATCTTTTTAAAAAAATCCCTCATCCAGAAAAAATAAATTATAAATAAATAAATAAAAAATAAATAAACAAACCAACCAACCACTAAGGCCGCTCACATGTAGGCACTACACGTTTGTGCTCAGCAGTCTGGAATCCGGCATCCTGAGCAGCTCAGAACCCACAGCCAACACCATGAAGTCATCTTTTAGTAGGTATTGGATGTCAAATGACAGTAACAAAGTAACAACAGTGAGGCAGCCTGGAGGTTGTTCCTGACACCCTATGATTGTTACCTTTTGAAAATGAGGAGGAAAGGAAAATTCTGACAGGTGTCGGTTAATCTAGCAGGAAAGAAAATAATTTACTGTAAAAATCACTAAATAACAATCACCAGGATACTAGCAGCTGTCTACTTGGGTGCATACTTTCATTTCTAGACACTATGCTGAGACTTTTACATAGATGAACTCTTGTTTCCTCAGGAGTGTCCCTTGAAGTGTCCTTGTTACTATCTCCAATTCACAGATGATGTTTCGTGAAGTTAAGTAACTCCCCCAGGTTTGCTCAGCTGGTAAGAAGCCCAGCTGGGTTCCTGTCACCCAGGCAGTCTGACTCTCAAGCCCAAACACATGACCTTCCTGCTGTGCTCTGGAAAGCTGAACTCCCTGACTAACAAAGGCTCACATGGCAGAAGAGAAGAGACAATAACTCGTAATATTTGAGAGAATGATTGAAAGGAAAAGAGAAGGAAAACCAGCAGTGGATTAAAAAACTCTGGCATAATCAACTGAAATAGTGCTGGCTGGAGACTGTCACACCCCATTTGTTACTGGAAAAGAGGGAGAATATGTCTTACCTTCATGATCCCATGTCTGGCCCTAGGTTACTACAAAGAGTTTGGGGTCCACTGCAAAGGAGAGGGAACAGTGTCTACAAGACTTCCCTCAGTGCAGACATCAGCCACAAATTTGGGGGTTCTCACAACCATCCTTGGGTTCTTTAATTCACTAGAATGACTCCTAGGACTCAGGCAAGCAGTATACTTATGATTATAGTTTTATTATACCAAAAGGATACAAATCAGAGCCAGTCAAAGGAAGAGGCACATAAGTCTAGGAGGGTCCCAAATGCAAAGCTTCCATGTTACCTTTTCAACACATGGATATGTGATAGTGCATGTGGAGTGTTGCCAACCTGGGAAGCTCACCCCAGCTTTGGTATCCAGAGATTTTTCTTGAGTCTTCATTATGTAGGCATTGATTGAATCATTGCTCAAGTAGTTGGACTCAATCTTCAGCTCCCCAGTGTTACCCCTTTCTGGCTTTCCAGCCCCAAGGCTGGACTGATATGATGATATACATTGCTCAAAGCTCCAATCCTCTAATCACAGGATCCCACTGTCTGAAAACTGTCTAGCCCCCACCCTAAGCCATTTCATTAACATAAATTATCAGTTGTGGTTCCAGGGGCCCACCATGAATAATAAAGACATTCCAATTACTTTGAAAATTCCTGGGGATTAAAGGTTATATCCCAGGAACTAGGGACAAAACTAGACCTCTTTGAACTGAGGCCACATTCTTAATTACGCAGCTCCAAAAATGAATAAAACAGTTCTTGTCTTCAGGCAGCTGGAGTCTCGTGGGTGAGGCAGATGTGTCCGATATGATCATTTGGAAGCAGTGTTGAAGTACAAAGGTAGAGTTCTGCTTTATAGAATCCATGCCTTACTCAGCAGTTCTGTAGAGTTAAGACACCTAACTAGAATTTCCTTAGATAGTCCCTCCATTCTTCTTTGGGATTGTTGATGATGATATGCAGAATTTTTTTTTTATAAAGTGTCCTATTTCTCTTAGAGCCTACATTAGCTTTAAATATTAGTGGAGATAATAGCCATCATGGATTTGTTCTTACCAAGGATTTTGAAGATAAAAGACACATTCAGTATAGATCTCCTCTAAGATTCTTGCTTCCTTAATCTCCTGTGAATATAATTGGTTTGACCAATTGAAGAGATTTTCAATCCTATTCCAGTAGTTTGCTAAGAACAGAAATATAAAATAGTGGTGGCCTTTGAACTTTCATCCTGCATTCTTTGCCATCCCCTTCTGCATCCTGTTGACTTGGAGAGCACAGAGTCTCCCAAATTAAATGGACCTGAGTTCAGATTTGCTATTTTCTATCATGTGTCCTTGGGCAGGGCACCTAATCTTTCTAAGTCTCAGTTTTTATGACAGTGAAATGCAACCAATAATACCTTCTAGTAGGATTGCTTTGAGGATTAGATGTAAAGAACCCAGTTCAGTGCATTTGATGGACAGGGGATATCTTTATGCCTCCTACCATCTTTCCTCCCTTCTCTTCTGATTTCTTTTGGAGGAACCATCTCTCCACTATTGATTGCTGTCTTGATAGAATAGTAAATCCAAGCATTCTACCCTCTTTGGGCCCAGGGATGGGCATATGTCTTGAGTTAGGAGAACTGGGGCTTGAACTCCTGGCCAAAGGTATACAAAAATGGCAAAAATGCTTGAGAGGCCATTTATTTAATAGCAGGACCCTAATATGACCCTTCTCTTACTCCTGAGATATTCTGGTTCCACTCCTTTCTTTAAGCCTAATTCTCCTGCTTTCCTAGCTGTTTACATTAAATTCTTTTTTAGCTTAGGTCGGAATCTGTTTCTGAACCCTAACTCATGTGAAGCTTTTCATATGTTAGCTATCAGTAGATGTCATTTCCACCTCCACTCACTTCTTACAAGGGCTGCTTATACTGCTGTCTGACCATCCCAAGTCTTGTTTTACAGCATTATACCCCACCTGTTTTTTCTCGTATATTCCTTGTACTTCAGTATTACTGGTCCATCCTTGGCAGACAAAACTTTATTCCCTTCCATCTGGCAGGACTCAGCTAGCTTTTGGCTGATTGTTCAAATTATAGGATACTTACCATTTACTATATGTATGTAGTTAGTCTCTGAATTTTCACTCATGGGTGAAATAAATGGTATATTGACAACATTTATTCTCATTATAATGACAGAGTTACTATTAATGAAAAAGTAAGCTCAAGCATCAAGCTGTTAAAAAGCACGTTCGTAATCACACACTGTAGATAACTGTGAATATGATCATCATTTAAATAAAACGTAAAGGTTTCTGAAGCAGCTGGGACCTTAGGAGTATTTATACCACCAGTGCTTGCTTCACAGGTTGGCACTAACTGGTTCTAACACTCTTGATGTGTCGGAAAGCCATTTTTATACAAAAGAAGTGTGGACTTTTAAATAAAATACTGAATCCCATGTAAGTACTCAGGATAAAGAATAATGAGATCTACATTTAACTGATGCTCAAAATGAAAAGTATGACTATATACATACATACATACATATGTGTGTGTGTATATATATATAGATATATATATATTTTTTGCAAATCACATGATGTTGAGTAGATTGAGACCAGGCCCTCACTTCATATAAGGAAGAAAAAGAAGGTTGCTCATCATGCAAAACTGCGCATTTAATTACTTGTTATGAATGAATGAAAACTGGTAAGGAATTTTCTTTTATAGAGGGATGAGTATAGATCCCACTCAAGTGTGAATGACTAGCAAGGTTAAACCTCCAAAGAATTCTTACTTTTTTTTTTATTATGGAAAAGTTGAAGTGTACAAAAATAGACAGAATAGTATAATGAACTTCCATGTACCCCATCACCCAGCTTCACAAGTTTGTAATTCCTGGCCAATCTTGTTTCATCAATATTCCATCCTCTTCCCACCTCTTATAGTACATTAAAACAAATCTGAGATTGCGTATCATTTCATTCCAAAGAGCTTCAGAATTTATCTCTAAATGAGAAGAGCTCATTTAAATAAAAATAACCACAATGGCATTATCACAGCTGAAAAATAATTGTAAAAGAGGCCCTTGCAACCCCAGGGGCTCTCAGATTGGAATAACAGGGAGGGGGACCTCTTTTAACAGAGGGGCACTCCTCACTTACTGGTTCTTCTACTCGGTTTCTTGAGGAATGGGACTTCAGCATCTAATTCATACAAGATGGCTAAGCCCAGGCTTTTTCTGCCTCTTGGCATCTGCCCTTCTCTTGGCTTTATGTGCTGACTCCAGTTAGTATTGAACATAGTTGTGTCACCAGTCACAGCTCCACTGGCTCTAGGAAATATAGAAAATTGAGGACAAGGAGGTATGTCCACAGCCTTCAGGTTTTCCCAGTGTTCTGTGTTTTCAGGCCTCCAGCATGCCCTTGTGTATCTCTGAAGGAGAAGGAAGCAGGCTTTGTCCCATAGGTGGCTCCATGTTTTCTTGATGATTTTTGGTAGGTGCCACATGTGGAAGGCAGAAAACCTTGCTGGGTAAATGCTGACCAACCTCATCCCCTCCCTCTTTTTAACCTATCAGCATTTAGAAATTCTTGTTATTGATATTTCATTTAAAAATTCTTGTTATTGATATTGCATATATATATGAGTAGGCAGAAGAATGTAATAAGCGTCCATATCCCTATCACCCAACTTCCATGGCCCTCAACTCATGGCCAATCTTAATTAATTCGTATGCCTTCCTACTTCCTCAGCTTTTCATGATATTTTGAAGCAAATCCTAAGCACATCATTTATTTCACTCCTAAGTATTTCCGAAGATATCTCTAAAACATAAGGGCTCTTAGACATCATTATTGCACCTGAAACTTAGTAGTAATTTCTTAATATAATTAAATATTTGGCCAGCATTCAAATTTCTAGTTATTTGTTTAATGAAGGGTCTAGATAGAGTTCATGTGTTGGGATTGGTTGATAGGGCTCTTAAATCTCTTCTGATGCATGGGCTATCCACCAGTGCCTTCCCTCCTCTTTCTTTCCTCTTTCTTTGTAATTTGCTAGTTAAAGAAATGAAGTTGTTTGTCCTAAAGAATTTCTCCCATTATTTATTTATTTATTTTTAAATTTTATATCCCTCCCTCCTTGTAGCTTTTTGCATGCTATCTGCTATCTGTGTCCATTCACTGTGTGCTCTTATGTGTTTTTTTTTTTTTTGCTTGTCTCCCTATTTTTTTGGGTTGCCTCACCTTGCTGAGTCAGCGCTGAGGCATCTGCGGGCTGGGTGGTGCTCTGTGGCGCCTGTGAGGCTGGGCGGTGCTCCAGACACTTGGGGGCCAGGCAGCTCTCTGCATCACGTGGGCGAGCCTGCCTTCACAAGGATGTCCCGGGACGTGAACCCAGGGCCTCCTGTATGGTAGAGGGAGCCCTATGGATTGAGCCACAGCCGCTTCTCTCTCCCATATTTTTTGAGGGTCTATTATGTGCTTGGTAATGTGTGACTGTTAGATTTCAGGTTAAAGAGGCTTGGTGACAGACCAAGATGCAGGCAGGGGTTTACCAGGTCGCCTGCGTGGTGGGGTCTGAAGAGAGACTGCAGCCCTTCTGAGAGAGCTGGGGGAGTACCTTTTGAACTGATGGAGTTGGGTGGGGTTGGAGAGGGGAGTGAAGATATGGGGTGGAAAAGTACCGTGCTTGCTGTTCTCAGGGTAGGGAGTGACTTTCTGAGGACTGCCTCATCGTTGCGGGAGAGAGTGTTCTGTGGTTTGGCAGGGGTGTGGAAAGAGCAGGGGCTGGACACCCCTCTGGTGTCTGAGCACATAGGAGCTCAGGAGGCAAGATGTTACATTTTAACAGTGACCCATTAGGCTTTGGTGATGTTTATTTTTAAAAAGTCACCGGCCAAACATTGCTGATACTGATGGCAATGGCGGTTAACCCAAATTGAGAATGAACTCCTTTTCTAGACACTGTGCTAAATGTGTTAAGCGGGTTGTCTAATGCTGGCTTCATCCTTGTGGTAGATGTTGTTGTTACAGCTGAGGAAACTGAGGCTTGGATATGATCTGTCACCTGCCCAAGGTCACTGGCCAGCATGTCTAGAGCCAGGATCTGGCCCCCGGCCGGGCTCCAGGGTCCTCTCTCTTTCCATGACCCTCTATGCCTTCTCAGTGCCTGGCTAGAAACAGGAATCGGGCCTTCCTTGCTGGGCAGCTTCTTTTAACTTTAAGTAACCTGCTAGCTATTAGCTTATCAGGCCCAAGGAACTATTGAAGGGTTAAGGAGGGAGAATGGAAGTAAAGTCTAGCTGACAGGCACAGATCCAGAAGTAAGCACTTGCTGGCACCAAATGCTTGCTCGGATGGCAGGCCTGTTCTGAGGTCTCTTGTGCTCAGCCATGTCCCTGGGCAGGTCCTGTGTGCTTCAGTGATTCACCAATGGGGAGGAGAAGGTTCCACTATTGGCACGGAATCTTCTTTCTTTCCTCCATTTTTCTTGGTCTTTCAATCATCCATTCCATTGGGCAGGACTCGTTCAGCTGCAAATGTCAGTCCCGCTCCTGTGTACTCATGTCGCGCTCCCAAACCCATTAGCATATCCTTGTCTATCTGTGGGTTTCTCCTTTCTGTGAGATCTTTGGATGTCTGGTTTCCATTTCATGGAGGGGTTGCCACCTTGATTGGCGCCCCAGGCCCTATTTACTCAGTGTTCTCACCTCGTGCTCTCTCCAGGGCTTCCATTCTTTTGTTAAAGCCATCATTTCTGCTGTGCCTCTGATCAGGGAGTCTGAACTACTCCGGAATGAACAGATGAACTTCCTTAAAGATGCACTGGGAAAATGATCTGGTGCTCTTTTTGGGTGGTAGATAAAAATACTTGCAATTATAGTGGCTGGTTTCCAGCTTTTCCGACCCGCACTATTTTGGGCCTGTTTTATATTTACTTCCCTCCTTGAGGCGGGAAGTGGCTTCTTGCAGCTTTTGCTGGACTCCTAGAAGGAGTTATCTGGTTTTGTCGGAAGGGAATAGAGGAGGTGCAGTCCTGTCAAGGTGGGACTCAGTGTTCAAGATCCTCCTGGGAAGGGACAGGACTGTCTCATATGCCAGATGAGCTCAGCTCATCATTAACGTCAGGGCTTGTCACCAACAGTGTGGAGCTATAGAAATGGGGATGGGGTGGAGGTGGGGGACCAGATTGCTGAGACAGGGAGGAGGGAGGCACTGAGTTTGATGCATATGGCTGGAATAATGGGGGGAAAAATGCAATAGGCCCACTCCGTTTGGGCCATTTTCTTATTTAAAGCTCCCCAGCTGCTTGCCTTTGCGCTCAAGTTCATCTCAATTTAACTTATTCATCTGTTAACATAAGCCCCTTTATTTTATGCCTCCAGGCCCTCCTGGAGCCCTCTTCCCTCCACTCTCCATTCTCCTTGGCCTACTTCTGATCTTCCACGTCTTGTCCTGGTCACCCCTCCACTCTCTTGAAGACAGGGTCTGTTATCCGGTGACGTCCAGAGCCTGATGGTGCAGTATTGTGTGCTTGTCTTGCCTGTGTTTTGGCTTCCCTCATTCTTTCCCCATGGCTTCCCACTGTGCTCTAAGTTGTCCTGTTGGCTGTTGCAGCCCCAGCATCTTTCACAATCCCTGGGATCTGGGGCTGTGTCAGTTAGTAGTCTTTTAGTTACTGGAACAGAAAACTTGGCTCAAACTGGCTGTGGCAGAGACAATACTATGTGTTTATCAAGCCCTGTTTCATTTTCCTCTGTCCTGACAAGGATGGTGCATTTCTTAGTCTCCCTTATGCTTAGGTTAGGTCCATGCGACTAGTCCTAACCAATGGGCTGGAAGGAGAAGTGATGGACACCCCAGGCCCAGTTGTAGAGTTTTCCCCATGCTCATTTCCTCAGCCATGGTGATCTTGGCATCCATGTGTTCCATGTGGCAAAGCTACAGGCTGGCACTAGCATGGATACCTGAGTCGCTGCGTGGAAGGGAGCTGCTGTCATGCTCTTTGGCTGTTAAAGACTTTGGGAGAGCAGGAATAGACCCTTTTTTGTTCAGCCACTGAGATTTCAGGGTTGGTTTATTAATACAGCAGAACATAGCCTACTCTGATGAGTACAGGGCTTCAGCCAGAAAGGGAATTCTTTGGCTCAAGGGAAAGTCTAACTTTAGGTGTTACTGGATCCTAGAATGTGAACTATGTCACCAGTCTGGTTATTCTCTTTAGTTCTTGTCTCCCCTGTTTCTCTGTCAACTGGAAAATGAAGGTTGGGGAGAGGGATGGATCCCAAAGGAAAACGGGGGCTGTGGCTAGAAGTGGAAATGGATGCCACAGAGGTAAAAAATAGTGTCTACTTTAGTGTTCGGCAAATGTCTGAGTGAATGGGTGTCAGATCAGTAGGTCCATGTTGAACAAACCCACTTCCTTGCCTTAAGGGGCTCATGGTCTCCTAAGGGAATTGGCTTCATAAAACAGAAATTTTTAGCAGCAGGTGAACAGTGAATCAAAGAGTACTATAGGGAAGAAGGGATTAACTCTGAGATCTGATAGTAGAGGGGCATGGTTTGGGGTGTCTTGAGGATAACAAGGATAACGTGGAAGCAGTCCTATCTAAGCTCAGGTTTGAAGGTAGAGTAGGAATTGGCCAGCGAGACAGGGCAAGGAAGGAATTCCAGGTCGCAGGAATAGCATGAGCAGAGGTTTGATTAGCTTTGAGTCCTAGGAGACAACTGACATGTGATGGAAGGAAAGAGGCAAAACTTCTTCAGATTTTCTTTTTATTAGCGGTATCTGTTTGTCATTACTGATAGGGAGGGACTTTTAAATTTCAGGTGCCAGCAACTGTTTATTTTTCTGAAAGTGGTGCAATTGGTGAATCTTCTCTTTTCTGTGTCTTCCTCTTTCTCAATCTCCCTGACATAAGTACACATGTACTACCAACACCTCCCCCACCTTCCCTACCCTTACTGCCATTTGGTAGAAATTCTATGTACTATCTCAGCCAGCCAGTTATGACCTGTTTAGGAAGATTTGGCTTTGTTGGGTAGTCATAACAAGGTGGTGAGGGACTTCTGTTTCTTAAAAATGCTCTGCTCATGGGTTCTAAGGGGAAGTGCCAGAAGACTGTCAGCTTGAAAGGTTCACAACCATTTGGCTTGACCATAATTGGGAAGCATCTTGTACAAAGCCTTGCCTGAGGGTGCCCTGTCATTTTAGAAATGAACCTTGATCTGTGACAGTCAGCCTTGGGACTTTGCTTCTTATAGCTTGGTGTTCTTATTTATTTTACTTAAAGGATCTCAAACCTTCTTTCTCCTGCCTGTCTTTTCCACTGAGAGGTTAATACAAAGCACAGTGGCTCTGGCTCGACTAATTTTGTCTAAGCCCATATGCAAAAATTGCTGCTAACTTCCATCTGGCAAACTTTTCTTGTGTGAAATAAGTAGAAATTGTCCCACTGGCTCCTGCATCTAGAAGTGAATGAATAAATGAAGTTGTTGTTAAATATGAGTGAATATTATTGATACCATTTAACAGGCACCTACTGTGTGTGGCAGAATGTGGCCTGGGGCATCACACACATCATCTCATTTCATCTTCCCAGCAGCTCTGCAAGGAGGACGAGGCTATTCCTGTTCCATAGATCAAGAAACTGAGGCTCAGAAAGGTTGAGTCAAATATCCTAAGCCACACAGCTGGGAAGTGGTGGAGTCGATATCGTGACCCAGTTCTGATGATGGCCCTACTACCTTGCTCTTCAGATTGTGTACATTCACGCAGATGTTGCTGTGACATTTGACAGCCCTCGTTGGAGGTTAAACTCACCACTTCTGTATCCTGACATATTTTATGACTGTCTTCTAGCTGAAAACTTTCCTAAAGCTTGAAATAGACCCAAAATTTGACTTGGAGTGGCTTTGAGGTTTTGTAGCTTTTCCTGATTCATTACAGTGAAAATTAATTAAATGAATTATGTAGCTTAGCCAATTACTTGCTTTGATCCAATAGTGCTACAGAAAGAATGAGTTGAACATTTTTATTTAATCTACTTTGGGGGCATGGTTAAGGGGATTAAAAAAAGAAAAGGATCAAGAATCCTTTTTATCAATTAATTTTGAGCCATTCTGTTCTTTTGGGAAGCTGCAGGTACTTTCTTGGCCATTCTTAAGATCTTGGTCAGGTTGACTGGCTTACATTTATTCAGTGGTTACAGTTGTCAGGCATTTTCCCAAGCACTTTATTTTATTTTATTTTTTTTTCTTTTTCTTTTTTTCTTTTTTTTTTTTTTAATTTTTTAATTTTTTATTGACTTTGTAATAATATTACATTAAAAATATATATGTGAGGTCCCATTCAACCCCACCCCCCCCACCCCCCTTCTCCCCCCCCCCCCAACAACACTCGTTCCCATCGTCATGACACATCCATTGGATTTGGTAAGTACATCTTTGGGCACCTCTGCACCTCATATACATTGGTTCACATCATGGCCCATACTCTCCTCTATTCCATCATGTAGGCCCTGTGAGGATTTACAATGTCCGGTGATTACCTCTGAAGCACCATCCAGGGCAGCTCCATGTCCCGAAGACGCCTCCACCTCTCATCTCTTCCTGCCTTTCCCCATACCCTTTGTCCATTATGTCCACTTTTCCCAATCCAATGCCACCTCTTCTATGTGGACACTGGATTGGTTGTGTCCATTGCACCTTTATGTCAAGAGGAGGCTCAGATTCCACCTGGATGCTGGATGCAATCCTCCCATTTTCAGTTGTAATCACTCTAGGCTCCATGGTGTGGTGGTTGTCCTTCTTCACCTCCATCTTAGCTGAGTGTGGTAAGTCCAATAAATCAGATTGTAGGTGCTGGAGTCTGTTGAGGCTCAGGATCTGGCTATCACATTGTCAGTCCAGAGATTCAAATCCCCTAAATATATCTTAAACCCCAACATTAACTGCACCTCCAGCACATTAGCATGAAAGTCTTATGAAGGGAGATCCCATCTGAGTCCAGATTCATCACACATAAACACCATTTCCAAAGAGGGGCCATCTGCCCTGGTAGTTAACCCCATCGGCCATGACCATAACTCCCATGGGTCTCTTTAGCCCTCAAAGGCCAAGCACTTTATTTATCTCACTGAATCCTTACAATCACTTAGACGATTTTTATACTTTTATCCCCACTTCATAGAGGAAACTGAGGTACAGATCATTTAAATCACTAGTGGCAAAACTGGGAGTAAAATTCCAGACCTGAATCTCATAACCATTCTCTGTTGAGAAGAACACTGAATCCAAACTAGAGGAGATGGTGGCTGGTGTGTCCCCACATTGGCCAGAAGGTGATGGTCCAGGTCATGGCTCTAGGTGTGTGCCCTGGCTGTGGCCTGAAGCCTCTGTGAGCCTCAGCTGTCTGCCTCGCTAGCCCAGGAATAACCATTTCTAACAGGCAGCATTTACGGATTGGATGAGGAATCATATGCTGTGCTTGCTGCCACCTGTCTTTTCCTTGGTCAGGAACTTGCTGGGGAGAGAGGTTCCCTTTTGTCTTATTAACTACCGGGAGACAGACAGTATCTCTCCAGAGTTAAATTACCCTGAGCTCTCCCACGCACTGATTAACCACGAGCCTGTCTCTCCTTGGGCCTCCCTCCTCTATGGATTGAAGATGGCTGGGCGTGCTTACTCACAGAGAGTGTGTCATTGCGAGTTCCTCAGGACTCACCACTTCCACTCTGAGGCCAGAGAAATTCAGTCTCCTTCCCTCTGCATGCTGCGCAGGACCAGGACAGCTTTGGGCTTATGCTGAGGTCACCACTGCCAGCAGAAAGCACGGTCACTGCTCCTGGCTCCCAGCGCTGGCCCTGGGCTCAAGGATGAGGACACAGCTCCTGTGTGGGTAGATTCAGGCACTCCAGTCACAGCCCAGACCTGCCTGTCTCTTCAGGCTGGCTCCTACCTCCCTCATGGCCCAGGACAGCTTGTCCTGTCACCAGAATTTCTCTGGATCTCTCAGGGTCTAAGAATCTGGGCCTAACACTGCTGGAGTCCTTTGAAGAAGATGCCATTCTCTTCTCACTTCTGGTTCTTCACTTTTGCCTGTCCTGGGACCGACTTTCTGGAATGATGAGCACTAGGAGGTCCACTTCCCTACAGGGAGGCCCTCACTGCATACAGGGCTGTGCAGTCCAGCTCCGGCTTCACTTGGAACCCGATGCTGTGACTTTCCAAGAGCCCGCTTTCTTCCAATTTGTCACCAGGCTTGTCTGGAGAGGCCCAAACATCCCTTCTCTTCCTGTAACTAAGAACTTGTGCTTGCTACGTTGTCCTTGGCTTTCTTAGTTTTGTTTTTCAGAAAACAACTCTCTCTCACAACTTCTTTTGTGGTTAATTTTTTTCCCATCAGCGTCCTGCTTTTTCTGTAGCTTCCGTTGATGAAAGTAAAATTTACCTCTAGAACCGGTGAAGGAAAGAGCTGAATATACTCTGTTTCCTCAGGCTCGCTTGACATGACTCACAGATTCCATTTTCAGTACTGAAAACTCAGCCTTGCCAGGGCAAACTGTCAGTCTCTGTTTTATAGTGACAGTACTTTTAAAAAGTTTCTTTTCCCCTTCCTAGAATCTTTAAATGCTCTACTGCATTTGCTTCTCTGGGTCATGCAGGTAACTCTGCTCCCTGCTTTGGGCAAGGAATGATATTTCTGTAGCAGAGAAGATTGAATTTGGAATCTGTTGAATTTTTTTTTTTTGTCTATACCATCATGGTTAAAAAAATCCTTTTTTTTTTTTAAACAATGTAAAGGTAGAGAAGGAGACAAATCTTACAAAAAGTTGAAGGCTTTCTACAAATTCTTTCATTTGCAGGTAGCTGAGATTAATGCTTCTGAAAATGAGTCTTTTAAATTCAGTTCTCCTCTAAATGAAACATGTTCAGTGGTAACAGCCCAATTCTCACTATGTAATATGTAAAAATTATTTTCCCTCTGTGAAGAAAACTGGATTTAAATGCTAAAATACTATCTTTTTGTCTTCTCTGAAAAATCTTTTCTGCCTTTGGTAGTAAAAGCTTTAAAAATTAATGGAAAATTCCCCTATTCCTTTGCTGTGGCTTGGGAGAAGTGTGAGATATCAATTTCTCTGTAAATAACATAACCACTGCCTTGCTGGTGTTTGAGGGTGAATGCTTTATGGCGTATGTTTTAAAGCAAAGTAGAGGTCAGTTTGGATGAAAAGTGGTAAGATCAAGTGGATTAAATTGGCTTTCAGTAGTTAGAATGCCAATTTGCACCTGAAACTTGGTGCCAGTAGCGATATGTAGGTGGGGAAAGAAGTGTAAATTTCCTACAACTTTCCTTTTTAAAAAAAATATTTTATTTTATTTATTTCTCCCCCCTTCCTCCCCATTGTCTGCTCTCTATTCATTCACTGTGTATTCTGCGTCTGCTTGCATTATCTGGTGGCACTGGGAAACTGCGTCTCTCTTTTTTTTTTTGCGTCATTTTTTTTTGTCTTTATTTTTTTAATATTACATTAAAAAAATATTAGGTTCCCATATACCCCCCACCCCCTTCACCCCACTCCTCCCCCCATAGCAACAATCTCCTCCATCATCATGAGACATTCATTGCATTTGGTGAATACATCTCTGAGCACCGCTGCACCTCATGGTCAATGGTCCACACCATAGCACACACTCTCCCACAGTCCACCCAGTGGGCCATGGGAGGACCTACAATGTCCGGTAACTGTCCCTGCAGCCGTCATCTTGCTGAGTCAGCTCTCTCTGTGTGTGGTGCTACTCCCGGGCGGGCCGTGCTTTTTTCACGTGGGGCAGCTCTCCATGTGTGGCGTACTCCTTATGCATGGGGCCCCCTATGTGGGGGCGCCCCTACGTGGCACGGCACTCCTTGTGCGTGGCAGCTCTGCACGTGGGCCAGCTCACCACACAGGTCAGGAGGCCTTGGGTATTGAACCCTGGACTCTGTATATGGTAGACGGATGCTCTGTCAGTTCAGCCATGTCCGCTCTTCTCCTACAGCTTTTTGACATCAGAATTATAAGTCTTTTTTGTTTCTTTGTAGCACCTTACAGCTTCTAGATCATGGGTCAGCAAATTTTTTTTCTATACAGGCCCAGATGTTAAAGACTGTAGGCTTCCCGGGCCTTCGGGTCTCTGTTATGCAACTACTGGCTCCTGCCCTTGTTACAGGAAAGCAGCTAGATAATAAGTAGATGAATCGGTGTGGCTGCGTTCCAGTAAAACTTCCTTTATCCGAACAGGCGCTGGCCCGAGTGTGCCAATCCCTGATCTAGATGATTCTCCTAGTTAATGACAATAGTGATGTTGCTCATCCTATGGTCAGAGTTAGCTTCAGTGTTTGAGAGTCTGTCATGAATCAGGCAGTGCACGTATTTAATGCTCACCAAGTGCAGTTATTGGCGCTGAAAAAAAGTAAAGTGAGGCTCAGCTGTGTTAAGGGACCTGCCGCTGTATGCTGGAGCATTCAGCCTCAGCACCGTTGACGTTTTGGGCTAGATTATTGTATGGGAGGCTGCCCTGTGCATTTTAGGATGTTTAGAAGCCCCCTTGGTTTCTAGCCACTAGATGCCAGTGGCACCCTCCCATAACAGGATTATCCCTTCTGTGTGATTATCCAAAAATATCTTGGCCTTGCTAACTGTCTCCTGGGGGGCAAAATCACCCCTGGTTGAGAACCCCTGCCCTAGGCCCTACTACTTTTCAATGTCAAAATCAGGGCTGAAAAGAGGGCTTCCGTGGCCCTTTACTGTCTGTACTGTTTTCTGCTGGAATATGATTTTTCTTTGTTTTATGTTTGTTTGCTGGTTTTATTTTTCTTGAGAGAAATAATGACTGCCCCCGACAAAGGCTCTTTCCCTGGGCTGGCACAGTCCCTGCTCTCCTCCTTCAAATCCCCACTTCCCCCTCCCCCTTGGGCTTCTGCCATCAGCTGTGTTTGCAGGCACCCTCCTCACTGAGGAGGGGTGAAAACGTGCACCCGGGTGACAGAGGTGTCCATTGCTACTGGCTTGGGATTCCAGTGGTCAGAGTTAGGAATCAGTCTTTCCCCTTTTTCCCTCCTTCTCCCCCCTCCCTTCCTTCCCTTCTTACTCTTCCTTCTTTTCCTTCCCTTCTTCCTTGCCTTCTTCCCCCCTTACAGTATATATTATGAGTTCAAAAAGGTATTTTCAACTAAAATTTACAATAACGGGCCTTTTAAACTTAATTATACTGAAAATTTCTTCAAGACATTAATATATTTTCTGCTTGGTTTTTGCTAATCTGATCTTTGAGAAATATCATCTTGATATAGTTTTTTTTTTAAAAAAAGATTTATTCTTTATTTATTTCTCCCCTCTTCCTGAGGAAAATCTTGTACTTTATCCATTTTTATCATCTAATTGCTTGGCATTGTGTTTGGCCTTAGTGAATGTCTATGAATGAAGAGTTTTGACAGTTTTTACTTAGATTCATTGACCTCAATCTCTTTTTAATTTCCAAATAACTGCCTACCCCAATAGAGTGGCTAAAAACAGAATGTTGGGAGATTCTGTTTATGTTTATCTTGTAGCAACACAAGGTAAACTAGCCATTGAAAAAACCCCAAAATGCATATTTTTAGCACTGACCTCTCCTCTGAGTTCTAGATACATGTTTATTCTACTGCCTTCTTGATATCTCTGTTCAGTTGTCTTAACTGGGTGGTTTTAACATACTCCTGTGGACACTTGGGCCAGATAATTCTTTGTTGTGCAAGGCTGTCCTGGACCTTGTGAATGCTTAGCAGCATCCCTGGCTTTCAACCACTGAATGCCATTTACACCACCTCCCTTGTTGTGACAGTCAGAAATGTCACACACAGTCACCCTCACTTAAGCACTACTGGTTTAAAGACATTTCAGACTGAGCAGAGCCACCACAGAATGCTTGGTTTCCCCCTCCAAACCTGTTCCTCCCAGTTTCTTCTATCTCTAAATATCATCTTCCATTCAACTAGTTACTCAAGTTAAAAAACCTAAAGCAGCCTTACCCTCTACATCTTTGTCTCTTAATGAGTTATATTGACTGTATCTCTATAATGTAATATAAATCTGTTCATTTTTTCACTTTTTTATGTTGCTACCACCTGAGTCTCACCTACCATCTTTTGCCTGTACTACTAACAGTGGACTCCTGACTGCTCTCTCTCAACCTTTTAGGACCTGTCTGTCGTCTGGCATCTTCTTTCCTCTATGACCTCACTAGCTGCTGCTCTCTTCACTCTCCCCTCTAGTCACACTGGCCTTCTTCCTATTCCTAGAAAATGTCAAGTTCATTCTCTCTTCAGGGCCTCTGCATTTTCTGTAGTCTTTATCTCCTCAGAGCTTTGCTCGGCAGATTTCATGTCCTCAGGGTCTTTTTTTTTTTTTAATGTCACCTTCTCAGGGAGTCCTTCCCTGTTGGCCCAGTCTGATTGGACAATGTCTTCCACTTGGTTAATCTGTCACATTACCCTGGTTTATTTTCTTGAATGAAATGTGATATTCAGTCATTCAGCTTATGTCCTTGTTTGCTTGTTTGTTGTCCATCTCCCCTCTAGAAAATAAAGACCTTGCTTCGCTTGTTTATCATTGAACTCTGACCTCAGAGACCAGTCCTCTGCATGTGATAGGCCTTAAGTAACTACCTGTGGAATGGGAATGAATATTCTAGGGTTTTATGGGAGATTATAGTCATAAGGTGACCTTGCTGTTGTGTAATGATGCCCCTCTTCTCAAAGAATAAGGAGACAGCTGGGATGTGGTAGAGTGAAACAATTAAGCACACTGGTTAAATTTGACATTTCCCTCTTTCTCTAACATTGCTGTTGTTGTTTATGATCCATTGTACCCAGTTAAAAGGTCTCTGGAACCAGCTAAATACATAAAGAATCATTATTAAAAGAATATATTTAGATCTGGGGGTAAATAAAGATCATATACAAAAGAAAGAATTTGCTTAGAATCTGATTCTGCCTCACTCACAATGTAGGAAATTATCTGGTGTGCACTCCCCTCATTGTTGGAATCTAGAAGATGTGTGATATCTAATGAGCTAAGATGGGACCAGCAAACTATTTCTGTAAAGGGTCATATAGTAATCATTTTAGACTCTGAGTCCTGTGGTCTCCGTGGCAGCTATATTAAATGCTGCCGTGTCATATGTAGGCAGCTTTAGACAATATGTAAATGTATGGGTATGGCTGTCCCCCCCCCCCCCAAAAAAAAACCCTTTATTCATAAAAACATTTACAGAAAACAATTTTCAAAAAATAAAAATCAACCCTCACAATTGAAAGAAGGCATATTTCCTATATGTTTTTTTGCACTGACACTAATTTTCCATTTGATGTCGTAGATTATGGTATCTCCTGTTCTATCAATTTGGGAACTTTCTGCTGGGTAATACCTTTTACAAAGCACAGTGGAGTGTCTTGGAGCCACATTTTAGGGTGAATGCTCTTTGAAAGAAATCTCAGCAGTATATTTTTTCTAAAAGCATTTTGAGTTCAAGGGGATCCATTTGGGGCTTTTTAAGAGTCATTGCAATCAAAGGTAATCTTGATTAATCATACCTACTCATGTCACTAGGAATAAAAGTAATATATATTCATTTTTAAAGTACAGATAAGTACAATTTTTAAAAATAAAATTCAGTTGCAGTTCTGTGCAGGCACTATTACTGTGGACATTTTGGTGTTTGCTATGATAATGTTTTTTTTCTGTGTGTAGCTTTACCGCATATATATAGGTATTTGATGCCACATAATATACTCATTTTTTTATTGGAATATATTACTTTTTCAAAACTGGGATCATATGCTCTTCAGAGTGTTTCAACTTTCTTTATCATTGAAATCATATTCTCATGATTGAGGCACTGCTAGTAATTGGGTGTTGAGTAGCATCGTTGCTAAGTATATCAGGTGGCCTCCTAACAGACTGTCAAATTTCTTTCTAAACTAACAGGCTATGAAAGGGTGAGGATCTGTTGGTTCCCAGCAAATGTCTCCCCTCTGGGTTTGGGCAGTGAGTATAAGGCAAACTCTCTGCTGCCCAGAAGTTTTCAGAAGCTCATTTTTAAGAAATGGTATTCACGAACACCTGCCTGAAGGTCATATAGTCTGCCCAGTTTGCGAGTCTGGATGACAGACCCTTTTGTCCTTGAATTAAGCTAGATCATGGGCAGGTGCATCAGTGGCTTGCCTTGGATTACTGCTTATGGAATTACTCCTTTGCAGTTTACCATGAAGCTTCAACTTGTGTCAGAGGCTGCAGACCTCAGCCCATAGATGATAGCTAGACCATGGATGTATTTTGCTTGCACATGTGGAGGCGGTCCATTTGATGCTTTCTTTTTTCCATTGGGATTAGTTTGGCCAATATTAATATCTAGATTTTAGCCCCACCCTAGGAAAGCATGTTACCATGTACACCAGGAGACACATATAACAATATTCATAGTATTGATCATTATGCAAGATGGTCAACATATCTCATACCCATTAAGAAGAGTCAATAAAACAAAACCAAAAATGTGTGGTGCAGTGTTGAAATCAATGAAACAGTGCAAAGGAATGGGCATCAGCTAGGCACATTGACATGGGGGAATCTCATGAAGATTATGTGGTGTGAAGAGAGCCAGTTATAGCAGAACATGCTTACATAAAGGCCAGAAGCATAGAATGGAATAGCAGATAGTTTAGGAATTCACAGTTGTGGTGTAATGATACAAAAAAGCAATGAGATTCTAAACATAGAAGTCAAGGAAGTGATGATGGGGGAAAGCTAAGATTAGGGTGATGTTCTCAAAAGAACTAGAATGTTCTTTCTCTTAGGCTGGGCAATGGGCACACCAATGTTTATTATTGTTTATTTCATTATATACACACATTGTTCTTTCGTAAGCTTGAAATATTTCATAATTTTAAAAATTAGATGATTTGGAAGCATTGGGCCCATATTCCCACCCAGCAGCAGTTGGCTGGAGCAGAGGCATAGTTGCCTCCGTCAGACGCGACATGCATTTTCTGGTTTACCATATCCTTAACTCCCTGCTGTTCCTACTGTTTCCCTGCCCCAGCCTGTCTCATCTACTGCCCCTATTTGACCCCTGATCTAAATGAAGGGTTTTAGGAGATGCAGCCTACTGAAAGTCATCGTTGTAGTCTGTGTAAGCTGGTTGGTAAGGATGTGGTTAATTATGCTTACATTGTGTGTTGTCTGTATGAGAGAAATGTCTCTCAGGTCTAAGTACCAGGAAATGATTTTCTTGACCTAGTGGTTCACTTTTATCTTTTGGATGCTATGAATGCTGTCATTGATCATGCTTTCTTCTTTGCCTTGGCTGCCAGGAAGCTCAGAGGCAAATTTGCAGCCATCTTTAGTGAAAGTGGAGACCTTGTGGCATGTGTTTTGGGTTTTAACCTTACTGTTAGCTTTATCTATCTTAATTCTCTTCTCCCCCTTTACTTCCTCATTTAATTTAAAAATATCATTCCCTAATATACCTTTTTGGATATAAACTCATTTATCTACAATGATGGCAGAATATGGTTTTGTGAGAACATTCTGGAAATCTGAGCTTTATTCAGAATATTTTATTCATAAAGCTGCCTGGATCATCTGTTTCAGCCTAATGGGTTACTAATTTGCCAAGAACAAGAACATAATTAAAATACACTTAAAGCTAAAACACGATTGAACATGATTTGATCTTTGATAATTTAGAAGGCACTTAAGGAACTTGCCATGCCTCAAGCCATAATTACGAACATCAGTTATCATAGTGTGGCACAATAAAAACAAAACAAAACTGGGTATTTTAGCTTTCTAGTTATTTGAAATCTCTCAGAACTAGAATTTATAGTCTCTGCATTCAGTGCAGGTATAGGTTGTTAGTGCCCCCACATCCAGTTAGTTTACATATGCTATCACAGTTGAATGTCAGAAAAGGGGAGGCAGCGGGCCATAGGGGAAAGAGTTTAGTGTCCCACCATTTGCCAGACAGTGCCCACTACATGCTGGGTGATGAAAATGCAAAGGCAAGTAAGAAACAGAAGAGACCTTGCCTTTTAGTTGAATGTGAAAGACAGGAATGTAAATAGATGTTTAAATGACTGTGAAAACTTTGGCAGTGCAGAATGGTGTCTCTCCTTAGCACAAAGGGAGTTGTGAAGGAGTCACCCTGCGAGGAAGAATCATTTTCACTGGGGAGGTCCAGCGTGGGTAGACGGGGAGTGTAAAGTTCTGAGAAAGCTTCATTTGCTTTAGGAGCTCATCTCTTTCCCTATCCTCGTCCTCATGTTGATGGAGGTAGGGGTGGGGGGGTGGTGGTGGTGGGCAGTAGGGATGTATGAATAGGTGATGGAGGTTGTGATGAGGAGGAGATAGTAGTGATGGAGGAGGGTGATGGAAGAGGTGGTGGAAGAAGGGGTGGTGATGGAGGAGGTGATAGAAGAGGTAGTGCTGATAGAGATAGCAGTGGCAGGTTGCAACATTTATTGAGCAGTTCTGTGCCAGGCACTATGTTAAGTACTGTACATATACAGCAACTCTCTGAAGGTAGGTGTTTTTATAATTCCCATTTTATGGATGAGTAAACTGAGGCACAGAGAGGTTAAGTACATTTCTCAAGAGACAGGAGCAAAAAGGAATGCCCCAGGCCTGGGTGCAGACCCGTTCCATCATTTCTGCCAGGTCTTTCCCCATATGTTACCTTCTCAGAGAGCCCTTCCCTGACCACCTTTTATAATTGCTGCATCTCCCCCATTGGGCAGCCATCTTGATCTTTTTCCCTGCCTTGTTTTTCTCCATATTAGTTATCTTGTGATTTACTGTTTTTTCATCTACTTCATTCAAATAGAGAAGTCATCCATCTGGGTTTTTATCTGAAAATGTTGGCAACCAATTTTAATTCAAAAACAAAAACAAAACTCAGTGAAAACACCCTGGTTACCAAAGAAAGTGCATTTACTGGCTGGATCCAGTTTACTGGCTGCCACTTTGCTAACCCCTCTGCAGATCTGGGAGCACCATCTGAGGACCCCAAGCCGAGTTGTGAGGAGATGAGATTTGAAATTTGCATAGCTCACACGGACAGCTCCTGGGTTAGGAGGCTGTTGCAGGAACCCCTGCACAAGGTGGCATGGTCCGGGAGAGCTTGGTGCCGAGGGCCTGGAGCCCTGGAAGTTCTGGTTTACGAGTTGCTGTGTGATGATGGCAAGTCACTTAGCTCTTCTGAGCAGGTTTTATCATCTTTAGAAAGGGCAACAATGCTATGCAGAGCCCTATTGGGGCCTGAGACCAAAGGAAAAATCAGTAATAGTGATCCTGGTTTATTTAAAATTTTGCTGTTTTGCACTCCACGATATTTCGGGTATTGCAATTTTTCAAAATATTCACAGAAATGTCATTTATCATGATTATTGAGATTTTTTTCTGCCTCTTAAATTTTGCCCCTGAGGCCAGTGCCTCACTTGCCCCATCATGGAACTGGTCCTGAAAAGCGGATTGCACTCAGGGACAGTGCGAGCTCTGAAAAGCAGTGACAGTTCATTTCCACATCTCTGGGCTTTGAATCAGAAAAGGCAGTGTCTCCACTTAGAATTTGGTCAAATCTCTTATTCTTTTTTATATGGCGAGGCAGAGTACTGCCAAGATAAAAACCATAAACTCATTTTGCAATTTGTTGAAATAGCAGAATCTTTGGCTGGAGAACTGGGATAATACAGACTCTGAAATCTTTGTCCTGTTCTGGCCATGGTTGAATGTATAAATGCCTTTGAATACAGATTTCATTGCCTCTACAACCACATTCCCTCCAGCTGAAATTCAGGGCAACTTTAGAGTTTAATGATGACGGCTCCACGTAGCCCACCGCTAATGACAGCGCTGCTGCAGCAGTGGCCTGGCCTTTCGGGATAACAGCAGAATGTTCGATTTCGCTTCCCCAGCACTTTGGAAATTCTTCAGAAAAGTTATTAGGAAACTGACAGCAAAGGGCAGACTTGTCAGCTGAGCTGTCCTGTGAAACTCACCAGGAGCCCTAGTCTCCAGTTGTGGCAGAATCTTTTTCTAGGTGGGAGGTAGGGGGAATAGCTGCTCTCAACAGCTTTGTTTTCAGCCAGTGCATTGGGCTTTGCAGGCACACAGCCGGGCAGGCTGCCACTGCCCCTTGAGGAGGGAGGGGCAGCGAGGGAAGTCGAGAGGGGTCTTAGCGAGCACAAGCATGGTGGTTGGTCCTTACGGGAGAGTAGGACCTGAACCAGGCCCAACCTCAGTTTCCTTATCCTTACAGAGTTTAGGGTCAGACTATTAGAATGGTTTTGGGAAGACTACTCTATAAACTGTAATGGCTTGGGTGACAGAAAGCTATAAGTTCGTATTTTGGGTGTATCTAACAACTTTGATTCTAAACTTTCTCTTCCATCAAATGGAGCAGTGATGCCAACTGCATAGCATCATGACGGTGAATGATGATGTGCATCCAGCGCCTGGAGATAAAGGATGGTGGAGAAATGGCCGGCTGTGCTGTTGAGGGGGCAGAGGGAACAGTTTCCTCCAGTATAAAACGAGGATGCATTTCCTGTCATGAATTGAGGCGATGTCACAAAAAGCACACAGAGCAGTGCCAGACGATTGGAATTGCTGCCATGTGTGTTTTGTGAATGTTGTATGGAGGGACAGATGTGTGAAGGCACCTGTCTCAGGTGGGCTGGTCTGGGTTTGCTTTGCTCATGATTTTATCCTGAGTGTCCGGCAGAGACTGGGCAGCTTAGTGGATATAAAGGTTTGCTGGATGAACACCCAGGCCAAGAAGAGGCAAGGTGCTGTCTGTGGTTCAGCAGGTGATGGCCCGCAGGTCTCGAGTGACCTGCCTCCTTTGGAGCCCAACATGCCCTGGAGACCTGCCCCAGGTCTGAGGGCCCAGTGGCGAGGTCCTCACTGCCCTGCGGTCAGGGCTGGAAGTCAGGATGCACAGGCAGGACTGTCCTGCTGGCGGAAATGAGACCTTCCTCTCCCCTGTGACCCTGACCATCTGGACTGCTGCCTGCCAGCCACCCCTGCTCTGAGCCTTTTCACAAACAGGGCAAGTCCACGCCCTGGTGGCAGAGAAGGCATCTTTCTGGCAGTGCTGACCCCCAAATCTTGGCTGCTTCTCTGTGCCACCCACCTGCTGGCACTCCACCCAAGCCACCCTCTCATGGCTGTTTTGGGACCTGCAGCCTCTGCCGTATATCATACTGATGATTAAATATCGTGCATAGCCTCACCACAGGACATGGGATGTCCAAATTTGACCCAGCTCTTGGGGCTGTAGGCCCTCTGTTCTGCAGGGATTAGCCTTTTAAGAGCGACCGAGTGCTGGGGATGATTGCTGTCCCAGCCCTATGCCAGGCGCCTTGCACAGAGAGTGCTTATCCTCAGGCCACTGCTGTCAGGTAGGCACTATCATCACCTCTGGCTTTTACTTTTTGACCTCGTCTGCAGAGTCACTGAGTGCCTGCTCTGAGACAGTCCCTATTCTGGGTGCCAGGGATAAGCAGTGAGCAAACCTGGGACAAATTTCTGACTTCTTAAGTCTTAGTCTGATTGCCGCAATGAGTGTATAATATTCAGCATTGCTATTTACACATAAATAATTTTTCTAGATGGGTACAAATTAAAGACAATTCCATCAATTTCTCAGCTGGAGAGCTTGACAACCTGTAGGATTTATTCATCTAATGAGCAAAAGCGATAAGAATGCTGACAAGGCGCCACGAGTCTAGTGATTATGTAAACCGTCTATTATGCTGAAATGCATTAGGCTATTAAGGCTGGTGTGTGTAGAGATGAGACATGTGCCTCAAAGACAGTAAGGTAGGGATTGGCTCGAGACGATGGGAAAACATTACTACTGGTTAGAGCGGTCATCATTTGAAAGGCAGACTTGCTACGAGAAAGGGGCATGGAAAGGTTTTCTCTCTTTGGGACATTAGCAGAAATGAGAAACTGCTTTAAGATGGTCTGCCAAGTGCAATGCATCCTTGCTTCCAAACTGGCTGAAGAGATCACTCACGTTTTAAGGCAAAAAGACACCAATGGGCTGCTTAACCAGGTACTGCCCTGTGCCAAAGCCCACTTCTCAGCAGAGAGGCCAATACACTGTGTGTTTATGTTAATTTGAAAAAGAAAAAAACACACAAAAAACCACTCAGTGTGCCTAGGAGTTATTTTGTTCAGCTCAGAAGTTCTGTCTTCTGGGCAAAGAGCCATGTCACCCTACCCTCAAGGTCCCAGATAGATGGGGGACAGGAGGCGGCCACCCGTGGGGCTCCCTCTGCTCAGGGCTCTGCGCGTCTCTGCTGAGGGCTTTCCCCATAAGGACTGTCTTCCCGGATCGCCCCTCCTCCCACTCCGCTCTCCGCCCCTCCCTGCCCTGCCTGCCTTATCCATGTCATCTGTCTTCTCCAGCTGGCTCCTCAGCTCCGTGGGGGCAGAGGCTCTGCTGGACCTACTGTGTGTGGAGGCACCGCCGCACTCCACACATAGTGGGTCCTTCCAATGCTGGTGTCCAGTGCCTCGGAGAAGGGCTCTCCTGGCCTCGTCTTACAGGCACTGCTGCCTGCCTGGGAGTGGTGAGGGGCTGCGGCCCACCACTGTGTGGGAGCCCAGTAAGCACCTCCGTAAGGCTTCGCGCTGGCCGTCAGTCCACGGGGCAAGCAGTCAGGGAGGGAGGCTGGATGTAAGCGGGGTCATCAAGAGCAGGCTAGAGCCCACGAGCCCGAGCTGAAGCCACATCAGTGATTGCTCCTGACCTTGGCGGCATGGGCATCCTTCAGAAGCCAGCGCCCTTCCTCACAGAAGCAAACACACGAGAGGAGAGAAGCTGAAGGAGGGTCCACGGGAAGGTGGAGTCAGTGGAGTATTTGTGGGCCCAGCTGCTGCTTCGCAGCAGGGGGAGTCAGCACATCAGCAAGAATGGGTCTGAGCTAGAGTGGCCGCTTGCCTCACTCTGCAAGAGCCTCTTTCAAGGAGCACCCTACCTGGAAATGTGGGAATGGGAATTCTGGGAAGTTTGGTTCACCATAACCAACTTGACACACAAGGTACATAGTATTGTCTGAGAGACAGCTGAACATCCTGGTTAAGAACACGGACTCGGGGCAGAGGGGGCGGGTTCAAATCCTGCTTCCACCGCCTACCAGCCAGCACTTGCTGTGTTGGTCACCTTGAGCAAGTTACTTTGGTAACTTGTCTGGGCCTTGATTTCTTGTCTCAAATGGTGATGACAGTAACACCTTCCTCATAAGACTTTAAGAGGATTAATTTAGTTAGTAACTGTAAAGTACTTAGCACAGTCCTGGAGGCATATATTAAATGCTCAAAAATGTTAATAGTAATGGTAAGATAAAAATGTTTAGCCCTGACCTGTGCCACCTAAACAACTCTCCTGTATCAGAGATCCTAAGTGAATTGCACTTGGAGAGATGACTCACTGGTCTCACCTTTGTGTTTAAATCATCCTAATATTCATCCCAATATTTGAGCCTGAGGAAAGGGATGCACCAAAGAGATAATCTACTCTGCCTTAAAAATCAAGGCTGGCATTCATCTCCTAGACTTTTTTTTTTAATCCAAGGGAAAGGAAATAGGAAATGTGTATCCATTCAAAAACGTGTATACAAATGATCACAGCAACTTTATGTGTAACAGCCCTAAACTAGAGACAATCTAGTTGCTCATCAACAGGTGACTAGATAAACTGTTGTGTATCCACATAATGGAATACTACTCAGAAATAAAGAGGAACCAACCATTGGCACATGGCAGTAGTATGGATTAATCGTAGCAGTAGTATGGATTATGCTGAGTGAAAGAAGTAGACAAAAAAGAGTACAAAGTGTATGATTCCATTTATATAAAACTGTAGAAAATGAAAATTGATCTATGGAGACAGAGAGCAAGATCAGTGGTTGCTTGGGGGTGGGTATGGGCAGAAAGGAGGGATTACAAAGGGGCACAGGAACTTCTGGGGGCGATGGGTATTTTTACTATGTTGATTGTTGTGTTTTCATGGGTGCTAACATGTGAAATAGTATCATCATTATGAGTCACTTTAAATATGTGCAGTTGATTTTATGTCAGTTGTGCCTCAATAAAGTTGTTTAGTAGCAGTGCCCCACTGTAGGGGAGACTTAGTAAAAATCCATCAGTTCAGAGAAAAATCTTTGTGAGCAAGTAGCACATCTCCCATAGAAGTTTGTTATTTTTTAAATAACGCGGTGGAAGGAGGGTAGGAAGTATGCCATGGGAGGGGGATTCCCTGGGAGGACCATAACCTAGGTATAAATTATAGCAAAAAGAAAGTAAGTGCGGGCTGGTCCCTTAAAATCAGCTCTCTGGGACAGAGCCAGGACGCTGAAAAACCAGACTCTTCATTTGACACCCATTGGAGTCGTTTTCTGGTTTCCTGAAATCTCCCTAGGTGTGGAAACTTTTCTGTCTAACCCTTAGTGCTCTTAGACCTCTCTCCCCAGATGTTGCCAGAAATCTGTCACGGTTCTGTTCCACCCTCTGTTTGAGGGACACAGGGGCGCCCTGCCTGAGTGCCTGTGCTCCTGCAGTTTCCCTGCTTGAAAGACTCCTTCGGGCCATCCACCTCATCTGCCACCTCACCCAGGTGTGGGTTCCTCCGGGCAGCCCTTCCAGAGCTCTCCAGCTGGGCCAGGTGCCTGCCTCAGCGCTGTCTCCCAGCCTCATTCTTCCCTCTGTGGGCTGACCTGTGAGGCATCTGCCCCCTTTCAGCTCTGCTGACCTCAGGGCTGCTGTGATTGCCATTCCCTGGGCCCGGGTGCTCTTCCCACAGCCGAGCGCTCCCAGCCTCGAGGCCTGTGGGGACGCTGCTGACTGGGTATGCTCTTGCACATTCATCTCTCTCCTTTCACCCCGTTTACTTCCTCCAGAACAACAGTCTAAGTGACTCGTTTACTTGTTATTTTCTGTCTTTGGTTAGAATGTGAGCTCTGTGGAGGCAGGTATTTTGCCTCTCGCTGTTGTGTCCCTGGCCCCCAGGGGCTTATTTTTTAAAATATATATATTTTATTATAGAAGTTGGGAACTTACAAAACAATCATGCACATCTGTAAAATTCTCATACAACAGCCCTTCACCAACACACCACACTTGTCGTAGAACGTTTGTTACAGATTATGAGATAATTTCAGACTACCAGGGGCTTACTTTTTATTTGTATCAAATTTTTAAATTGTCATAAAGCTTGCCATTTTACCCATTTTTAAGTGTACAATTTACCACTACCCATGTGAAATAGGGATAATTGTACCTACCTCGTGAGTTGATGAGAGGATAAAATGGTGTTGATAAGCCACATTTGCTTTCTTTCACAGGCTGACCCCAGGGCCTTTGCACATGCTCTTCTTATTTTTTTATGAATAGAAGGTGAGGAGGTTGCACATGCACTTCTAAGTTCCTAAAAGCTCCTGCCACCATGACCTGGTAAATTCCTACTGGATGAGAAGGGCCCTTCCATGGCTGCCAGTGTAACTCAGGGCAGTGCTCCATGATACCCCTTGTGGCATTTATTTATCTATTCATTTTTTATTTATTTATTTATTTATTTATTTATTTATTTATTACCCTTGTAGCATTTATCCTAGTTCTTAATTCTGTGGTTATTTGTATAGCATTTCTTTTATGTCTGTTTTTGCCGCTTGATTGCAAGTCCCACAAGGGCAGGGATGGTGTCTGCTTTGCTTATCCTTGCATCCCTCATACCTCACCCAGTGTTTGGCATGGTTGAGAGAATGATTCCATGTGTAATGATAAATGCTCAGTAAATTGGAGCCAACCAAGTTGAATCTCCCAACAATGGCTTCTTGTAATGAACAGAGTATTTATTATCCTGTTTTATAGCTGACAAGACCAAGGCTCAGTGGAGGCCATCTGGCTATTAAGTGGAGATTCTAGGATTCAAGCCCAGATCTTTAGCTTCTAAGCTAATCATCTTTTTTTTTTAATTAAAGAAGTTGTAGATTTATAGAACCATGTTTAAAAAAGTACAGTGTTCCCATTTGCCCCCTTTTGTTGGCACTTTGCAATAGTATGGTATCTTTGTTACAGTTGATGAAAGAATATTAAAATAGCACTGTTAAGTATAGTTCATAGTTTACATTAAGTGTATTTTTGCCATATCCTGTCCCTATTATTAACACCCTGTATTAGTGTTGTACATTTGTTATAACTCATGAAGGAACGTTCTTACACTTGTACTATTAACCAGAGTCCATATAATTAGTTCATATCAGTGAGATCATGAAGTATTTGTCCTTCTGTGTCTGGGTTATTTCACTCAACATAATGTCCTGAAGGTTCATCCATGTTGTTGCATACATCATAACTTCATTCCTTTTTACAGCGAATAATATTCCATTGTATGTATATACCACATTTTATTTATCCCTTCATTGCTTGATGTACACTTTGGTTGTGTCCAGCTTTTGGTAATTGTGAATAAAGCTGCTATGAACATTGGTGTACATATTTGTTTGATCCTCTACTTTCACTTCTTCTGGATATATACCTAGTAGTAGGACTGATAGGTCTTATGGTAATTCTATATTTAGCTTCCTGAGGAACTGCCAAACTGTCTTCCACAGAGGCTATATCATTTTGCATTTCCACCAGCACTGAATGAGTGTTCCTATTTCTCTACATCTTCTCCAACACTGGTAATTTTTTTTTTTTAATAGCAGCCATTTTAGTGGGTGTGAAATGATATCTCATTGTGTTTTTGATTTGTATTTCCCTAATAGCTAGTGATGTTGAACATCTTTTCATGTGCTTTTTTTAGCCATTTGTGTAGCCTTTTTGGAGAAATGTCTATTCAAGTCTTTTGCTCATTTTTAACTGAGTTGTTTGTCTTTTTTGTTTTGTTGTAGGATTTCTTAATATATTCCGGATATTAAACACTTATTTTGTATGTGATTTCCAAAAATTTTCTCCCATTGAATAGATTGTTTTTTCACTTTCCTGATGAAGTCCTTTGCACTAGGAATTTTATGGTCTTGGCTCTTATATGGAGATATTTAATCCATTTTGAGTTAATTTTTGTAAATGGTATGAAATAGGGATCCTTTTCATGCTTTTGCATATGAATATCCAGTTCTCCCTGCACCATATTTTAAAAGAGACTCTTCTTTCCCAATTGAGTGGACTTGGCAGCCCTGTCAAAAATCAGTGGGTTGGGGAGTAGGTGTAACTCAGTTGGTTAAGTGGCTGCTTCACATATATGAGGTCCTGAGTTCCTTCCCTGGTACCTCATAAAAAACAAAAACAAAAAAGGGCCATAGGGGATGGGGCAAGATGGCGGCAGAGGAGGAATGAACTTGTCCTACAGCACAGTTAGTAATCAGCCAGAGCTATTTAAATTACCTATTTGCGGGGGTGGTGGTGGTAGAAGGCCACCAGAGGAGCATCCTGCAATATCTTTGAAAGTACAGAAGGAGGAGACTACTCATCTACAGTGAAGAGTCGTGAGTAGAGCACTCCATACTGGTACCAAGCTGCCTCAGGAGCTGTTCCCTGGCTGAAGCTGGAAGCTCCATTTCCTAAAAATGGGGGAGGAAGAGAATGTCAGGTATTGATTTAAGCTACTGATTAGTAAATTTGGCTGGCTAAAGTCTATTCCTAAGAACAGTTAAATTTTGAAACTGTCCAAGTCAGAAAGAGGCTAGTAGCTTCCATTTTAGCTTTGCTTCTGGCATAAGGGGAAGTGGGGCAGATTGAAAATCATAGTAACAGTAGAGACTGGCTTCCTTCCACCCAGGTAGAATTGTAGCCCTAGCCCCACCTCCAGCAGGGAGAAAGCTGAGAGGACCTGCAGCGGTCTCTCTGGGCAACTGCTGGCACTTTTTCCTCATACTACCTAGATTGGTGGGCAAACTTGTGGATATATCCCCACCCCCAATAGGATAGGAGGGTGGTAGTGTTTCCTCAACCTCTCCAGCCAACTGAGGGAAATATAGAGCCCTCAATGCTTACAGTGAAAAAGAAGAAAGAATTAAAATCAATGACCTAATTGCATAGCTGGAGGAACTAGAAAAAGAACAGCAAACTATGCCCAAAGCAAGTAGAAAGAATGAAATAACAAAGATCAGAGCAGAAATAAATGAAATTGAGAACAAAATAAACAATAGTGAGAATTAACAAAACCAAAAGTTGGTTGAGAAGATCAACAAAATTGACAAACCCTTAGCTAGACTGACAAAGAAAAAAGGAGAAAAGATGCAAATAAGTAAAATCAGAAATGAAAATGTGAACATTACTGCTGACCCCAGAGAAATAAAAGAGGTCATAAGAGGATACTATGAACAACTGTACACCAACAAACTAGACAATGTAGACGAAATGAAAAAAATTCCTAAGTACAAACAACCTACACTGACCCTACAAGAAATAAAGGACCTCAACAAACCAACCACAAGCAAAGAGATTGAAACAGTCATCAAAGAACTCCACAAAATGAAAAGCCCAGCACCACATGGTTTAACAGAGGGAATTCTACCAAGCATTCAAAGAAGATTTAATACCAATCTTAGTCAAAATTTTCTGAAAAATTGAACAGAAAGGAACATTATTAAAATCATTCTATAAAGCCAATATCACCCTAATACCAAAGCCAGATAAAGATACTACCAAAAAAAAAAAAAATTACAGACCAATTTCCCTAATGAATAGGGTGCAAAGATCCACAACAAAATACTTGCTAATTGAATCAAACAACATATTGAAAGAATTATCCATCATGATCAAGTGGGTTTTATCCCAAGTATGCAAGGGTGGTTTAACACAAGAATATCAATCAACATAATGCACCACATTAATAAATCAAAGAAGAAAAATCACACAATCTCCACTGATGCAGAAAAGGCATCTGACAAAATCCATCATCCTTTCTTCTTAAAAACATTCCAAAAGATGGGAATCGAGGGAAACTCAGCATGCCCTCAGCATGATAAAGGGCATATGTGAAAAACCCACAGCTAACATTGTACTACATGGTAAAAGATTGAGAGCTTCTCGTTGAAATTGGGAACAAGACAAGGATGCCCACTGTTATGACTGTTGTTCAATATAGTGCTAGAGGTTCTAGTTAGAGCAGTCAGGCAAGAAAAAGAAATAAAAGGCTCCCAAATTAGAAATGAAGTAAAACTTTTGCTATTCGCAGATGATGTGATCCTTTACCTAGAGAGCCCTAAAAAATCTACAAGAAAACTACTAGAGCTAACAAACGAATTCAACAGTGTGGCAGGATACAAGATTAATATTCAAAAACCAGTGTTTCTATACTCTAGTAATGGGCAATATGAGGAGGAAGTCAGGAAAAAATTCCATTTACAAGAGTGACAAAAGGAATAAAATATTTAGGAATAAACTCAACCAAGGATGTAAATCACTTGTATTCAGAAAAGTACAGTGTATTGCTAAGAGCAATCAAACAAAGAAGACCTAAGTAAATGGAAGAACATTCCATGTTCCTGGATGTGAAGACTAATTATCATTAAGATGTCAGTTCTACCCAAAATGATATACAGATTCAATGCAATCCCAACAAAAATTTCAACAACCCTTTTAAAGAAGTGAGAAACCCACTTATCAAATTTATCTGGAAGGATAAGAGCCCTGAATAGCCAGAAACATGTTAAAAAGGAAGAATGAAGTTGGAGGACTCTCACTGCCGGACTTTAAATCATATTACTTAGCTACTTAGTGGTAAGACATCATGGTGCTGGCATAAAGATAGACATATAGACCAATGGAACCGAACTGGTGGTCCAGAAACAGATTCTTACATCTGTGGTCAAGTGTTTTTTGACAAGGCTGTCAAACCCACACAGCTGAGGCAGACAGTCTGTGTAACAAATGGTGCTAGGAGAACTAGATATCCATATCTAAAAGAAAGAAAGAGGACAAATATAAAAGTTAACTCAAAGTGGATCAAAGACCTAAATATAAAAATGGGAACATGAAACTCCTAGAAGAAAATGTAGGGAAACATCTTCAAGACCTTGTGGTAGGTGTTGGTTTCTTAAACCTTACACCGAAAGCACAATCAAAGAAAGAAAAAATGGATAAACAAGACCTCCTCAAATTGAAACACTTGTATGCTTCAAAAGACTTTGCCAAGAAGGTAAAAAGACAACCAACTCAGTGGGAGCAAATATTTGGAAACCACAAATCCAATAACGGTTTGATTTCCATGGTATGTAAAGAAATAATACAACTCAACAATAAAAGAGCAAGCAATCCAATTCAAAAGTGGGCAAAAGACTAGAATAGACATTTCTCCAAAGAGGAAATACACATGACCCCCCAAAAAAAAAAAAACACACATGAAAGGATGCTCAGTAACACTAGCTATTAGGGAAATGCAAAACTACAGTGAGGTATCATCTCATACCTCATAGAATGGCCTTTATTAAAAAAAAACCCACAAAAAAACAGAAAACAAGTGCTGGAGAGGATGGGGAGAAATAGGAACACTCTTTTAATGTTGGCAGGAATGTAGAATTTTGCAGCCTCTTTGGAAGACAGTTTGGCGGTTCCTCGGAGAGCTAAATATAGAAATGCTATACAATCCAGCAATCCCTATACTAGTATATATACTGAAGAACTGAAAACAGTGACACAAACAGACATTTTCACACAGATGTTCATAGCATCATTATTCACAATTGCCAAAAGGTGGAAACAACCCAGTTGTCCAACAATCAATGAATGGCTAAATAAATGTGTATTATATATTTGATGGAATACTATGTTGCTATAAAAAGAACTGAATTTGGGACACATATATCATGGATGAACCTTGAAGGTGTTATGCTAAGTGAAATAAATCAGACACAAAAGGACAAATATTGTATGGTCTCAGTAATATGAACAAAATATGAAGAATAAACACATGGAGTTAAAATCTAGACTATAGTTTACTAGGAGAGAGGATGAGGACCGAGAAAGTGTACTGATAATTAATGTATAAAGAATTTTCAATTTGTTTGACTATAAAAGTGTGGCATAGAGTTGTTGGTAACATCATACTATAACTAACACGACTGGTTTATAAATGGGATTGTGACTGAAAGGGGTAGTCTAGGGATGTACATGTCAATTGAAGGAAAGCTAGAGAACAATCTAGGGACTGAATGACGTAGTGAATCCAGGGGGATGAGGATTGTGTTAATAATACAAATAAAAGAATGTTTTTCTATAAACTAGAACAAATGTATATCACTCTTACAAGGTGTTAAGAATATAGTTTTGCATGGGAAAAATACAATTAATGTAACTTATGAACTATATTTAACAGCAATATTATAATATTCTTGCATAAATATCAAAGAAGGTATATATCAATGCTAAGGGTCAATAAAAGGGGGATATGGATTTTCTCTTTTGGACTAAGGAAAACATTCAGTCGCTTACTGTAGTGATGACTGCACAACTGTGTGATGAAAGTGAGAGCCACTGAGTGTACACTTTGGATAGAATGTACAAGGCATGAGACTGTATAACACAGTGAACCATGTTATGGAAGATTTGTACTGTGGTTAACAGTATGAATACAAGAGTGTTCTCTCATGAACTATAACAAATGTACAACACTGATACATAGTGTTAATAATAGGGGTTATGGAAAAGTATACCAAACGTATGCTATGGACACTAATTAGTGTTAGAAGTGAGATCATATTCTTTTGTAATCTGTAGTAAATGTTCTACAACAATATAAGGTTTTGGTGAAGGGATGATGTATGGGAATTCTGCACATTATGCATGCACAACTTCTCTAATAAAAAAAATGAAAAATGTAGGGGCTAGAATTACTGCTGACATCTGTTACAACTATTTGAGAACTGACACTGAAGCCAACAATGGAAGTGAGAACCAAAACATGAACAGAACAGTACTGATTTTACAATTTGCACCTGGAATCCACCATATCTAAAGTTGTCTTTGCACCAAGACTTTTCAATAAATTCCCTTTTTACTTAAAAAGAAAAAATAAGTATTATCAACAACAACCACAACAACAATAATTATCATCACATATTGGGTACTTATCATAGGCCAAGCTCTGTTCTAAGGACTTTATATTCCTTTAGTTATTCCTCAAGCCTACCCACAGGGGAAAGTGTATTATCCTCATTTTACAGTTGGGGAAATAGAGACAAAGGTAAAGTTGCCCAAAGTCTCCCAGCTACTAAAGAGCAGAGTACAATTTTTTTTAGGAGGTACTGGGAATTAAACCAGGAACCTTGTACATGGGAAGCAGGTGCTCAACCACTGAGCTACAACTGCTCCCTAGGAGTACAATTTTAACCCAGACATTCTGGCTCCTCCATACTTAGGTTCTAAGGATCTTTCTCATTTAAGGGATCTTTGAGAAATTGCTTCATCCAAATAGGTCTCTATTGCTCAATTATTGCATATTCTTGAAATGTGCTTATTCATGCAACAACAAAGCATTCATTTATTCATTCATTCATTCATTCAGCATGTATTTATTGAGCACCTGGTAGCCACCAAACTAACTGTTTGTTATAATGCACTGAAAACCATCCTGGTCTATGTGAGCCACTTAAATCAGTCACTTTATGCCTCCCTTCCGGCTTATTCCTAAGAATCTTTTGAGATAAAAATCGTTCCAAAAAGTGTAACTTTTGAAGTTGCTAACCCTTAAGTCTACTCTTGCATTAATTCAGCACTCATTTACTGAATGTATTTTGTGTATCAGACACAATTTTCTATGCAATGAAGGAGTGTTTCTGTACATGTGGTCTGTAGATCTGCACCAGAATCACCCAGGATGATTACTTATAAACAGATTCCTGGATGCTTTCACAGATCTACTGAATCAATCTCTGTAGGTGGAGACTAGAGATCTGGGTTTTAATTAGCTTCTCTAGTGATTCATCAGCACCATGAAATTTTAGAACTTCTCATAAGCTTGTAGCTTCTGTCTTCCAGTGCTTAATGATTAAGAAGAGAGGTAAATCATCTACCAAATCAGTATAACAAAATGTATGAATGATTAAGTACTCTAAGAAATACTCAAGCTAGTTTCTGGGGAACTCCAGGCAGGAGAGCTCATATATTCCTAAAAGTACTCAGTGAATTCTCTGGGCAGGAGGTGATGAAACTTCCCATAAAGGTGTGACTATGGCTAAGACTTATACCTTTGGTCAAAGGCCAGTATTTGCAGATCATAGATGACTGTCTTTAGCCTCCGATGTCACAGCAGCCTGCAATTCAGTGCTCACCCATTGTGCAAATTTTAAATCTTTTATTTTTAATGTTCAGAATCTTGAAAAAAAATCCCTTTAAACTGCTGTCTAAGGTATGAGTTCCAAAATTCTACTCTGAAATTGAGAGGTTAATAACTGGTTTCTTTATTGTCTACTACTCCTATTCCTGCTCTAGGGAAGAGTCACAGGATTCAGGGAAATATGTAGTAAGAACACAATAAAGCAAAATAGTATTCCACTATGTTAATTGTTAAAAAACAATTTTCCTGTGTCATTATTTGTATCCTTTTATCATTTCAGCAGCTCCAAAATCATAAAAACCAATACCCCCTTGATGAACTCCATAGCCACATTAATAAAATAACATTTTCATTTCTTAACCTGCCCTAGATGCTAGTCTAAATGCTTCATATATTTTAGCTCATCCTATCATTAATCAATTTAAGCAGTGAGGGAATGATCAGAAGAGTCAGAGAAGCAAGACCATAAGGTAACCTCTGCCTCCCCCCCAGAGATGTTTGTTCTCACAGGTCACATCAGAAAATTTTCTTCTTCTTGTAGATTTTGGCATCTTGTAATCTAAAGCACCCACAAGAAGTTCTGGGATGTTCTCACTATCTTAGTGCAAATGGTGTCTATTTGGCCCTTTCTCATCTCTCTCAATAGATCAGAAATGTTCTAATAATATCTGAATCCTACCTATCCTCTAGAAGACAAAGTAAAATGCTTTAAGAGGGGAAAAATAGGACTTTATCAACAAGCGGCCACATTTAATAGTTTTCTTAAATGCAAGGTGGTAGACAGTTGAAAAAAATTCCTACTTCTGCTGAATAAAGCTGAGAAAGGATAAATGTAGTTGAGGCTGATATTTTCCCAGATCCTTGTGTGGTATTTTTAGGATCCTAGCATTGCTCCTCTACCTTGACATGCATATGTCCCTATTTCCATGTGAAGGGGAGGTTGAATATAATTCGAACTATGGAAATGTGGGAAGAGAAGGCATCCCAAAATGAGGGAACAACCCAGATGGATAAGGACAAATCGCTCTAACAACATCAGCACCATCATCTGCCTTTTATCAGATTTTGCTATACATGCCAGGAAATAGACTGTCTCATTTCTTTTGCACAAAAACCTACAAGGTAAGCACTACTCACATCATTTTTTAAATGAGCATCCTAAAGCTCAAAGAGGTTGAGTCACTTGTCAAAGTAATGCAAGTTAGTAGCAAAGCCATATCAGTCTAAATCAGTTCCATTAAATACCACATCTTTCCACCTTTCTAGCTTCCAGAGTAGGGGGAAACTGAAGATTGCAATGGAGGTAGCTTCTTACATTAATTACTTTCTTTTGTGTAAGAAATATTCATTTTATGCAACTGTTGCTCTCCAGTATCCTGCATCAAGCATCTTGGAACAAATTATCATTTTCCACGACCTTTGTTCCTGTAGGTTACTAACCTTAACTCCCACCCTTCCATCACCAACTGTTGAAAGGATCAAGGTTTGGATATATTTATATCCATGTCATAGAAAAAAGAACTTGATTGCACCCTGTTATAAACTTACGTGAACTAAGAAATTGTATCCTGCTGTAAACTTTTTATGTTTAAAATTTATTTGAAAAAACAAACAAATGAACGAACAGGATCTATCTGTACTGATGTTGTAGAAAGCTTCCAATACTATGGTCTTGACCAGAGTTCACATAACGTCATGTGAACTTTTGCTACTTATTTTTATTTTGGGGGAATAAAACAAACATTAATAAGCATTTTTAGATGGTCCTTACTTAATTTAGAATTGAGTACAAAAATAATAGCCTTTGAAAAACCTGGTTTCTGGCCTATGTTCTCCAACTGATTGACCAGGGGACCCTGGACAAGTGGCTGAAATATAACTTATGCTAAATAAATAATGATCATTATTATTGTAGTTGTTATTGAATTCTCAGAGAGTGTTATTTAACTTCCATATATTTGTGGATTTTCCAGTTCTCCATCTTTTGATTTCCAGTTTCATTCCATTATGGTCAAAGAAGACCCTATGTATAATTACAATCTTTCTGAATTTATTGGAACTTCCTTTGTGACCTGTCTTAGTTTGCCATAGGGCTGCTGATGCAAAGTACCAGAAATGGGTTGGATTTTATAATGGGAATTTCATTTGGGGTAAAAGCTTACTTTTCTGAGGCCATGAAATTCCCATATCAAGGCACCATTAGAGATGCCTTCTGACCAAAGTGAACTCTTGGTGATCCTGGCACCCTGTCAAATGTTGATTGTGCCTATGGCAGGGCTTATCACTTCAACCTTTAGCCACTCCTTGGGCCCAGCCCCTTGGGGGCCTCTTTCCATTCCTGTGTGTTGTGCTGATTCCAGACTGTGGGACCTCTCTCAGCCTTTGTGGACTTCTTTGCCTTTCAGCTGCTATAGGTGATCCTGGAACCCTCTCTCTCTCATGGCTGGGTCAAAATGGCAGAGCTCCCTTTTCCTGTGTGTGTCTCTCTCTGTCTGTGTTTATGTAAAACTCTAGAAAGAGGGCAGAGAAGCAATCTGAGTCACACTTCACTGACACAGTCTAATCAGAAGGGCCCCACATCCAGAGGAATGGATTGGTTCAAGGCCATAATCTTTTTTGGGGGGCTGGGGGTGGGGTGGGAAGTGGGAGTCATGAAAGAACTTCAAACTGTCATGTGACCCAACATATGGTTTATCCTGGAGAATGATCCATGTGTACTTAAGAATGTATAGCCTGTGGTTTTCGGTGCTATGTTTTATAGGTGTGTGTTAGTCTAGTTCATTTATGTTTCCTTATTGATCTTCCTTTTAGATGTTCTGTCTATTGGTGAAAATGGTGTAGTGAAGTCTGCAACTATTATTGTAGAATTTTTTATTTCTCCCTTCAGTTTGCTGGTGTTAGCCTCATGTATTTTGCAGCACCAGGGTTAGGTCATAAATAATTTTGATTGTTATTTCTTCTTGGTAGATTGCTCCTTTAATTAATATATAGTGTCCTTTGTCTCTTATAATAGCTTTTGACTTAAGGTCTATTTTGTCCAATATTAGTATAACTACCTCGGCCCTTTTTTTGTTGTTATTACTGTTTACAGTAATAACATCCTTTCACTTTAAACCTATTTATGCCTTTGGGTCTAAGGTGAGTCTTCTGTAAACATCATATAGTTGGATAATACTTTTTTATCCTTTCCACCAACTTGTGTCTTTTAATTGGGGGAGTTTTATCCGTTAACATTCAGTGTTGTTATTGTAAAGGCAGTACCTACCTCAGCCATTTTTGTCCTTTGGCTTTTATATGTAGCATCCTTTTTTGTTCTTTCTTTTCCTTTGTTGCAACCTCTTCTTCTGTATAGTTGATATTTTGTAATGTATCTGATCCCTTTCTCATTTCTGTTTATGAATATTTTAAAAATATTTTCTTTGTGGTTACCCTGTGTTTTATATTACACAAGCTGCATCTATGGCCTACTAATTTGACAAGATATCAATGTAATTTCAATAGCATACATGTTCTCTGCTCCCATGTCCTTCTGTTTCCCCTCTTTTTGCTGTTTCTGTCCCACTTCATATTTTGAATGTCTGTTATCAGGAAATATGCCTTTTTCTTGTTCAACTGTATTTTAATTCTTGTCTGAATAAAAAAATAGAGTTGTTTATTGAGGAATCTGCGCTATTGGGTTTTCGCATCTACCCTTGTGGTTACCTTTACAGATGACCTTCATTTCTTCTCATTACTCCAAGTCACCCTTTCCTCTCCTTTCCTTTCAATCTGCAGAAGTCCCTTTAGTAATTCTTGTAGGGCAGGTCTTTTGTGGACGAACTTGCTCAGTTTATGTTTATCTGTGAATATCTCCCTCATTTTTGAAGGACAGTTTTGCTGGATAAAAAATTTTTGGCTGGCAATTTTTTTCTTTTAGACATTTAAATATGTCATACTGCTATTTTCTCACCTCCATGGCTTCTGATGAGAAATTGGCACTCAGTCTTATCGAGGTTCCCTAGTATGTGATAAATTGCTTTTCTTTTGCTGCTTTCAGAATTCTTTATCTTTGGCATTTGACATTCTGATTAGTATATGCCTTGGAGTAAGTCTGTTAGGATTTATTCTATTTGGAGTATGCATTGCTTCTTGGAAATTTAAATTTATTTCTTTCATACGAATTGGGAATTTTTTGGCCATTATTTCATCAGATATTCTTTCTGCCCATTTTCCTTTCTCGTCTCCTCCTGAGACACATATGATATGTATGCTTGTGTGCTTCATGTTGTTACTCAAATCCCTGAGACACTGCTCATTTTTTCTATTTTTTCTCTCTGTTCTTTTGACTATATGATTTCAGTTGTCCTGTCTTCCAGTTTGCTAATTCTTTCTTCTGCCTGTTCAATCTGCTGCTATATGCTCTAATGTGTTTTTAATCTCTACTATTGCACTTCTCATCCCCATAATTTCTGTTGTTTCTTTTTATGCTTATAAATTCTTCTTTGTGTTCACATATTATCTTTTTAATATCCTTTAGTTCTTTATCCATCTTTTCCTTTATCTCCTTGAATTGATTTAGGAGATTTGTTTGAACATCTTTGATTAGTTGTTCCACCTTTTGGGTCTCCTCTGAAGTTTTAATTTGTTCCCTAGACTGAACCATATCTTCCTGTTTCTTAGTATGACTTGTAATTTTTTGCAGATATCTAGGCATTTGATTATCTTAATGAGTTAACTCTGAAGGTTCATTTCTCCCATACTCTAGGGTTCTATTGTTGCTTGACTTTGTATTAAGGCTTTCCTATGACACTTGGTCCAAATTATTCTAGATCTTCAGAATAGCCCATGTTTAATTGTTCAGATTTTCTCCCCTCTTACACATCTGATTCTTGCCCTGGCTATGTGGTAAAATTTTTAAGATTGTACTTTTTGCGTAATTGCTTCATTTCCTGGAGGACGCTTCCTTTCCTCTGTTCCTTCTCAGAGGATCTTGATCTGCTCCATTTGTTTTTCTTTCCTTTATTTTGCAGAATCCCCTCACCCACCTCCCTACCCTCCCCACCCCCCTGCCATTTCTATGATTTGCTTAAATTCTCTGCCTCACTTTGTGCCTCATTTTCTTTACATTTTTTAGTTCTGGAACCCATCCTATCTTACAGCAGTTCAGTTTTAGTCCCCCTGCCCACTTCTTTTTATCATTAAAGCTTTTATGCCTCCAGTTTATTCCTTGTTAGGGTATCCCACTCCTGGGAGCCAGATGATATCAATCCAGAAAGGTGGGTTCCTTTAGAAAAGTCCATTTTGAGATTAGGTGGCCCAGCCACTGACATTGACCCTGGATTGAGTGAGGGCACAGGAGTTCTTGCCAGCAGTTCTGTCATGATCTCCCTCCCCCCCGGGGGGCCCTTTTGTATGCAGCACTCCTCAGCATCTTGTGTTCTGCCCTGAGTCTCTGCAGACTTAGGTGCCTGTGCCTGGATGTGTGTTGGCTTCTAAATCACTACTGTGAGTCTCTTTGTAGTCTCTGTCCGTCAGGAGGGACCTGTTCTGTGCTGCCTCCATGCAACTCCTGAGCTGTGTGGGACCGACTGAGGGGGAGGGGAACAGAACCGACCAGTGGCCTGGGATGAAATTTTCCTATCTGATATTTTTCTTTCTCTTGGATTTAACATTTCTAGAGTCCTTCTCCAGTCTCTGCTGTCCTCCAAAATTCTATACAATTGAGGTTTTGTCATTTTCATCACTAAATCTTGGGGGAGACATCTTCAGGGGATGTCTTACATTGCCATGTTGATGCCATCATTCTGATAATCATTTCTTTCAAACCTCCCTGCTATGTTAATTCTAGAAAGAGCTGACAGGATGAATGGACCACATTATGACCTTATCATATAGTTTAGACCTGAAAAGGAAGAAATATAGGGTGATGGTTGAAAGACTCTGGAGCCAGATGTCTTGGGTTAGAATCTCAGTTCCATGACTTTATAGCTCTGTGACTGTGGCCAAGTTAAGTTTCTGTGCCTTGGTTTGTTAATGATGGCAATTATAGTGTTTCCCTCATGGTATCTTTGTGTGGATTAAATGAATTAATATACATGAAGAGATTAGAATGGTGCCTGGCATGCAGTAAGGACAATCTATGTCTTTGTTCAAAAGGAAAATTGGTTCTTCAGAATCTCCTTCCCTGTGAGCTTTTTAAACTGAGATTCTTTGATTCTGATTGAAATTGTGCTTGACCAGAGAGAAAAAAGTAACAGGAGGAATAAAAGCCATCCATGTCTTTGGCTCATTTTGTTGTATAAAAAGTGACATATCTGGGGTCACTCTGTCTCACACCAGAAGCCTTAAAACACCAAAGTCCCCTGTATTCTGAACAATCTCGAATGGTTTCTGAATTATTAATGGAAGTGAAGTTAGCAAACCACGTGTCCTGCCAAATTGTTCTTGGCCTGGCATTTGACAGGTAATTCCATTTCTTAATTTCTTGGGTAGATCTTATTTACAGTTTTGTGAGGCTTGTACTACTTCTTTTTTTAAAACTTTATTTCAACTTCAAAAAAGTGAAATGACAGAGGCAACTTAATGAATTATGGAAGTATTACTTTTTAAAAAATCCTGTCCTGGCACATTTATCTTATTTAATCCCCCAAACAAACTCAATTGTTTCTCCTGTGTTCTGAAGGATAAATAAATGGGTATAGATTGGTTAAATGATATGACCAAGGTCTCCTTGTTAATGAAGAAAATGGGAAAAAAATGCTTGATAATAATTCATATCTCATAAAATTAAATCTCATTTTCTTTTTTTTTTTACCTTTAGCATTGATATAGTACCTTCCTTGCCTTTGCTACAAAAATATTACTGTATTACTGTTAACTATGTGTTAACAGTAGTTGTATTTTTCCCATGTATCACCATATTCTTAATACCTTGTAATAGAGGGACATTCTTGTATCAGTTAACATTAATCTCCCTAGACTACCCTTTTCAGCCATAATCACATTTATAAATCAGCAGTGTTATACTCATTATAATATGTTATCATCAACTCCACCATTTCTACACATCCACAGTCAACCTCACCAAACACTCTAAACACATTCAGGATCAGCTCCCACTTCTCAACTCAAATTCCATCTCCTACCAACATATACTTTGTAGTTTAATTCCTTAAATCTACTTACCGTATTGGGTTCACATCAGCGAGACCATATAATATTCATCCTTTTGCATCTGACTTATTTCACTCAACTCAATATCTTCAGGGTTCCTCAATGTTATCATATGCATCCCAAATTCATTTTTTCTTACAGCTGAATAATATTTCATCTTATGTGTAGTCCACATTTTGTTTACTCTTTCATTGGTTGATGGGCACTTAGGTTGTTTCCATCTTTTAGCAATTGTGAATAATGCGACTGTGAACATCAGTGTGCAAATATCTGGTTGCACCCCTGCTTTCAGTTCTTCTGAATGTACTTCTAGTAGTGGGTTTGCCGGATCATATGGCAGTTGTATATTTAGCTTCCTGAGGAACCACCAAACTGTCTTCTACAAAGGCTTCCCCATTTTACCCTCCCACCAACAGTGAAGGAATTTTCCTATTTCTCCCCATCTTCTCCAGCACTTGTAGTTTTCTGTTTTTTTTTTTTTTATAACGGCCATTGTGTAAGGCATGTAGTGATATCTCATTGTAGTTTTGATCTTCATTTCCCTAATAACTAGTGATTATTAGTTATTAGCATCTTTTCATGTACTTTTTGGCCATTTGTGTTTTTTCTTTGGAAAAATGTCTGTTCAACGCTCCCATTTTAAAAATTGGGCTGCTTGTCTTTTTATCATTGAGATGTGTGATCTCTTTATATAACATGGAAATCAAACCCTTACTGGATGTGTGATTTCCTTTCTCCCATTAAGTAGGCTGCCTTTTCACTTTCTTAATAAGGTCATATAAAACACAAAAGTGTTTAATTTTGAGAAGGTCCCATTTATCTATTTTTTCTTTCATTGCTCATGCTTTGGATGTAAGATTTAAGAAAACACCATCTACCACAAGATCTTGATGATGTCTCCCTACATTTTCTTTTAGGAGCTTTATGGATCTTGCTTTTATATTTAGGTCCTTGATCCATTTTGTGTTAATTTTTGCATAGGGTGTGAGATAGGGGTCCTCTGTCTTTTGGCTGTGGCTATTCAGTTCTTCCAATACCATTTGCTGAATAGACTGTTCTGACCCATTTGGATGGTTTTTACAATCTTTTCAAAAATCTCTTGACCATAGATGTGAGGGTTTATTTCTGAACTCTCAATTCCATTCCATTAGCCAATCTATCTATCATTTTGCCAGTACAGCATGGTAGAGGCTTGTACTTCTTAATCTCTAGTTTTATATGCTGGAATCATGGGAGACCACTGTGATCATTAAGCAAAATGAAAGACACTGGGCTTCTTCATCGGATTGGGCTTTGATAGTGTTTTCTAATTGAGAGCCATGGGGAAAGGAAGGGTTGTGGTGACATGTTTAACATAGGGGAGCCTTGCTCTAGACCAGGTCTAGGCTGTTCTGTTAAGGGCCAGATAATGAATATTTGAGGCTTTGCAGACCATATGGTCTCTGCTGGAGCTTTTTTAACTCTGCGGTTATTGGGGGGCAGTGAAAGTGTTCCACAAGATCATGCAATGATGGATATAGGACATGTTAAGTTTCACCAAAAAATATATAAAATCTATAGGCTAATGTAAACCATAAGGTACACCATAACGTAACTAAAAATTTAGAAAATTATACAGTCTAAAATATAAACCATAATGTAAATCAAAAAACAAAACCCAACAAAAAACTGCAGTTATAGCATGAAAGCTACAAAATGAAAATGGATGAGTAGAGCTGTGTTCCAATGAGACTTTACTTACAAAAATAGGAGGTAGGCCAGATTTGGCCCATGGGCCATAGTTTATTGACCCCTGCTCTAGAGGAATGTCCACATTAAAGAAATCAGTAGGAATTTGAGAGTACCTGCTCTGTATACAAGAGCACAAGGCTTCTGCTCCTGTGGAGGGTACATTCTACTGGGAGAGAGAGATAATCAATCTACAAATCTACAAATCCACAGACAGGTGCTTTCAGGTAGACTCAGCCCTCTAAAGAAAAACACTCCTATTCGATGATGTGATTGGGTTACTAATGGGGAGAGGGGTGGGAGGGAGGTATGGTTTTTTCGTGGGGTGGTCAGGTGGGTCCACTTAGGAGCTGACACTCAAAGCACAAAGATCTAGGGCTAGGGTGTCCTACCTCTTCTATCTCAGTTGTTTCCTCACAAATAGACCCTCCTTTCTTCTCTTGATATTTACTTTTTTTTTTAAGAATTATTTTTTGTTTATTTCTCTCCCCTTCCCTCCCCACCCCGTTGTCTGTTCTCTGTGTCCATTCGCTGTGTGTTCTTTTGTGTCCACTTGCATTCTTAACAGCGGTGCCAGGAATCTGTGTATCTTTTTGTTGCGACATCTTGCTGCATTAGCTCTCGGTGTGTACGACACCACTCCTGGGCAGGTTGTGCTTTTTTTCACGTGGGCGGCTCTCCTTGTGGGGAGCACTCCTTGCGCATGGGGCTCCCCTACGCAGGGACACCCCTCATCTTGGCACTTACTTTTAAGATGGGGCTTAATGGCTCATCTGAAAGTGCTAGGGAGTTTGGGCAGCTGGTTCTTGGGCCACGTGAGGACCTGGTGACCTTTCCTGGGATGTCTTTAGTCCCACAATCATAACCAGCCACCCATCCCCTCAGGGCGGGAACATGCTGCTTGTGAAGGCATGGCGAACAAATAATATGGTTTATATTTCTCTGTCCTGCTATATGACATTCTCAGTTTCTCCCCTATGAACAATTCATTGTACATTTCATTTGTTTAATACCTGACATGGTCTATGAGGGCAGAGACTAAGTCTGTATTTTGCACCATTGTATGCGTGATGCCCTGCTTATAGTAGACGCGTAATAAATGTTGTGGACTAAATACAATATGACTCAAACTATAACATTAACTGGGTGACCCTGGATACATTCCCTAATGGCTCTAAGCTTCTGTTGCTTCGTTGGCAAAATGGTGGTGGTGATGGTACATCCTCACAGTGCTGGGAGGTGACAATGGTAAATCCATCCCCACAGTGCTGGGAGGTGACAATGGTACATCCATCCCCATAGTGCTGGGAGGTGACGGTAGTCCATCCCCACAGTGCTAGGAGGTGACGGTGGTATATCCCCACAGTCTGGGAAGTGATGGTGGTACATCCCCACAGTCTGGGAGGTGATGATGGTACATTCCCACAGTGCTGGGAGTTGAAATGAGATAATGCATGTAAAGGAGTCAGTTCAGGACCTAGCTCAGAGCTAATATTTATCCAGCAACTAATACTTCTAGCTGCTGTGGGAGAGCCGGGCTTGCTTTTGTTGGGAGTGGCAATAACAGCCACGATTGCATTAGAGGTAATAACACAATCACACTGATCTTGTGTTAGGCTCTTAGCAGTTCTTTGCCAGAGACATAGCCAGCCCATTTCACGGATGAGCAGGTGGGCCTGGGGCTCTGAGCAGGTGGGCCTGTTCCTGGAATGTGCACCCAGAGTGTGGCAGGAAGTCTGTCCCACGAGGCAGAGCTGGGATTGAATCCACATCTGGTTCCAAGCATGTGCTCTGAAAATTCACGTTCTTGCCACGCTTAGTGGAGGGAAGGCCCCTTTTGAACCATAAGCAGCTGCTTGGGATCAGGCTGGATTTTCTGCTCAGGCCCTTGCACTTTGTTATTCTGGGCCTTCTCTATGTAACCACGGCCCCCTGGGCAGTGTGTCATGCCAGTCCTCGTGCATCACCTGCTTGAAGTGGATGTGAGTGCAGGCTTTCTGCTTGTCAGGATGTGTGGAAGATGGCTGAGCTACAGACTGCGGGGAGGCAGGAAGCTGCTTCTGGGGCAGAGGGAGAGAGGCGCTGGGAAAGCAGAACCGTGCAACTTTATTCATGTTATTTGCTAGTGGGTTAACAGTGTGGGACCCACAATAGAACCTAATTCCTAAGGATTTGCAGCCTCTCCCAAAATAGTAGTCATGTGGTCTGTGTAAAAATGTAGAGCTCCCATCTCCCTGCTTTAATGGAACCTCCAAAAAGCCATAAGCTTTTTAACTGTCATTCGTTGAGTGCCATAGGCTCAGAGACTATGTGTCAGACAGTTTAGCTGTGATGTTGCTTTATACTGTCTCAGGAACTGAGTGAAGTAGTGACTCTACATGTCCACTTTACAGATGAGGAAACTGACCTGATACATCCCAGGAAGAAAGGAAATAGTGACAATAGCAACCATGTGACGTGTCTGCTTTGTGCTTTGCATGCATTAGCTCAGATCCCCAAACAACCCTGTACAATCAGTATTATCCCTTGCTTTGTTAACTCTGGAGTTGTTAAATCAGAAAGAAGAGAGAAGAAACATTCTTTCTTGTGGAAATTTCCTGGAAGGCAAGCACTGCTTAGGATCAACCATACTTAATTCCTTGGTAGCAACTTTTGTTAACTTTCCATGTGGAAAGAATTTACAGTCTATTGAAATGCCCCTTCCAGAAAACCTTGCTGACTGCACTGGCTTGGTAGTCTCTTCCCTTCACTGACCCCCCATGTTCTCCAGGAGCTGCTGCCTTCCAGTAGCCAACTCTAACTCTTTGCCCCTAACATAGTGTGTAAAAGTATGTGGAAGAATGACCTAATTCAACAATGAAGAAAATCCATGTCTCCCAGATTTAGACTTCAAACTTTCTATTTTGAAATTCTTTCAAACCTACAGGACATTTGCAAAAATAATACAAAACCCAATACAGAGAACTCCAACATCCCTCCTCTTTCCCCCACATACCCAGATCCACCAATTTTTAATATTTTGCCACATTTGCTCTATCATTTTATCATCTATTTTCTTTTTTTTTTTTTTTTTTTGTTCTTCCTTGTCCGCTTCTGTTGTTGTCAGCACACGGGAATCTGTGTTTCTTTTTGTTGCGTCATCTTGTTGTATCAGCTCTCCCTGTGTGCGGCGCCATTCCTGGGCAGGCTGAACTTTCCTTACGCTGGGCAGCATTCCTTACAGGGCGTACTCCTTGCACGTGGAGCTCCCCCTACGCGGGGGCACCCCCGTGTGGCACAGCACTCCTTGCGCGTATCAGCAGTGCGCATGGGCCAGCTCCACACGGGTCAAGGAGGCCCGGGGTTTGAACCGCGGACCTCCCATGTGGTAGACGGACACCCTATCCACTGAGCCAAGTCCGCTTCCCTATCATCTATTTTCTAAACATTTAAGAATAGGTTTTCTCTTCGTACATTTCCGAAGAACAAAGATATTGACTTATGTTACTATCTTAAGTACAGTTCCATCAAGTTTAAAAAATTTAAAATTGCTCTAAAGCTTACATCTATGTTCCAGTTTTTTCATATGTCCCAATAATGTCCTTAGGAGACTTATTTCCTCCATTATTAGAGTCCATCCTGGATCATGTATTGCATTTAATTGTCATTATTGCTTGAGTTCTTTTTTTTAAATTATGAAAACATATTTACAACATAAACTTTCCCATCTCAACCACTCACAAGCATACCATTTAATGGAATGAATCATATTCACAGTGTTGTAGTACTGTCACCTTCATCCTTTACCAGAAGTTTCTCATCACCCAAAATATCACCTACACCCATTATATATTAATTCCCCATTTCCTCCTGCCCCATACCTTTAGTAACTTTTCTGTCTCTATGTGTTTGCATAGTCTAGATAGTTCATATTGGTGTCATACTATTTCCCTTTGTGTCTGGTTTATTTCATTCAAAATTATGTCTTCAACTTTAATCATGTAATGGCATATATCAGTGCTTCATTCCTTTTAAAAACTGAGCTGTGTTCCATTGTACGGATAGACTACATTTTGCATATCCTTTCCTCAGAGCACCTGGGCTGTTTCCACCTTTGGCTGTTGTGAATAATGCTGTTCTGAACTCTGGTGTACAGATATCTGTCTAAATCCCTGTTTTCAATTTCTTTTGAGTATAGACCTAGAAGTGGGATTGCAGGATCATGTGGTAGTTCTATGTTTAACTTTTTGAGAAAGTACCAAACCAATTTCCACAGAGGCTGTATTAGTTTATATTTCCACCAAAAAATATACAGCATCATTGCTAGGACTTATTACTTTCTGGGCTTTTTTTGTTTTGTTTTTTTTAAAATAGCCATTCCAGTGGGTGTGGTTTTGATTTGCATTTCCCTAATTATCAGTCCTGTGAAGCATCTTCTCATGTGCTTATTGGGGATTTGTATATCTTCTTTGGTGAAATGTCTGCTTAAGTACTTTGCCCATTTTCTAATTGGGTTGTTTTTCCTTTTTTTGTTGAGTTGTAGGACATCCACCCAATATTTTATTCAACAGAATATTTGATTGGTGAATGAAAATAAAACAACAACTGTTCTCTTCCCTTACAGAACTGATCTTCTGGTGAGGTAAACGCAGATGGACCTTAAACAAAGAGGGAAATTAACTATTTAATGACATCTTGTGCTAAAGGCTATAAGGGTCTGAAAAGAGATTAATAGGCTTCATTCTGCCGGCACATTGAAGGTCTCTCTTTGAAGAGGTGTCCTTTGCGTTCAGACCTAGGAGAAGGAGCCAACCAAATAGCGACTTAGGGAGGGGTACACTGGGCTGACGGCCTAGCCCCATGCAAATGGTCCTGGACTGGGCAAGGCACCGCAGAGGAGTGAGTGAGGGCAGGGCCTTGTGTATCTTATTGCCTGTGCCCAGCATGGCACCTGGCACCTGCTGCTTGTTGTGTGCAGGAATGAGAGAAGGCAGGAAGCACTTCCCACCATCAGCCTGAGGCTGTGGGAGTAGGAGGGCAGGAGCTGGCACAGGATACATAGTTTTCCTGAGGCCAGGCTTGTTCTATGCTTAGTGACCTCCTTGGCAAATCCTTAAGAGTAACTAAATGTAGGGGGAAAAAAAAGATAGAAAAAGAGTAACTAAGTGTATATATATATGAATAGTGTGTGATCCTTCAGATGTCCCTTCTACAGTGTTCTGAAGTGCCTGCTGTGAGCTAGGCACTGTGTTAGGTGCTGGAGAAACTACAGATCATTGTGGCCTTAACCCCATTTCAACAAGCTCTATCTAGGGAGAATGACAAATATGAAAATGGCATCACCATACAGTGTAATTATAGGTGAAATTACAATGACCCTTTTGTCCCAACTCCCAAATCAGATACAAGGCCTAGTAAGAATTGTGTTCCAATTCTTTAAAGGAAAATGTATTTGGGAATTTTTTTTTGGGGGGGGAGGGGTCAAATCTGGTACCTGTTGTCACCTTAGCTATAATAGAGGGAAAGGCCTATGACAGCATTTAAAAGTTTCTGAGTGAAGACAGAAAAATGTGGCATCATGTTCGGTGTGAGGCGTTAAAAGGGGAACCAGAATGTGCTGAAGGGGGCTCCTCAGCCTCCTGGTCCTCCTCAGGGGGCCCAGGTAGCACACCGCCATTCTGCACCTCGTTCTTTCAGCCGCAGCTTCACACGGACTTCCCGAGGGGTCTTCTTTCACCTTCCATGCTGGCCTAGACCTCCTCCCCCATGTTCCCACGCATCGTGGGCTTACTCACCCCTGGCTCACCAGTCTCTGCCGGCTGCTCACTCGTGCTGGGATCAACAGCCTTTTGATGGCATGTCCCTACTGATAAGAATTTTGAACTCACACCACAATATGCATATGGTTCTTTATAATATAAGCAGTTAGATTATTTATAATATGATATACAAAACAGAAAGCAGAAAGGCAAAGATGATGAGTGAAAACAAGTCTGAACTGAGGGTGTGATATTTCCATTTTTCCTTCTGTATCCCCTGGGGTTGTCCCAGCACCCTGCTTTGAAGGCTGCTGTTGCTAGCAGTTCTCTAAGGCTGACTCATTCCCATTCCCCTGTGTGCCAACACCATTGCCTTAGGTTGAGTCATTTCTATTCTCCTGTCATGATTTTTTCCATAATTTCCCACCACTGCTTACTTAATATTTTCTTTAAGTTGTCTCCCAGTTTTATATAAAATAAATTTATAAAGAAAACCGGTACCAATTGCCGTCAAAAGAAAATAACTGAAAGTACTATGATGAATACGAAAGAATGGTGAGTTTCTAGCCAGAAACTTTTGCCTGCCCAAAGGGAAAAAGGGAAAAAAACAAAAGGTTAGAGAGGACAAAGGCAGGTGAGCACCAGACCAAGATGTCTTCTTGAGGTATCCTCAAGGACTGAGAGTATATTAAGATGGGGAAAAGTTGTCTTTGGGATTCAGTGTATTGCCAGCTGTGGTGTCAGGCAACCCTTGGGGAAACACTGGTGGATGGGTTAAGAGCTCAGGCCCTGGGTTCAGATGGACCAGGGTTGAGAACTAACTTATCACTGCATTTCTACATCCTGGTTTCTTCATCTGTAATTTGGGTCTACCTCACAGATAGTTGGGACTAAATGGAATAGTATTTTTAAGGCTCCTTGTGTGTAATAAGCAATGGATAAATGCTAGCTCTTATTATTATTGGTCTGAGTTGTTATTTGAGCTGTCCCAGATTTCTTATGAGATAGCTTTAATAAAGTAATATTAAATTGGAGATTTATTTTAAGCTTTTGTTTTTTGTTTTGTTGTTACTGTGTTTTTTTGAGCAATCTGACTCCACAGAAGAATCTAGCAAACTTCTCCATGAGACTGAGATCAGGTTGACATTCAGAGACTCCCTTTGAGTCATCCTAAGTGTATCTGGCTTTTTTCTGTGTGAGTTGTGGGTCTGAACATTCACATGGGATGTCCCCTGCTCTCAGCTTTCCAGGGGGCCAGCCATGGACCCTTGGGTGTCCTATTAGTTTACATTGAAATGACATCCTTAGAACCTCAGTAAACAGAGCAGCCTGTCACCCACCAGTCCCTGAATCCTGCAGAGCAGGGTCACTGACTTGGATGCCAGCAGGGTCCGGCCAGTGGCATAGGAGAGAGATGGAGGCCACGGGAGAATGGTGAAGGCAGACAGGGGTGTTCACGCAGACGCCCCTTCCTCACTTCCAGCTGCTCTTGGCTTCTGGTATCTCAGTAATGTTTTCTTTCCTTAAGTTATACTTGGTGAGAAAAACTTGCTTGCAGTCTCTGGCCTAAGCCCATTTGTTAACTGATTCCATCTCCCTCTCTCATCCCACATTGCAGGCCTCTGAAATTCAAGTATTGGCCCTTGGCCCGTGTCATAGCCCCTGGATGGTAAACGATGCCAGGAGCACTGCTCAGAGCTGCCAGAATAATCCTCCTGACCCTGCAGTCCCCCTAGCTGGGAAATTGCCAATACCTCCCAAACTATCTAGATATCCATTTTTAAAACCCCAGAAACTCCTCGGGCAGGTAATGCAAGACACCCAGGGAAATTAGAACAGCAGTAACAGTAACAGCAAAGTTGCAACCAGAACACAAGCTCTCGGTGACTTTACTTGGAGGACTTTTTCCCCCCTTAGGCCCTTTATATAATTCTCCATAATGGTAGGTCTTTTATAGCAATATTGCAAAATGACTGCCTTGTGAGATGTATGGAAATATGTAACAGCCACAAATTTTTAACTGACTTTCCCTCACACCAGCATTTTATCCCATTTCCGCCATTCTCCAGGTCCCTCCCTAATGGAAAGAGTGAATAAACATCAAAATATCTAAATTTTTCCTGTAGCCATTCCATTCTGCTTCCTCTGAAAGACATTTTTAAGAAGGTGCAGCGTTATTAGAATGTCGCAGGCATCTATTTGCATAGTAGCATCATAGCTGACTTTAATTTGACAGGAAACTTTGCCTAAGAGGAAGAATTGGGAAGGCAATGCAATGTGATTCAGAAAAGGTTTGCCTTGTAAAAATTAGTTAAATGCATCCTGGCAGCTCTTCTTTGAAGTTTAATTATGATACTGACTGTTAGGGAAAACCTAATTAATATTAACAGTAAAAAACTACATTTAAGTATTATTAAGGTTGTGACAAGCATTTTGTAAAACCAAGAAATTCAGCGTTTAGGTTTAGGCTTGATCTTCCAACCTGTGGCCCATTGTTCTCAGGTGGTGAGGCAGATAAAATGCATTAATTAAATATTTGGGAAGCACTTTGCTGGTTCTTCTTATTTATCAGCTTGTGTGAGGTTGACATCTTGGCAATTTCTGAGAACAAAGGAATCTGCAGAGAATTAACTTCATTCTTTATCAGTGGGATTACATTTAAATATTTTTAAAATCTTTTTTCCCCTTCTTTCTGGGTATGAGAGGCAGTCAGGATTGGGGGGAAGCCCTGGAGGGGTTGAGCTGGGTGAGCATGGTGTTGGGGTAAGAGTCTGGAGTGGGGTTGTCCAGTTGTTTCTGTAAAGGGCCAGGTCAATAGTTCCAGCTTTGTGGACCATGTGATCATGTCTGTTCAACCCAGTTGTATCATTCACACAGCCATGGACAGTATATACTCGAATAGCCGGGACCATGTTCCAGTGAAACCTCGTGTAGAAAAACAGGCAGCGGGCTGGCTTTGGACAAGGGGCATTATTTGCCAACCCCTGCTTCACTGAAGGCAAGTAGCCTGGGCAAATCTAAGGCATTTCTGAGTCTGTAAGCCTGGACAGGTGTCTGTGCTTTAGGTTTCTCAAGGCAAAATGGGCACAGTAATAGTACAAAGGGCACAAGGCACCTGCCAACTTAGTATGCTCTCTTTGAAAACTCTTTTTCAAAAACTCAACCCAGACAATTTCTTCTGACTTCTCATGAGCCAAACCTGGTCACACAGCCAGCCTTAGCTGCAAGGGAGGCTGAGAAATGTAATTTCTAAACTAGACTCATGGCTGCACTTCAGAAACATGAATTTCTGTAAGAAAGAAAGGAGAGACTGGATGTTAACCAAGCAGCCCATTAACTTTATCTAGGTTCCTCTCATCAAACCTTTTTTTGGGGAGAAGTATGGGGGGCAGTAGACTGTTTTCCCATATGGAAGATGATGTACTGACAAGGCAGAGAGAGACGTTCCCTGTGTTGAGCTGTGTGTCTTTGGACCCTCCTCTGCTCTTGTGGCAGGAGCAGCATGGTGGCCTTCTCTTTCTCTTTCTCACACGTGCTCAGCACAGGCACTGGCATCTTTGTGGTGTCTGGTAAATATTTGCTCAGCTGATTCTCCTTCTACCTTTTTCCCCTTGGCATCTTTGCTACACATTTTTTTCCTCCTAATTATTTGTGTTTTCTGTCTCCTGCAAAGAAAAGGAGAGTTTTTTAGAAGTGGGACAGAGTAGTGTAGGCATTGTTTGGTCCAAGAACACTCCATTTGGAGCATGTATTATTTTAGTGCCTACACATGCCGAATGGGGAACACATTTACCTTGAGTGTGTTGGCTTTCTCTGGATCATGGTTCATTCCCTGGTGATTTATTCTCTTGCTTTTTTATGCCACTTGCACAGGTAGAATAGAGCTGTTGATGTCCATGTGAGTGGACGTCCTCTTTTCAGCCAACTTTGAATCACCTTAATGGGTATTTTTTTGGACATGTTCATTGAGTAGTATAAATATCATTCTTCACCTTTGTCAAAAGGGCTTTTTCCAAAGGAATTACGATGCATTTTGCAGTGGTGTGTGTGCCTGTGTCTACAGCTGGGGCCATTTTTAATGGATTATGTGCTAAGTATCATTTGCCAGTTGGGTTTCTACATTAGTTCTTTGGGTCATGCCTCTCTCCATAGAAACCATTATGAATGGTGGTGGCTCACTTCCCAGGCTGGCCCACTTTACCTTATATCACCCACAGTAGCACTAACAGAATTGCACTCTAGGAGGTAGAAGCCAGGGATGCTGGTAAAGATCCTTTAGTGCACACGAAAGCTGTCCACAGCAAAGAATCATCCAGCCTAGAATGTTGGTAGTGCCGAAGATGAGAAACTCTGGGCAGCCTTATCCCCGTTGCTCGTGAGAAGAAACTGAGGGGCAGAGCTGTTAATAGCTACTTGAGGTCACACAGCAGGTGAGTGGCAGACTCTGGATTAGAATTGAGGCTGAGTTTCTGCTGTCACTGTACTGTGCTACACATGGATAGTGAGGACAGTAGCCACCATGTACTGAGTGTCATCTTCCAGGTGTTACTTTGCAAATCTGTTAAGGGCTGGATAATAAATATTTGAGGCTGTGTGGATGATATGATCTCTGTCATTGTAATGTGAACTCAGCCATGGACAATATGTAAATGAATAAGCATGGCTGTGTTCCAGTAAAACTTTATTTAGAAAAATAGGTCACTTGCTGGATTTGGCCCAAGCTCTATAATTTGTCAACCCCTGTTCTAAGTGATTTTCTGTGACATTTTTCATCTGTTGGGGTCATTAGACACCACTTAATATGGTCAGAAGAGTGTAGATTTTGTGCTTAAGAAGAACTGGATGTGAATCCTGACCCTAACTTTACTCTTTTGTAACCATAGCTGTGGTACTCAGTTTCTAGGGGTCCAATCTCTGCATTTGTAGAAGAGAGACCTAATGCCGACCTCACAAAGGTGTCGGGAGGCTTGGGAGTGGTGCATGTCATGCATCAGCCAGGGACCTGGCCCAGAAATGGTGCTCAGGAGCCAGAGGCCCCCCTGGTGACCATGAGTAATGACTTAATCCTCTGGGTCTCAGTTTCCTCACCTATAAAATGGACCTAAAAAGAAAATAATAGCTGACACAATGTGCTTCTTTGGGCCAGATTTTACAGGTATAAATTATTTAATCCTTTCAACAGCTCTATAGGATATATGGGCACTGTGTTAAAATTTTAGTCACTTTAAAGAATGAGGAAACTGAGATCCAGAGAGTTTAATGTGCCCAAGGCTATAGCATAGCAGGCAGTAGAGTGGGCAGCTGGATCCTGGGACCCTGGTTCTTGCCCAGTGCACTAGTCCCAGCATCTCAGGGACTTTCACCTACTGCAAGTCCAGCGATAATGTGGGCGCCCTGACTCTCAGTCATCACATGACATGCTTGTAGCCATGTATGTTATTGCTCACCCTGTCCAGTGTCGTCTGGCTGGCTGAAGAGTGCTCAGGGACAGCTCTGTGTTTGAAAGGTGAATCTTGTCTTTCTGCATTTGCTTACTAAGACTCCCAAGACAGAGCCCTGGATGGCAGAATGTGGTTGTCCACACCACTCATGCTGCCCCTTCCCATCTGTAAACATCTGTTGCTTTTGCTAGCAAAGGCTTTCTTCACTGCTGTCCACTCACTGGAAACAATTCAGTTTCTAAACTATTTTGAGTCTGTGTACTGCCAACTCCAGCTCCTTGTTCTGTGCCAGAAATGGATGCAGGGGAGCAAATGTGGCTCAACTGATAAAGTGCCCACTTACTATATGGGAGATCCAGGGTTCAAACCCAGGGCCTCCTGGCCTGTGTGGTAAGCTGGCCCACATGAAGTGCTACCACACGGAAGGAGTGCCATACCATGCAGGCATGGAGTGCAAAGAGTGCACCCCACAAGGAGAGCCACCCCACGTGAAAAAAGTGCAGCCCACACAGGTGCCGATTACACAGAAAGCTGGAACAGCAAGGTGACGCAACCAAAAGAGACACAGATTCCCAGTGCCACCGAGAATGCAAGCAGACACACAAGAACACACAGCGAATAGATACAGAGAGCAGACAACGGGGGCAGGGGAGGGAAGGGGAGAGAAATAAATAAAAATAAATAAATCTTAAAAAAAAAAAAATAGATGCAGAGGCTGCCTACGACTTGACTTATTATTTATTAATTTACTTATATCCTTCATCATTGTTCCAAAAAGCATTTGAAGCAGCGTCTTTTACATACAGGTGCTGGGAGCATGGGCTTTTGCAGCAGACACACTTGTGATTGTGGGCACATAACATCTCTGAGCTTGGTTTCCTATTGGAAATGGTTGTTTTGAGACTTATATTTTGTTGTTATTGCTGCATTTATTAATATTATTGCTGTATTACTGATCTTCAAAGAAAACTGATGGTCAGGGAAGGCGAAATTTTACTCTGGCTTAGAACCAGGGTGTGTGTGTATGTGTGTGCACATGTGCATGGCTGTGTATGTGCAAGTGTGTCTGTCCTGAGCTCATTGTTAAATGGTTGCATCTGTAGCGCCATCATTTTCCATGGATTATGAGCAAACTAGCCTTTGCTTCCAGACAAGATTGCCCATTAGTAGTCATGCCTATTAAGGATGTCTTGATAAATCAGTTTTACCAGTGACATTCATTCATTCATTCAACAAGTATTCATCAAGCACCTGTGATGGGTATGACACTGTTCCAGGGACTGGGCTTGTAGCTGTGAACAAGATGGACATGGTTCACTCTTCTCTGGGGTCATAGTCCCAATTCAAACCCAGTTCTGCCTGATTCTAGTATCTCTGTTGTTCTTATGATATCACATTGTCTGATAATCATTTCTTCCCAACCAGGTGCTACATTCTTACTTGGCTGTTATCTACATGTCTCATAGAACCTGTGTCTTTGGAACTGGGTCAGAAGTGGGCTCGTATAAGGTTGGGTGACTGATTTAGGAAATAGTGTGCTTAGCCAACTCCAGTCTGGTTGTTTCTAGAGACCTGACTGACAGTGACAATTGTGGCTGCCAAAACAGATGCAGTGAGCTTTTCTGTGTCCTGTGTTTATTGTTGTCATTTCACTCTGGTGAACGCACCCTCGTGGGACTGTTGTTGCCTTCTGTAGCTGGTTGGCCTATTTGCTAAATATCTGGGTTGTTTAAATTGTGGGTAACCTTTAGGATCATCCCTTTCAGTTAGCAATACGTGAGAAATCACACTTTAAAGACATTGTCACCCCTATAGCCCTCTACTTAAGGCGTTTAAATTTTTTGAGTGAAAACAACTGCAAAGAAATGATAAATGTTGATTTATAAACCTACACAGTCTGGAGAGCTTTGGGATGGGATGTTTAGAACAAAGTACAACACAGATGAACCTTCTTTGCTCAGGGCAACATTTATACCAATTGCTTGTTGTTGGTTCTTTTGATGAAGAAACATTAGAGACTTTGATGTACTGAGGCTTTGCTTCTGTGCATCTGTGTCTTCTGTTTTCGATGGGTCCTACCTCAGGGGAAACATAATACCAGGCAGCACTAGAATGCTACTGTGTGGGCCTGCATGAACACTGCTTGTATCATCTTACTTAATTCTGATTTGTGAAGTGAACGGATAAAGGGGGTGTTATTCTGACTACAAAGAATTGCTCCCTCAAAGATGAATTCATTTATGGGGCTCCTTCGAATTGGAGGCTGGGGTCTGGCAAACTGGGGGCCACTTCCAGCCCATATCTCTGCTTCTTTTGGCTAATGCAGTGTTCACATGGAATTTATTAACTGTGATGAAGCATCAGGACTGTTTCCATAAAACCCTGATTACTGGTTTCTCTTGAAAAAATGGAACAATCCGACAGGACTGGGACTGAGATCGTCCTGGGGTGGCCACCTTGGGGTGAGTAGTTGCAAAGGATGGTCTTTTCCACATCATCATGTTCTTGCCTCACCTGCTTGTCACACTTACTCTACCTGGCTGGTCCCTGTGGGTGTTTGTGTTGCCCGCCTTAAACTATGAACTCCCAGATCTTTTTAAGGCAACTGTTCTTCAAATTTGATTTCATACACAAACTTTCAGACACGTCATTCATTCAGCACTCATTCAGCACTCATTCAGCAAATGTGTACCGGGGAAATGAAATCCACCAAGATGCCAGCAAGTGAAATTTGCTGCTTCTTCACTTTTCCTGTGGGTGATGACCGCAGTTACAGCTCGGGAGATGAGCAGGATACTTAGCAGCACTTCCCAAGGTGTTGTCCCATGGAAGTGTCTTTGGAGAGTTCCAGGAAGGATGGTCATTGTTTTGGTCTGGTTTTACATGCCTGGGTTATAGATTTTTGAGGGCCTTAGACCCCAGGGCAGGGGATGGGGTTCTCCCAGACTTGGAAAAGAACAGTTTTACCTGAAAATGTTGCTGCATGGAGTGTAAGAATTTGTCACTCCAAAAAGGCTCCATATTATTCAGCTGTAAAATGAATGGAGTTCAGATCCATGCTGCAGTGTGGGTAAACCTTGAAAACATTGTGCTGAGTGGAATAAGCCAGGCAGAAAGGGACAGATATTGTATGACTCCACGTATATGAAATACCTAGAATACGCAAATACATGGAGATGGAAAGTAGGTTCTGGGTTACCAGGAGCTGGAGTGGGGGCAAGGGAGGAGGCTGGGATTGGGAAGGATTGGGAATTTGTTGCTTAATAGGTACAGACTTTCTAGTTGGGGTGATAAAAAATTTTAATAGGTGGTAGTAATGGTTGCAACAATATTACAAATGAAGGTTAAAATGGGATAATTTTTGTTATATATATGTTAGCACAATGTTTTAAAAGGCTCTAAGCAGTGATGTTTATTAATAATAACTACAGTAGCAACTAGTGCTATTTGTGTTTTTATGTGCCAGACTGTGTGCTGGGCACCTCACACAGATTATTTCAGCTGTTCCCTACAATAACTCCGAAAGATGAGTGTCCTCTTTATCCCTGCTTACTCATGGTGATGCCAAGGCCCAGCCAGGCTCAGTAACATGCTGAAGCTCCTCCAGCCAGTATCTGGCAGAGTCAGTATTGGAACCCAGGCAGCTGGACCCTGCACCTGACCCGCCTGCTGCCCGTGGCCTTGGCACATCCATGGAGACAGCCACAAGCACCGTCTGCCTAGTCTTGTGTGCATAACAATGGACCAGGCACTTCCTGTCCTTAGTAAACTGTTACCAAACTAGAAGGAGAACCAGTTGTCATGTAAGGATATAGAAAAACATAATATTTACATTTTCAATTAAATAAAATTAGACCATTGCCAGAGACCCAACAGCGTTGATTGTTCTCAGAGTAGCTAATAGTAGGGTGGAATTACTTAACATTGTGGGCCTTTCAGCTTTTATGGAGTAAGTTTTGGTTTGGAACTCGCTACAACATGGCCAAGTGAGGTATTTAATAAAGACTCTGCTCAGCATCCCTCCACAGCACAGGAACCACAAATAAACTTGAGCAGAGCAGGTCTTGGCAGGAACAGGGAAAAAAACAACCTTGTAGCAAGTAACAGAAACCTCCTGCATTGCCCTGTGTCTATCACTGTGTTGCTCAGATTGGCCTGGGAGAGCTGGTGTGTTTCTTTCACTGCTCTCTGTATTATAGTACCTCTTCTATAGTATAGAGTACACTATAATATAGTACCTCTTCTAAAGTAAAGAATTTCCTAAAATTCTTTCCCCTTAGGGAAGAGTAATTGGTTTACTGTGCTTTCTATTTGTCCAGGTTTTACATTTAAACTGAGTGACATATGCTCTTCTTTGTGTATTCTGAAGGGGTGGTAAGTGACAAATCATTTGTTCTCTCCTTCTAGAGATGGGAAATCGAGGCATGGTAATACATGATGTTTTCCTGTGGTCATCTGCCTGAGACTGATAGCAGAGGAGGCCTCAGAAGGCAAAGGGGACTGAATGTGAATTGAGTCCCAGCAATTGGCTGGGCCCTTCAGATTTTCCCCCCTCAGTTTCATCTTAACCCCCTTAAGAAGCAGGTAGCAGAATACCATTTCATAGACAAGGAAGCTGAGTATGCAGAAGCTATGTCTCCTCGCTAGTAGCTGAAGGAGCTGGAATACAAAACTAGGTTTGTCTTTAAATTGCCTCCTTAGGACCATTTTACACTGGAAGTAGAGGGATTTCTCCAGTTTTCAGAGCGTATTTGATGGTTTCAAGTTACTCTGGGGCTCTTCTCTTCAAGACAGGGAGGGCTCTTCCTTCTGGTGGGTGTGCCCTGCCGAGAGGTGCTGTGCCCGGGCAACTGCACTCCTGGAGGCCACTGACAGGATGTTCAGGGACACTGAGCTCTTGTTGTTTGCTTCTTAGTGTGATAATGGCAGGTGGTTACTCTATTTTTTAAGAGACTTTACTTTTAAGAAATATGGAATAAAGTTTTACAGATTAAGTATATGATGTCAGAGATTTGCCTCAAAATAATCAGTGGGGGTTGGGGTAGGGGGTGTACAGATGAAACATAAATGGCCGTGAGTTGAAAACTTTCTAAACTGGTGATGAACATCTCACATTTGTCGTTATTTTTATATATGTTTGGAATTTTTCATAATAAAAAGTTTTTTTTTTTAAAGATTTATTTTTATTTTTATTTATTCCTGCCACCCTTGTTGCTTGCTCTCGCTGTCTGCTCTGTGTTCATTTGCTGCATGTTCTTCTGTGTCTACTTGTCTTCTCGTCTTTTCTCTTTGGGAGGCAGTAGGAACCAATCCCGGGACCTCCCATATGGTAGATGGGAGCCCAGTCACTTGAGCCACATCTGCTTCCCAAAGTTTGTTTTAATGACCTCAAAAAATTAGGTTTGTCTTTCCTCCAAAAGCCATGTTTGCTTCATCGTATCATATTGCTGTGTTGGAGGTAGATCTTTTAAATCTCCCACTGAAGTGCCACATTTCCCAAGGGACCAATTTGACTAGCTGCCTTAAGCCCAGAGGAGCATTTCCACAATGTTCTGAAAAAGATAACTTAAAGCGAGGTAGCCCAGGAGAGGTCACAATGGAGCAGATCTCTTTATCTCCCTCCTGCTTCTATGGTGTGCCCTCGAGCCCTGTGCAGTGGCTTCCTCAGCAGCTCCAGAGAGAGGCAGAGCTACCTTCTCTTTCCAGAAGTCTCTGCAAGCCTCCCACCTTCCATCAACTCTCATGTGGCCTACCCTGTATCATTTGTTCAGGACAGGGTACGTAATGGTGGATGTGGATCAGGTACAGGTGAGATCAATCCTGCTAAGTGCTTTTGACAAAAAATGGGACAGGGGACACTTCACTTGGAAATTTGTAGGAGCCCTTTGTCATCTCTGTTAGAAATATTGTCCTTAGATCCGTCATTTGCCTGTCCAGCACTGGTTACAAAGCTTGTGGGACCCAGTGTGAAATGAAAATATGGATCCTTTCATCAAAGAGCAGGATAAAATCTTCTTCCTTGACCTGCTCTGGTTTTTTAAAATTTTCATTTTATTTGCTCTTTAATATTACGCTGACTTGGGCACGGGGACACTTACAGGGCCAGGCGCCTGTGTCTGGTTCCATGGCTCGACATGCAGGATGTGTTCGTCCACATCCAGGGCAAGAGATGGCAGCAGTCACTAGGAGGGATGGGGAGTGGGCATCAAGAACCTGTGTCTCCTGTGCTCACACACGTGCGACATTGTCCCATCAGACTTCGCTTTCAGAACACAAATACCAAGGTGCAATTAAGAATTATTAAGAGTTTAAGATGGCGGCCACAGAGCATAACCCCCCTGTGTGGGGTCCCCTTCTGAGTGCAGGGCACTGTGTGACTGCACTGGCCCTGGCCTCCTGGCCTGTTGGCTTATTGATGTTCTTTTTCTACCCTAAAGCTTAAGATTTTTTATACAGTTTATCTATACCCATCTTTTAACTTAAAATTTCCGGGTTTTCAGGAGGGATGACTTTGCAAAGGAAAGTCCCGGTTCTGTTGTAAGAAGGAATAAATGCTGATGCTGGGCAGTAAACAGCAGACGCCTACTACAAGGACATTCTTGTAGAAGGTTGGAGACCGTATGCTGCATGTGTGTTGGGAAGCAGTGTGGCCAAGGAGTGGGTGAGATGTTGGCATGGGGGTGACATTCAAGTTATGTTTTAATAAAATAAGCCTTTTGTTACCACTCAGACATTGATTCAGTTGAATGACTTCCCCCCAAGTGTCTGTGCTTGGCATGTTTAGTTTTTCTTTGACTGCCTTCAGCTTCATCCAGGCCCCGTCCTGTCAGTTGACAGCCATGTATGCCCTGTTACTGTGCAAGGAAGAGCTGTTCTGGCCACATGATCTCTACTGAGATGAACCCCTTCCCCCCAGACAGTGTCACTTATTGAAGGGCAGATCAATATGTACGTTGCAAGCTACCCCCCCACACACCACCCCTCCCCACCCCCACCCCCAACGAGGCCCTTCCCCAGCACCCAGGGCTGGCCGTAGGGGAGACAGCCTATCATCCCCACCTGTGCCTCCATCTCTTCATTGCATGGTTTCTTTGTCAACATTCTGAAACCAGTGAACGTTTGTGTCTTAATGTCAAGTTTGTGTCTTAATGTCAAGCAGCAAGTTGTTTTTTAAGAGCGGTTTAATTGTTGATTGATGGCTAAATTTACCAGCCAATGTATGACTGTTTTAGTCCATCAATACCAAAATCACATGCCACTTCCCATCCCCAGAATAACATTGCTCAAAGAGAGGGGCATCTGTGACATTGTGACTCTTTCAGATCAGTTTATGCCATAAACCATAATTTGAGGTTCCAGGTTATGTGGTGGGAACCTGCTCAATTAGGGAATCAGACAGACCCAGCTTTGAATCTAACTGGCCAGGTAGTTTTGGCCCAGTTATTTAAGCTCTCTGGTCTCAGTTTTCTCTTCTTTAGAATGAGGGAGAATATCTACCTCTTAGTGAGGCAATTCATATAAAGTACTTGGCACATTCCGTAAAAGTCTGTTCTTCTTATTAGCTATTAGTTTATGAGATGGTCTTTCCATGTATGGAAGTTCCACTGAAGAGCTTCCCATGGAAGCTGTGCCAGGAAGTAATTTCCCTGGGCACCTGTGTGTCACAGAATCCTAATCTCATCAAGTCAGGGGGTGGGGGGTATCCAAAGTCCTTCTGGTCTGTCTTATGTGGAAAATTTGTTGATGTTATTTTTCCATTTCACAAATATTTATTTATTTATTTATTTTTTCCCAAAAGCAAATGCATAGTTTATTCCATTTTTGTAGGCTCAATCCACAATCCATTGAGCTACCAGAGCTCACATCTAAAAGTTCAGAAAAGAGAAAAGCCTCATGAAACGGTTTGTACAATTTTCAAAATGTGCATATAGTACCTGTTTACTGAGATGTATCAAAACCTCCCAATTAAATCTATCTTTTTTTTTTTTTTGGAGTTTTTTTTTTATTTTTTATTTTTTATTTTTATTTATTTTTATTTTTTTTTATTGACTTTGTAATAATATTACATTAAAAATATATATGTGAGGTCCCATTCAACCCCACCCCCCCACCCCCCCTCTCCCCCCCCAACAACACTCGTTCCCATCATCATGACACATCCATTGGATTTGGTAAGTACATCTTTGGGCACCTCTGCACCTCATAGACAATGGTTCACATCATGGCCCATACTCTCCTCCATTCCATCCAGTGGGCCCTGTGAGGATTTACAATGTCCGGTGATTACCTCTGAAGCACCATCCAGGGCAGCTCCATGTCCCAAAGATGCCTCCACCTCTCATCTCTTCCTGCCTTTCCCCATACCCATCGTCCACCATGTCCACTTTTCCCAATCCAATGCCACCTCTTCTATGTGGACATTGGATTGGTTGTGTCCATTGCACCTCTATGTCAAGAGGAGGCTCAGATTCCACATGGATGCTGGATGCAATCCTCCCATTTTCAGTTGTAATCACTCTAGGCTCCATGGTGTGGTGGTTGTCCTTCTTCAACTCCATCTTAACTGAGTGTGGTAAGTCCAATAGATCAGATTGTAGGTGCTGGAGTCTGTTGAGGCTCAGGACCTGGCTATCACATTGTCAGTCCAGAGATTCAAATCCCCTAAATATATCTTAAACCCCAACATTAACTGCACCTCCAGCACATTAGCATGAAAGTCTTATGAAGGGAGATCCCATCTGAGTCCAGATTCATCACACATAAACACCATTTCCAAAGAGGGGCCATCTGCCCTGGTAGTTAACCCCATCGGCCATGACCATAACTCCCGTGGGTCTCTTTAGCCCTCAAAGGAACCAATATCTGGGGGTTGTATCTGCTTTATCTGTCTCTCTGACTCTGCTCAGTTGTGCATGAGGGCAATCCTTCTGCCAGCCTCCAGACTCTTTTTTAGAAACTCGTAGCCATATAAACTCATTTCTCCTTTTCATTTCCCCCTTACTTTAGGTCAAACAGCATTTTAAAGTCATGGTATTTTATGTAGACGTGGATATTCTGCTGATCTGCATTGAACCTTCCGTATAAGGTCATTTTCCAGTTGCATCATCAGTTTTCACAAATATTTATTGAGTACCTTTGCCAGATGCTAGTGTGTGTGTGTATGTAAAAAAGACTTAGCAGTCCCTTTTTAAAGCTTATCCTCTAGCAAGGGAAAGAGACTATAGACAATTTGCTAATAACTTAAAGTGTATTAGTTCTCTCTTGCTAACAATCAGTACAATAATAGATTACTCCAAAATGTAGTGGTTTAAAGCAGCATTTTATTTCCCATTTTCTATTGATTGGGAGCCTGGGGATGACATAACTTGGTCCTCTGCCTCGGTGTCTCTCACCTGGCTGCAGTCAAGGAGTCACCTGGGGCAGAGCCCACTTCCAGACTCACTCACAGCTTTTGGCTGGAGGATGCCCTCAGTTTCTTGCCCTGGGTCTTTCCCGGGAACCAGAGACAACGTGAGGGCTGTTCTTCCAAGAGAACAAGTAAGAAGGACCAAGGACCAAGACAAAATGGAAGTCACAGCCTTTTTATCTTGGCAGTGACTTTCCAACACTTTGCCATTTTTTATTTTTAAGAAACACATTCCCCAAGTTTATGGATACCAGGAGGTGGGATCACTGGGCTTCATATTAGACTCTGTCTTCCATGCCAAGGATGGGAGTGAATCAGAAGGGGCTCTGGGAAGAACCCCTGTAGATCAGGCAGTCAGGGAAGACTTCTCTGTGGAGGTGACATTTGAGGTAAGGCCTGAGTGATGAGAAAGAAGAAGGCCAGCTGTAGAAGAACAAGAAAGAGTAATCAAAGCAGAAGAGACTCCAAGGCAGGGAAGAGCTTCTTGAAGGGATTGGAAGGAGACCAATGTGTTTTTAAAAGTGGGATTAGGTTGGATAGTTGGTAGAGACCAACTTCTGCTTTAAAACCTATGGTGACAGGGAGCTCACCACCTTACCGGGCAGCCTGTCCAGTTGGGGCTTGAGTGTAGTCACTGGGGACTTTTACTTTCATGTTGAGCTGGGACTGATCTTTGTGAATGGGCTGCAGGTCCGTTAGTCCTGGCTCTTTGCATCAGAAGAGTCACGCAAATTATTGAACACAGTGGGCCTACTATATACAGTGCAATGGGCTGGGCCTGTGGTGGGTTTATATTAAGGTGAGAGTGATCGCATCCTGGGAGCTTACAGGGCCCAGGCACAAACAGAAGGTGGTAGAGAGACGCATGACCCTCTGGGAAGTGAAGTTAGGTTGGTCTTGCCTAGCTGGAGAAGATGGGTGTAGGATTTCTGAAAGAGACAACACCTTATGGAAGAGGTGTCTTGGGGTCCCTCACATGAGGGTGGTGGACAGAGATCCTGCCTGGTAAAAGGAACAGAGCATGTGAAGGCAAAAAAACAATACGCTTGCCACTGAAATAGGGAAGTGGAGCCAGAAAGGGCTTCAGGTCCAGGGGGAGGACCTGGAGTGTGGGGGGCAGGTTTTTGGAGATGGAGAATGTCTCAAAGAGGAGTTGTATCTGGAAATTCATGGTTGACTGTCTTGAAAGGGGTCCCAGAGTGGTTCATCCCCTTTGGAGTCCATCTTTCCCAGGACAGTGTGCAGAGTCTGGGAAACCAGTCACAGGATGGCTTGGAGAGGCAAGTTCTCTATTTTCTGTTTCCACTGCCATATTTTCTTCTCCTTTCCTCTTCCTCTGTCCTTGTTGCTAAATTCTAGGCATTACCCATGGAACTTTATTTACACGGGTTTAATTAATTCTTTACAACCACCCAGTGGGCTGGGGCATCATCACCCCTGTTTTACAAATGTGGAACCCGAGGCCCAGGAAGTTTAGTCAGCCTGCCCACAATCTCCTAGCTGGCAGGTAAGAGGCAGGGTTCACTGTTACTCCCCCTTGCCTTCACAGCCTGCCCCTCTCCATTGTCTGCACACATTCTTTTCTTTTCCTTTTATAATGCCTTGGGATCAGAAAGCATCCTTGGTATGCAATTAAAAATCCCCAAGAGAGGTTACCAGGGACCAGAGCAGGTGTAGAGGGAGGCTTTGTTTTTTTGTGTGGAAGACTTTCCTGGAAGCAGATAGGAATAGGGCTAAGGGCAGGTATTTCACTCATTTCTTCTAGAGGGCACAAACCCTTGGGGCTTTCTGCAGTGACTGATCAATCAAGCAACTAGCAAATGCTCTGTGAGCATGGACTGGACTGTGTGCTGTGCATAGCTTTTTGTCTCAGATAGAGAAGTAAACAAAACGCAGTTCCTGCCTAAATTACTCCAACTTCCAGACTAGTGTGAGACACTGAATTGCAAAAAGAGTTGTGATGAGCTGAGGTGACAGTTTGTAGGCAGGACCCAGGAGTGCCTGTGTGATTTGCTGGGGCTCAGGAAGGGGCAGCTGCAGGGGACCTTGGTCAACCTCAGGAGCTCCTCTGAGCTGTGGAGGAGCAGGTCCAGGCCAGTGACCCTGGCTGGCAGCCTTAGCTTCACCTGAGGCTCACGGTACCTGAGACTCAGCATACCTTCCTCCCATCACTGTCCTTTTTGTTTCTTGAGCAAAGAACAGCTCGTGAGCCAGGTACTTAACTGTACTTACAGGCAGAGGTTCTGGATATAGTCCTGGATTCTATGTGGATTTATTTTTTAATATTTATAAAGTGTTCATTGGTCATTTCTTTTCCTTCTTTTGTGAACTGTGTTCATATTTGCTCCATTTTTAAAAACAGTACTTCGTTGAACTGTAATTTATCTACAGGACAATGCACAAACCTTCAGTGTACAACTTGACCCTTGATGTCTGTGGCTAGGACCACCCAGCTCATCTGAGAAAGGTCCCTTGGGCCCCTTTTTAATTGCTATCTCCCTTCCCCTGTGCCAACTGGGGTTTATCCAATTCTGAACTCTATCACTGCTGAATAGCTTTGCTGTGTCACAGAAATGGAATTATATAGTGTGTACTTGTTTGTGCCTGGCTCCTTTCACTTAATGTGTTTTTGAGATTCGGCCTCGTTGCTGTGTATCATTAGGCTTTTCTTACTGAGAACTAGTCTTCCGTGTGAGTCACCTGCACAGTGCTTATCCATGCTCCTTTTGGACAGTTGAATTATTTTCAGTTTTTGGATGTTGTAAATAAAGTTGCCATGAATGTCCTTATATAAGTTCTTCCTCTGCTTTTTGGGCAGACTTATGCACTCATTTTCCTTGGTTATATACCTAGGAGTAGAGTTTCATAGAAGCAGAGTTTTTAAATTATAGTATGTATATACCTAGGGGTAGAATTTTGAGGGCTCTAAGTCAATAGAATTTCTTTGTTGGAGGATGGGCTCACAGTGAAACGACTTTGTTTTTGTTTCTTTCTCACCTGGACTTTCCATTGCCCCCATCCTCATTGCAGCTTTCATTTAGTTCATGTCCCCTCTTCATTCTGTTCTTCCCACTGCAGCCATGCCCGATGATGGCCCCTGCCTGCACCCCCTATCTCATCTGTGCTTCTGCCTCTCGCCTGTCTCAGCAGTGCTTTCTTTACACCTGTACCAGGTGGAACTCTTGATTGAAGTGACATAACACCCACCTTACCCTAGCTTAAGCCTAAGAGGGACTTTATTTGCTTGAGCAATTGGAAAGCCCAGGAGTTGGTCCTGCTGGATCCAGGAGCTCTGGAGTTTTTAATTAGGGCTTTGTTACTCTTGTCCCTCTGCCTGCCAGTCTTTCCTCTGTGGTGGCTTCACTCTCAGGCATCTCTCTCCTCTTAGTGGTGAACATCTTCCCAGGCCCAAATCTAGCAGAAGAGTCACAACTGCTTTCCAACTGTAGGCTCAGTAAAGTTTGATTGAATGGATAAATATGTGTCTCTGTGTTATAAAAGAACATCCCTCCCCCCACCAGTGCTGTGCCAAGCCATATTGGAGGGATCGTCAGTATAGATGTATTTAAAACCATGGGGACAGAGGCAGGACATTGTATATCCTGCCATAACCCACTGAATGTACAGGGAGAGAGTACAAACTACAACATAAACTATAATCCATGCTGTGTAGCCATGCTCCAAGATGTACTCATCAAATGCAATGAATATACCACACTACTGAAAGAAGTTGTCAGTGGGGGAGGAGTGGGAGTTGTGGGGTATATGGGAACCCCACAACTATTTTTTACTGTAACGTATTTTTTTTACTTTTATAATTTTTTTCTTTATTTTTTTAATATTACATTAAAAAAAATATGAGGTCCCCATATACCCCTCACCCCACTCCTTCCCCCATAACAACAACCTCCTCCATCATCATGAGACATTCATTGCATTTGGTGAATACATCTCTGAGCACCGCTGTACCTCATGGTCAGTGGTCCACACCATAGCCCATACTCTCCCACAGTCCACCCAGTGGGCCATGGGAGGACCTACAATGTCCGGTAACTGTCCCTGCAGCACCACCCAGGACAGCTCCAAGTCCCGAAAACGCCCCCACATCTCATCTCTTCCTCCCACTCCCTATACTCTGGTTTCTCTTCAGATCATATAAATCTTTCACCTTTTACTGTAACATTTTGTGTGATTTATGTATCTTTTTTTAAAAAAAGATAAAAAATTAAAAAAAAAAAATCCATGGGGCTGGCTGAGATCTAAGAGAGCATCTGACGAGGAAAGTTTGCAAACCCATTTGCCCAGGTGTTTCTTGAAAGATCATCTCCCCTTGACAGTGGGGGCGGTGGTCTGCTTGGCAAAGAGAGGAGAAACCCTGTGATTTGACAGTCTTTCACTCATCATCCCAGGTCCTAGAAAGAAAAGTACTGAAGAAGAAAATAGATTGCCTTTGAAATTGGTGCAAAATGAAAGTTTCTGGGGTCTGAGTAACACCTCCTTGGCTCTCCCTCGGCTGCTTCAACTTGAACGTGCTGAGGTCTGTGAGCTGAAGTTGTGCTCTCTTTGCAGCAGCTTCCAAGGGAGCTTATGAGGCATCTGCAATTGGAACATGAATATTCAGTGCAACATGAAATAGGCAAAATGAATTGTTCTTGGCATAGGAAGGTTTTTACCTAAATGTCTCATCGAAGCTTTCAGGGGCTGAGTCATTGGAAGGTAGGAGGTTGATCAGTTGTTTAGACCAGACATTGGTTGCCTTTTTTACTTGCTGAAAGCAAGGCCTCTGATTTCTTTGAAAAAGAAAGTGGTGGGAACCTGGGAGACCTGAGTTTGGAGGAGGAATGAAGTTCCTTGTTCAGAACCTTAGTCATGAATAAGAAAGCTCCTTGGGCACTGGGCCTGCAGAAGAAAGACTCTCCCTCAGCCGCCTACTGTGATGTATTCCTAATTACAGTGAAAATTGCCCCTTCTTACTGCATTCTCCCTGTATGTCAGGTGTTGTGCTAAGGCCCTCAGGCACTCTTGCATTCTCTTTATAGCTGTGGGAAAATCAGTATCATTAAGAGTTCCTTTTTCGGATGAGGAAACTGAGGCTCCTAGAGCCTATGTAATTTGTAGAATGTCAAACAGTAGCATCTCTACCAGGTCTGCCTAAACCTACAGCCAATACCACACCTCTATGGGCAGATCAGAAACTGCTGTATGTCTTAATAAGGTGCATCATCCTAAACCTTGTGACTTACTGGATGGCAGGACCTTGGAGGATAGGGCTATGCTAATCCTTCTCTACTTCCCCTCACCTCCACTTCCATCTTACATGTGGAAGGCCTTCATTGAATATTTGTTGAATAAAAGGGACTGAAAGAAATAGATGTAGCAGTGTATGGCTCCAGCCCAGAAAACTCTTTTCCAGCGGAGCATTGATGCTGTCCTGCAGCTATTTCAGCGGCTGTTGGGGACGGCGGGTTGAGCTTCTTCTCCCTGCCCCCATGGGCTGCCAGGACTCTACACAGGCAACTTCAGCTCACTGAGTGCAGGACTGAGCCATCATTGCCATCCAAAGATGAATGATGCGAACCTCTTGTGATTGGAAGCGTTCAAGCAGAGACTGGGCAATTATTTGGTGACTCTCTTAGCCAGGATATGCCCTAAGCTAAATGACAGAAAACCCAGCTCAAACTATTAGTTCATGAAATCAGGAAACCCAAGGGTTAATCTAACCTCTGGCAAGGCAGCCTCCAGGGGTCAGATGAGGTAACATGGAGTTTCTCTTTCTGTCACTTGGCTCTGCTTGCTTTTTTGTGGTCTTTATTTTCAGGTAGGCCCTCCCTAGGGTGTAGATCCCAGAAGCTCCAGGCTTACATCATACGAACTTAGCTATTCTGGTGATAAGAGTCTCTGACCCAGTAACTCCAACAAGTCTCCTGAAATTGAGTCTTTTGGCCTGGCTTGGGTCTCCTGCCATCCCCAAACCACATACCATGGGTGGGAATGGGGATGAAATGTGCTGACTGGCAGGATCAGGGCACATGCCCATCTGGGCAGTGGGATCGTGATCACCCTCACCAAACCAGTTGAGCTAAGAGTGGAGAAGAGGTGGTTTACCAAGAAAAAGCAGGGTCCCATTAGCTGGAGAAGAGGGGACTGGGCAGACAAAACAAGAGATGTTGGCCCTATGGATCTCTGGTAAAGGGTCTTCAAGCATCAAATAGGGAATTGGAGAAGATTACTTTTTTTTTTTAATTCTCTCACCACTTCTAGCTTGTTTGCTGTCAGCTCTCTGTGTCCATTCATTGTGTGTTCTTCTGTGTGTCTGTCCGTCTGTATTTATTTATTTACTGAACCCCCCCCCCAGTGGCTTGCTTGTTGTCTGCTCTCTGTGTCCATTCGCTGCACACTCTTCTGTATTTTTTTTACTTGTCTCCCTTTTTTGTTGTTGTTGTGTCACCTTGCTGAGTCAGCTCTCCATGGCGCTTGCGGGCCAGGCAGCATTCTGCAGTGTGCAGGTGAGCCTGCCTTCACAAGGAGACCCCAGGATGCGAATCCAGGGCCTCCCGTATGGTAGATGGGAGCCCAACTGATTGAGCCACAGCCTTCTTGAGAAGATTACTTTTTAAAGTTCTTCTCATGCAACAGGTAATGGCTAGCTCTAAGTTCATAGTCAGAAAATGTCCGCAGCAGCTGCTGCTGCTTTGTCTTCATCTTGTCTTCTTCATCATCTTTGTTTCCTTCATTGTCATCTTCCTTGTCTTCATCTCCTTCTTCTTTTTGGGATAACTAAATAGAATGGAGTCTAGCTGCAATGAAATCATTTTTAATTTTTGTATGACCTTGGTGAGGACAAGTGACTTAATTTGTCTGAGTCCAATTTCATCTTCAGTGAAAGGGACACATGTTACCTACTTCATGCGTGTGATGTAAGACAGACCTTTAACAAACCTCTTTGGCATTTCTCATACTTTCTCATACTTTGGCATTTCTCATACTGTCCCTTGTGAAAGAGACAGGTAGATTCAGAGTTATCAAGCTGAAGGACTGTGTCAGAATAGTCTTGGTTCTGCAGCAGTAACAAACAATCCCGTCTCAACATGTGTTGACATTAACAAGTGTATTTCTCATTTAAACTGTGCCCAGTATGGGTTGTCCAGAGGCAGGGGTAGGTGGGAATGTTCTGCTCCACACAGTCAGTTGGGAATCTGTGCTGACAGAGGCTCTGGCATCTTGCAGCTACACCATCTGGAGTGCATGGCTTTCTCACTCTGACAGGGGAAGGGTCAGCTGCAGAGCCAGGGTTGCACACAAGCTACCCTGTGCTTTGACTCAGCCTCGGTAACTTCCTGGAGCTTCTGGCCAGAACAGTCCAAAGGCTATGCAAAGGGGGCTGGGAAAAGAGGGATGCTGATGGAATATTTGGTGATTACCACCGTCTCTGCCACAAGGACCTACTTGTCATCATATCATTCCCATTTTCGAACAACTGTGAGCTTGTGACTTCAAAACCAGTCGGGTCACTTCCAGGTCAATGCATTCTGCCAGTAGGTAAAAAAATGTAGATCTAACACTCCCTCCACCACACACACACACACACATACACACACATACACACACACATACATATTTGACAGATGCCACTGGCAATGCAAACTCCCTTTTCCTCTACCAGATTCCGGGTGGTAAGTCTGGCCTTGTTCTTGTTAAGTCATGGAAGGCAGAGGGAAATCACACCTGATGAAGCACTCTGTTGGAGGCCACAGCAGGAGGAAGCATTGTGAGCATGTTTCATTTGACTTCACTCAGTATGTCATGGGGGCTGGAGTAACCCAGAGAAAAAGTTGTATTCCCTGTGGCCCTCTGTGGGAGGAAGAAAGGTAACTACTGTTTGCTGAGTGCCTGCCAAGGCCAGGCTGTATGCTTGCTACTTTAACTTCTGTTACTCCTTTGAGGGAAGATGTTACGGTAGCCATTTTACAGATGAAACAGTGAGACAGAAAGACACTCAGAAATTTGGTTCTATACTGAAATGATAGCTGGTCTCATTCATGGGACACATGAATGTAAAACATTACATTACAGTAAAGTATGGGCCCAGGTGCAAACCCAGTTGGTCTTTAAATTCCATGAGTTGTTTGTTTTTATTTTAAGTGTCCTGTCTTGTCTTTCCATTGCAATAGCCTTAGGGCTTAAAGAAATCTAAGAGATGTGTATGTTTCAGTGTGCTAATTGAGGCTTTAATTAGAATCAGAATCACAGTAACATTTGTTCAGTACTTGTAAGGCATTCCCTCATTCAGTCATCTTAGCAGCCATGTAATGTAAGTGCTCCAATTGCCCGCCACTTTACAGGTGGGAACTGAGACCAGAGAGGAAATGACTTGCCCAAGGTCACATGAGAAGTAACTGGCAGGTTGGGATGTGAATCCTGTTCCTCAGCTTCCGAGTTCCTCCCACTTATGCTTGAGCACTGGCGTGTATATCCGCAACAAAGACTCTGCATGAAGCTTCGCCTTCCCTGGGAGAAGCAAGGTGGGAGGTCCTTACCTAATGGGGGCTTTTCCTAGCTTGAAGCAAGTGCTGCTGGGTGTGAGTGAGGGACTCTCAAGGGAGAAAAGCAGTTTTAATGCTCATAAAATTTAATGTTTTTCATTTACTGTCTTTTATTTGAAACTTGGACATAATTTATTGAGCTGCATTTGAAATTTCAGGAGATCTCTGTGTATTCCTTCTGAAGTAATATGATTAAAAATGCACACCAGCATTCCCTGATTTTTGGGAGATATTAGAATATGATGAAGAGCTACATAATTTCAGAGTTTGCATCTTCATATGAAACTCTCTGCTTTCCAGCAACTACACAATAACTGTAAAAGCAATACTTCAGGGTGAAATATTTTCTGGAGCATCTTTTGAATTGGGGAGCCTAGTGTTAGATGAGTGATATTGTATAATAACTTTCTGTGTCTGGCAAGCAATTTTCAGGAACAATGACGAGCTGCCCATGGTGACCGTGGTGGGGCAGCTGAAAGCGTTCAAGTCCATTTCTATCTCAGCTGATTCTCAGAAGGGCCCTTCCCACTCAGCATCAAAGGTCCCCATTTTATAGTAGGGGGGCAGGAGCAGGAAGTGGCATGGCCTGGAAGTGGCCGGGCTTGGGTTGAACTGGTTCTCCTGCCTTGTGCTGGCTGGCCTCTTCCCACCCTGCAGGCCCAGCCGAGCGTCACCTCTTTTGGACCCCTCCCTGGCCTCCCAGCTGGCTGAGTGGCACTCCTCCAGGAACTGTTGACTGCCCGCCTGAATCTACAAGGATCAATGACTTCGCAAGGGCAGGAGTCTTGGTCACCACTGATGCCCAGCACCCAGGACAGCACCTGGCACACAGCCACGTAGTCAGTAAATGTTTGTTGAATGAATGAAGAAATGTGGATTACATTATATTCTCATGTGTGAATGAGTAAGTAGTTCCAGAGGGGCACAGAGAGGAGTTTTGTAGCAACAGGAGTGACCCCAGAGCAGTGACAGGTTGTGCAGAATAGTGGGTATGAGCACACGCTCTGGGTTTGAAACCAAAGCCCTTTGCCTCTGAGCTTTGACTGGCACTAATCCTGTGCAAGCCTCTGTGTCCTCATCTGTTCAATGGAATTGACAACTGAAAGCCAAGAAATTTTAGCTCTAGTGTGGTTTTGTATTCATAGTGCTTGGGCCAGAGCTTGGTAGACAGGAGATGCTCAGCAGATATTTGATGAATGAATGAATAAATGCCCAAATTGGAGATTCTTTAACTATTCTAGAGGTGTTTCCATAGGAGGGGCTGTGCCATGGATGGGCCACATGAGGTACCTAATGGATGAGCAAATGTAGGCAGTGGGCTGAGCGCTGTATCTACTACCCGCTCCTCCTTCCCTGCTCTTCCTCCCTGGCTGCCCGTTTGGCAGGCTGGAGAAGGTGTTCTGTGCTGGGGAGGCAGAAGGGCCCAAGGCGTGAGCTGCCTTCTAGCTCCGGGTCCTTGGAAGATCGATATCCTCCATGAGCCTGTAACTGCAGTGTGTTTGAAAGGAGAAGCCCATAGAGCCTTTTCAAGTAATGCTTGACCCACTTTCACGAGCACAGCCGAGCAGTGTTTTGTGTTTGTAATGGCTTGTAATTACAGCCATTGTGTGATGCCAGGTAAACTCTGTTATCTGCTCTATTACCAGGATGGAGCCTTTACCCCTTCCATTGACCAGCCCATAATTGATGGAAGAAAAATAAGCTGTGGGTGGTTTGGCAGTGATCCCCAGTGAGAGTGGTGGAGTTGGGGGAGATCCAGTGCTCTTGTTAGGACACACCAGGGCTGTGGGAACTGCTTTGGTGACACCATTGTCTGCTGATGTATGAAGGCTGGCCATGGCAGTGCCACTCCTCTCTCTCTGGGAACTTTGGGTAAGGAAAAAGAGCATGGACCTGGGCGTCTGCTCTTGCTACTCCTTGCCATCTCTCTGTGACCACGGGCAAGTGGTCTAGTCTCTTTGGAACTCAGTTTCCACTTTTGTAAAATGGGAGCAACCCTAGCACCTAGTATAGTTTCTATGACTGCTGAGTATAGTTGTGCAGATTGTACACTACACAAGGGCATGTGGCTTGGGGACCAGGGCAAGCTGTATCCAGCCCATGTTTCACTTAACAAGCTGAGGCCCTGTGGGGCTGTGGCCACTCAGAAGGTACACTTTTTTTTTTTTTTAATTTTTAAAAATTTATTGAACTATATCACACATACATAAACATACATTAACAATAAGTGTATAGTAGTAGTTGTGAACTTACAAAACAAACATACATAACATCATACAGGGACATCATACCTCATCCTACCAACAATACCTTGCATTGTTGTAAAACATTTTTAACTAATGATTAAAGAGCACCTTCAAAATATTACTACCAACCAAAGTATCGTACATTTGGTGTATTTTTCCCCAGTCCATCCTATTATTATTATTTTATATCATTTATATATGAACATACATCAACAATAAGTGTATAGTAAAAGTTGTGAACTTGCAAAGCACACATGCATAAAATTTGCACAAAAGAGACTTTATTTGAGGCCCTGATGGTGCTTGACATATAGTAAATGCTTAGAAAACAGTGGCTGCTGCTGTTCATACTTTTTTTTTTTTTTTTTTTTTTAATTTTTTTATTTTTTATTGACTTTGTAATAATATTACATTAAAAATATATATGTGAGGTCCCATTCAACCCCACCCCCCCACCCCCCCTCTCCCCCCCCCCCAACAACACTCGTTCCCATCATCATGACACATCCATTGGATTTGGTAAGTACATCTTTGGGCACCTCTGCACCTCATATACATTGGTTCACATCATGGCCCATACTCTCCTCTATTCCATCATGTAGGCCCTGTGAGGATTTACAATGTCCGGTGATTACCTCTGAAGCACCATCCAGGGCAGCTCCATGTCCCGAAGATGCCTCCACCTCTCATCTCTTCCTGCCTTTCCCCATACCCTTTGTCCATTATGTCCACTTTTCCCAATCCAATGCCACCTCTTCTATGTGGACACTGGATTGGTTGTGTCCATTGCACCTTTATGTCAAGAGGAGGCTCAGATTCCACCTGGATGCTGGATGCAATCCTCCCATTTTCAGTTGTAATCACTCTAGGCTCCATGGTGTGGTGGTTGTCCTTCTTCACCTCCATCTTAGCTGAGTGTGGTAAGTCCAATAAATCAGATTGTAGGTGCTGGAGTCTGTTGAGGCTCAGGATCTGGCTATCACATTGTCAGTCCAGAGATTCAAATCCCCTAAATATATCTTAAACCCCAACATTAACTGCACCTCCAGCACATTAGCATGAAAGTCTTATGAAGGGAGATCCCATCTGAGTCCAGATTCATCACACATAAACACCATTTCCAAAGAGGGGCCATCTGCCCTGGTAGTTAACCCCATCAGCCATGACCATAACTCCCATGGGTCTCTTTAGCCCTCAAAGGAACCAATATCTGGGGGTTGTATCTGCTTTATCTGTCTCTCTGACTCTGCTCAGTTGTGCATGAGGGCAAACCTTCTGCCAGCCTCCAGACTCTTTTTTAGAAACTCGTAGCCATATAAACTCATTTCTCCTTTTCATTTCCCCCTTACTTTAGGTCAAACAGCATTTTAAAGTCATGGTATTTTATGTAGACATGGATATTCTGCTGATCCGCATTGAACCTTCCGTATAAGGTCATTTTCCAGTTGCATCATCAGTTGGTAGTTGATAGTGGTCCCTCGTTGCCAGGGAGGCTCATCCCCGGGTGTCATGTCCCACGCTGGGGGGAAGGCATTGCATTTACATGCTGAGTTTGGCTTCGAGACTGGCCACATTTGAGTAACATGAAGGCTGACAGAAGGAAATTCCCAGGCACAAAGTTGCTCTAGGCCTTGTTATTATTTTGGGTTTATCAGCTCACAAGCATAGTCATTAGTATCAGGGGCTCACTGTTGAACCCTCACTCCCTCCCGGTCCCCACCACTGTACCTGGGAGACTGTCGCTGCTCCCCTAGGGACCACGACAGAGCACCACTGGCCGGGAACCCAGTACCCCCCCTACTGTGGTTTTTAATTGTTGCCACTATGAGTATATCCAAACATTACCATGCACCCTGGACATATGTTCTGTACAGCTCCCTGTCAGTCATATATCATCTGTCATTGGTATCCCATACCAGTATCCCTCCATTGCCATTGTTGAAACACTCTGTGATCCAGAACTCCCCGAAATTTGAAGCCCAATATAATGTCATGGTCCCTTACTAGGGAATGGCATATAGCGATGAGTTTAAAGGATAGATAAAGAACTTGGATAAAGTTAGATAAAGAACTTAGATAAAGAATGTTGACTTGAAAAAATTCCACATCCTATTTTTTTCTTTTTTTTCCCCCCCCCCCCCCCCTAATTATTCAGCTTTTCTTCACAGGAGTCCTAGACCACAGCAATGTATATATATAATATACAGCACTCCCACACATCCACCAGAAAACCTTTTCCCTTCCACAGTGATACTCTTACGCCCTATTCATATCATATTTACTTAAAGTGATGTACAGAGTCTGAGACATTAGCTTTCTAACAAGGTGACATCTGTATTTACATTATGGTGCATACTTTAGGATACACAGTTCTTTACATTTTTAGTTATCCTATGTTTTACATTATGGTTTACATTATCAGTCTGTCATCTCCTATATGTTATGGTGTAATATTACATGTTTTATATCCATCCTTGTGTACTCTCAAGAAACTCCTCTCTTACCCCCCATTTACTTTGGTTCCACACATTTAACGTCCATTTTCCCTTCCACCTTAGTGCCCTCAGTGATAGCCAACCTCCGTTTCCTGAGGAGCCACTTCCAGAGATAGATGGAATAGTGTTCAGGGCCTAACTTGCTCAACTGCCCCAATGCCCTGGGAGCCACCCTTTCTCTCGAGGGATACAGTTCCCTCTATTGGATGGCATTAGTCCTCACCAGGATGTGGGTCCACCCCCACTCTCACTACTTGGGTTTCTACTCCATGGTGTCACCCACTCTGGCAGAATGAGCATTTAGACATTCCCCAGGAGCCCGTCCTGCATCAGACCCTCCCCTCCGAGCATTCTAAACAGGTAACCCTCTTTATTATATTTTGATATGATTTTCTCGGCATTTTACTCTCCACCAACACCTGACCCTCTCCTGGTTCGTATGCTACCCCTCCCTCCCCCCACTTTTGGGCAACGTTACCCACCCGTCCCTCCCCAGCCACCCTCAAACCCGCAAAGCCCCAAGCAAAGGCAACCCCTTGCCCCCCTTTTATCTCTTCTTTGTGTTCATACTTACCACCATCTCGTCTTAAATTCCACCCCTGCAGACATCGGCTCATATCCTTCCTCCACCCTCCGATTTCCTGCAAGCCTATCGTTCAGTCTCTTGCTATCTAGGGCAGCTTGTTTATTTCATATCATTGAGGTCATGTAGTATTTGTCCTTCAATGTCTGGGTTGCTTCACTCAACATAAGGTTCTCAAGATTCATCCATGTTATCACATGTGTTTGTAGTGTGTTTGTTCTTACAGCCGAGTAGTATTCCATTGTGTGTATATACCACATTTTATTGATCCACTCGTCTGTTGATGGGCATTTGGGTTGATTCCAACTTTTGGCAATAGTGAACAATGCTGCTATGAACATTGGTGTACATATATTGGTTTGTGTTCTTGTTTTCAGTTCTGCTGGGTATATTCCCAGCAGTGGTATTGCTGGGTCATATGGCAAATCTATGGCTAGTTTTTTGAGAAACCGCCATACTGTTCTCCAGAATGGTTGGATCCTTCTGCATTCCCACCAGCAGTGGATGAGTGTTCCCCTTCCTTCACATCCTCTCCAGCACTTGTATTCTTCTGTTTTTTTCATAGCTGCCAATCTTATGGGTGTAAGATGGTATCTCATTGTGGTTTTGATTTGCATTTCCCTGATAGCTAGAGATTTGGAACATTTTTTCATGTGCTTTCTTGCCATTTGTATTTCTTCTTCGGAGAAGTGTCTGTTTAAGTCTTTTTCCCATTTTTTAAATGGATTGTTTATCTTTTTATTTTCAAGATGTAGGAGTTCTTTATATATGCAAGTTATAAGTTTCTTATCAGATATCTGATTGCCAAATATTTTCTCCCACTGTGTGGGCTCCCTTTTTACTTTCTTGACAAACTCCTTTGAGGTGCAGAAGGCTTTAATTTTGAGGAAGTCCCATTTATCTATTAGTTCTTTTGCTGCTCGTGCTTTTGGTGAGATATTCATAAATCCATTACCTATTACAAGGTCCTGTAGATGTTTCCCTACACTGCTTTCTAAGGTTTTTATGGTCTTGGCTTTTATATTTAGGTCTTTGATCCATCTTGAGTTGATCTTTGTATAAGGTGTGAGATGGTAATCCTCTTTCATTCTTCTACATATGGCTATCCAGTTCTCCAGACACCATTTGTTGAATAGGCCACTCTCTCCCAGTTGAGAGGGTTTGGTGGCTTTATCGAATATTATGTGGTTGTATATGTGAGGTTCTATATCAGAGCTTTCAATTCGATTCCATTGGTCTATATGTCTCTCCTTATGCCAATACCATGCTGTTTTCACCACCGTAGCTTTATAGTATGTTTTGAAGTCAGGTAGTGTGATTCCTCCAATTTCGTTTTTCTTTTTCAGTATGTCTTTGGCTATTCGGGGTCTCTTTCCTTTCCAAATAAATTTCATAGTTAGTTTTTCTAGTTCCTTAAAGAAGGCTGCATTGATTTTTATTGGGATTGCATTGAATGTGTAGATCAATTTTGGTAGGATAGACATCTTAATAATGTTCAGTCTTCCTATCCATGAACAAGGAATAGTCTTCCATTTATTTAGGTCTTCTTTGATTTCCTTGAACAATCTTGTATAGTTCTCAGTGTATAAGTTCTTTACCTCTTTAGTTAAATTTATTCCTAAGTATTTGATTTTTTTATTTACTATTGTGAATGGTATTTGTTTCTTGATTTCCTCCTGATCTTGCTCATTATTGGTGTACAGAAATGCTACTGATTTTTGCGCATTGATCTTATAACCTGCGACTTTACTAAACTCATTTATGAGTTCTAGAATCTTCGTTGTAGATCTCTCAGGGTTTTCTATGTATAGGATCATGTCATCTGCAAATAATGAAATTTTGACTTCTTCCTTTCCAATTTGAATGCCTTTTATTTCTGGTTCTTGCCTCAGTGCTCAAGCAAGTACTTCTAAGACAATGTTAAATAGGAGCGGCGACAGTGGGCATCCTTGTCTTGTTCCTGAGTTTAGAGGGAAGGAGTCTAGGATTTCTCCATTGTAAACAATATTGGCTTTAGGTTTTTCATATATACTCTTTATCATGTTCAAAAAATTTCCTTGTATTCCAATCATTTGGAGTGTTTTTATCAAGAAAGGGTGCTGTATTTTGTCAAATGCTTTTTCTGCATCAATAGATATAATCATGTGATTTTTTTCCTTCAATCTGTTTATATGGTGTATTACGTTGATTGATTTTCTTATGTTGAACCATCCTTGCATACCTGGGATGAATCCCACTTGGTCGTGGTGTATAATTCGTTTAATGTGTTGTTGAATACGATTAGCAAGTATTTTGTTAAGTATTTTTGCGTCTAGGTTCATTAGAGAAATTGGTCTGTAATTTTCCTTTCTTGTGATGTCTTTGTTTGGCTTTGGTACTAGGGTAATGTTGGCATCATAGAAGGAGTTGGGTAATGTTCTTTCTGTTTCGATGGTTTGGAATAGTTTCAGCAGGATTGGTGTCAGTTCTTTCCGGAATGTTTTATAGAATTCACCTGTGAAGCCATCTGGCCCTGGGCTCTTCTTAGTTGGGAGATTTTTAATAACTGATTCTATCTCTCTGCTTGTGATTGGTTTGTTAAGATCATCAATTTCTTCTTTTGTCAATATGGGCTGTTTATGTATTTCTAGGAATTTGTCCATTTCCTCTAGATTGTCATTTTTGTTGGAATATAGTTTTTCAAAATATCCTCTTATGATAGTCTTTATTTCTGTGGGGTCAGTGGTGATATCGCCTTTCTCATTTCTTATTTTGTGTATTTGCATCTTCTCTCTTTTTTTCTTTGTTAGTGTCGCTAAAGGTTTGTCAATTTTGTTAATCTTCTCAAAAAACCAGCTCTTGGTCTTGTTTATCTGTTCAAGTGCTTTCTTATTTTCTATTTCATTTAGTTCTGCTCTTATCTTTGTTATTTCCTTCCTTCTTCTTCCTGTTGGGTTACTTTGTTGTTGTTTTTCTAATTCCTTCAAATGTGCAGTTAGTTCTTCAATTTTTGCTCTTTCTTCTTTTTTGATATATGAATTTATGGCTATAAACTTCCCTCTCAGTACTGCTTTTGCTGCATCCCATAAATTTTGGTATGTTGTGTTATCATTATCATTTGTTTCAAGGTAGTCATTGATTTCTTTTGAGATTTCCTCTTTGACCCACTGTTTTTCTAAGAGTGTGCTGTTTAATTTCCAAATCGTGGTGTGAAATCTGGGCTTCTTTCCCTTGCAAATCTCCAGCTTGACTCCACTGTGGTCAGAGATAATGTTTTGTATGATTTCAATCTTTCTGAATTCGTTCAGCCTTTCTTTGTGGCCTAGCATATGATCTATCTTGGAGAATGATCCATGTGCGCTTGAGAAAAATGTATATCCTGCTGTGTTTGGGTGTAGCGATCTATATATGTCTATTAGATCGAGCTCCTCTAATATACTATTCAGATGTTTTGTGTCTTTGGTGATTCTCTTTTGAGATGTTCTGTCCAGAATTGATAGTGGTGTATTAAAATCCCCCACTATAATTGTAGATGTATCTATTCTTTCACTTAGTTTTTCCAGCGTTTGCCTGACGTATTTAGAGGCACCCTTGTTAGGGGCATAGATATTTATGATTGTTCGATCTTCTTGACAGATTTTCCCTTTGACTAAAATGTAGTATCCTTCTTTGTCTCTCACAATTGTTTCACATTTAAAGTCTATTTTGTCTGATATTAATATAGCTACTCCTGCCTTTTTTTGGTTATTGTTAGCTTGTATGATTGTTTTCCAGCCTTTCACTTTCAATCTCCATGCGTCTCTGGGTCTAAGATGTGTCTCTTGTAGACAGCATATGGATGGGTCATATTTCCTTATCCAGTGTCCCAGTCTGAATCTTTTGATAGGTGAGTTTAATCCATTGACATTCAGTGTTATTACTATCAAGGAATTATTTGTGTTAGCCATATTTTGATTGGATTTGTGTTTGTCATATTTTGTTTGTATATTTTTTTTTTTGTCTTTTTTGTTGTTGTTGTTGGTCTTATACTCTCCTCCAACTTTGCCTTTCCTGTTTTTTCCTTTCTTCCTGCAGAACTCCCTTTAGAATTTCTTGAAGGGGAGGTTTCTTGTTGGTATACTCTTTCAGTTTCTGTTTGTCTGCGAATATTTTGAACTCTCCATCATGTTTGAATGCTAGTTTAGCTGGATAGAGTATTCTTGGTTGGAAATTTTTTTCCTTTAGTACCTTGACTATATCATACCACTGTCTTCTTGCCTCCATGGTTTCGGAAGAGAAATCAGCACTTAATCTAATTGAGCTTCCCTTGTATGTGATGGTTTTCTTTTCTCTTGCTGCTTTTAGGATCTTCTCTTTGTCTTGAGCATTGGATAATTTGACAAGTATATGTCTTGGGGTGGGCCTGTTGGGGTTTATGACTTGTGGAGTGCGCTGTGCTTCTTGGATATGTACATCTGTCTCTTTCAGTAGATTTGGGAAGTTTTCAGTCATTATTTCCTGCAACACTCTTTCTGACCCCTTTCCCTTCTCTTCACCTTCTGGAATGCCTATAATACGTATGTTTGAGCGTTTTGCATTGTCATTCAGGTCCCTAAATCCTAATTGGATTTTTTCTATCTTCTTATTGACCCCTTCTACTATCTGTTTGATTTCTGATGTACTGTCTTCCACATCACTAATTCTCTGCTCTGTCTCTTCTAGTCTGCTGATATTTGCTGCAAGTGTATTTTTGATTTCTTGAACTGTGGTGTTCATTCCCATCATATCTGTTATGTTTTTGCGTATGTCTGCAATTTCCCCTCCAAGTGATGTCTTCATGTTGTTAACCTCTTTCATTACTGCATCAAATTTGTCGGTGATAAATGTTCTGAGATCTTTCATTGCTTGTGCCAAGTTTTGCTCCCCTTCGTGATTATTGGTTTGTTGATTGGATTCAGCCATGTTTTCCTGATTATTGGTTTGGTTCGTAGATTTTTGTTGCTTTCTGGTCATCTCTTTATTTTGACGAATTTAATCAGTTCCTTAGCTTCTTTGTCTGCTCTTGGAGGTTAATTAGTTGTTATTTTTGCACAGGTGTTATATCTTCTCTTTGTCACTTTTTTCTTCTTATTCTAGTTACTTGTTGTTGGTTAAGTTCACTTTAGAGGAAAGTATTAGTGTTGGGGAAAGGCAATTGTGTAAGCAAGGGAAAAGTGTAAAGTTGTATTGGTGATGTATGTTAATAAAGCAGGAATATGAGATCTGGAAGGATGGAGGTTAGATTCATGTAGATTGTATAGAGTTATAGCTGTAGGTAGAGTACCTTTTATGAAGTTGATGACTGAATTTGGGAGGAATATGGTATGAACTACACAGCTATTGTTTTCATGAGAGAGGGAAAAAGAAAAGAAAGGTAATAGTTTCAAGAGTGGATAATAGACAGAAAACAGAACAAAGGTATTAGAAATTAAGAGTTAGACACTTTGTGGATCAAAGAACGGGAGGTGGGGGGTGGAATATAGGAGAGACAGTAGATGATAGTGGATATCAAGATGCAGGGGAAGGGGGATAGTGTAGGTAGCCTAAATCAGTTCACACAGAAATGAGGCAGTGGAGGATGGGAAAACCCAGCAAATGTGAGGTGTTCCCTGTAGCACCTATTGTATACTTGAATTAAAGTAAAAATAAGTGGAAGATGAGGGACAAGAGGGAAAGAGAAAACCGAAAAAAAAACAAACAAACAAAAAAAAAAACAAACTAATTATAATAGAGAAAAAAGAAAGGCAAGAAGAAAGGAAGAAAGAAAAAGAGGATGGGCAAACGGTGGGGAACGGATAGGGAGAAGAGAGATACAGGTACACACGTGTCACAATTGCAACACTATCTAAAACAACAACTTCCCCCCGCTTTGCCCTAAAACCCCCCCGTCTGTCTGCCCAAATGGGTCTGCAAGCACCTCCCTTCCCACAAACCCCCAATAGGCCGCCCAGGGCCCACGAACTCCCCAGTACTGCAGATGCTCAAAAAAAAAAAAAAAAAAAAAAAAATTTAAGTAAAATTAAAAAAAACAAACAAACAAACAAACAAAAAAAAAAAAAACAAAAAAAACCAGAAACCCCTCCGCAGGCCCGGCTCCGCCCGCCGCGGAGGCTTGGACCGGCTCTGCCCGGCTCCTCACACCGCCTTGGCCTGGCCTGGCTCCGCCCAGCTCCGCTCGCTACAGCGGCCCAGCCGGCTCCGGCATCCACCTCCCGCCACCGCGGCCTGGACCGGCCCTGCCCGGCTCCGTACCCGCCGCGGCCTGACGCGGGCCCGCCCGGCTCCAAACGCTACCGCGGCCCGCAGCCGGGGCCTGCACCGGCCCCGCCCGGCTCCAAGCGCTACCGCGGCCCGCAGCCGGGGCCTGCACCGGCCCCGCCCTGCTCCAAGCGCTACCGCGGCCCGCAGCCGGGGCCTGCACCGGCCCCGCCCGGCTCCAAGCGCTACCGCGGCCCGCAGCCGGGGCCTGCACCGGCCCCGCCCGGCTCCAAGCGCTACCGCGGCCCCCAGCCGGGGCCTGCACCGGCCCCGCCCGGCTCCAAGCGCTACCGCGGCCCGCAGCCGGGGCCTGCACCGGCCCCGCCCGGCTCCAAGCGCTACCGCGGCCCGCAGCCGGGGCCTGCACCGGCCCCGCCCGGCTCCAAGCGCTACCTCGGCCCGCAGCCGGGGCCTGCACCGGCCCCGCCCGGCTCCAAACGCTACCGCGGCCCGGCCCGGCCTGGCTCAGCCCCACCGAGCGGGGCTAGATGCCTCGTCTCCGCCTACCCAAGAAGGGAATCCTCTGCAGGTAGCTGGGATCTCCGTGTATATTTCACAGACGAATCCTCTCTGTTACCTTCCCTCCAAATCGATGTCCAGACACCTCCGGACCAGCAAAAATCCCGAAACAATCCGGTCCCAAAGAGTCTCCAACGCCGCCCAGCCGATTCCCTGCAGAAGACTCTAACAGGGATGTTCACTCAGCCGCCATCTTGCCCCCTCACCTGCTGTTCATACTTAGGAGGAACCATTTATGGGGAAGATGATTGGATAGAGCAAAGGTGTTAAGGAGGGAGATGAGATTTGGGCTAAGCTTTGAATGGTTGACAGGATTTTAGGAGGGGAGCAAGGAAGGTGAGTTGGAGGGACAGTTGTTTTTGTTTGGTCAGTTTATTAGTAAGCCAAAGGGGTGCTGATGCAAAATACCAGAAATCGGTTGGTTTTTATAAAGGGTATTTATTTGAGGTAGGAGCTTACAGATACCAGGCCATAACGCATAAGTTACTCCCCTCACCAAAGTCTCTTTTCACATGTTGGAGCAAGATGGCTGCTGTCGTCTGCGAGGGTTCAGGCTTCCTGGGTTCCTCCCTTCCTGGGGCTTGCTTCTCTTTCCTCTGTTTGCTTACTTCCTAGGTCTCCAGCTTAAGGCTTCAGTATCAAACTCCAACATCAAAACTCCAACATCAAAAACCCTCAGCTCTGTCCTTTGCAGGGCTAAAAGGCGCATCCACCAAGGGGTAGGAATTCAATGCCCTAATGATGTGGCCCAATGAAAGCCCTAAACATAATTTAATCATGCCCACGTACAGACCTGATCACAAACATAATCCAATATCTAATTTTGGAATTCATAACTATATCAAACTGCTACAGAAAGTGTCTGTCCTTCCTTTACAATGTCCTTTTCTCTCTCCTTTTCTCCCTCCCTTTCCCATGCCAAGGAAATTTGAAGCCATTGAGGGATTTGTAAAAACTTTTTACTATGAGAAATGTGAATGTGTACAACCAGGCCCCACCAGCCATCATCCCAAGGTTAGTGTTGCCCCATGCTAGGCCCCCACTATCCCTCCCCCCATATTATTTTGAAACAAATTGCAGACATCAAATCATTTTATTTGTAAACATCATTGAAGGGATGTTTTGCAGAGAAGGGGATTGTAGAAGCGCCATTTGGGCAGTTTGAGGGTGGAAAAGGAGGATAAGAGGGGACAGGGCAGTGGCTGGAAGGCTGTGGTGTTCGTCCATGTGGGAGATGGAGGAGCTTCAGAGCCGAGACTTTGACAGTGGGGATGAAGGAGGGAGGGCAGATCTGAGCGAGTTTAAGGACATAACATCCCCAGGAGCAGTGCACCACTGGGGCTTTTCTCGGTGCTGGGTAATGGGATGGTAATGGCTAACGTTCAGGGAGTAACTCAAGCAAGACAAGCCTGGAGTTTCTTAGGTATTAACTTGTTTAAACCTCACAAAAGCCCTGTGAAATTTGCACTTATTCACCTCATTTAAGGGATGAGAAACTGAGGTACAGAGTGATGGAGTAACTGCCCCAAGTCACAGCTAGTCAGGGGACAGGGGTTTTGCCAGCAAGCTGCCTAGCTCCAGAGAATGCACTTAGCCCTGTGGCATCTCCTGGTGTTGTTCTAACAGGACAAATGAGAATTGATGGGAACCTGCTGAAAAATCTTAACAGCTGTGTAAATGCCTCTTCTCTTCTTCTTCTGTGCATTCGTCTTTCAGCAGAGGGCTGGAACACATGTGTTTTAGTTTGCTGAAAGCTGCTGGGAGCAATATACCAGAAATGGGTTGGCTTTTAAAGTAGGAATTTATTAGGTTAAAAGCTTACAGGTCTGAGGCTGTGAAAGCATCCAAATCAAGGCATTTCCAGGAGATCCTGTATCCTGAACTGCACCTGGGGGATCAGGCACATGGCAGGGCACAATGGTGGTGGCAGCACAGTGGTGGTGGCAGTGGCGGCAGCTACTCTCTCCTCTCTCCCCTGGGGCTCATTGCTTTCAGCTTTTGGCTAAAGTGATTGCCCAAGTGACTTTCTCTCAGCTTCTAGCTCCCTGTGACCTTCCCTCTCAACCTCTGGATTCCTCTCTGACTCTGTGGCCTTCTTTCTGTGTCAGTGGCTTTTTATTTCTCTGCTTATAAAGGACTCTGGTTAGAAGATTAAGATCCACCCTGGGTCATCCCCTTCTGAAGTGATTTAATCAAAAGGAAAGTCCCATAGCAGAATCTAATCAAAAGATCCCATCTGTAAGTTTACATGCCCAGGAATGGATTAACTTTAAGAATAGGATTTTCTAGGGTCCACGAGTGCTTCAAACTGCCACATCATAGTTTTGTTGTTTTTGTTTTTGTTTTTGTTTTTTTCCCCAGCATTTCTCCCTTGTCTCAAAGGACCACCAGAAAGGTGTTGTCTGGTGTTTTATTATTGTCATTTCCAAATATTTTGCCTTTGCTCTTTAAGGGTCATTAGGGAGAAACTAGGTGTTATCTTGGGTGATAGCAGCTGCTGCTAGGGACAACCTTTTTCCACACTTGTCTTGTGTATTTTCCAAAAGGTCACATGTTACATACAAGAGAGGAGAACCAGCATAGAGACTGGAGCTCAGCAGCTCCTGGCAGAGCTGTAACAGTTACCTAAACATCTGTTTCTCAGAGGCTTGCCAATATTAACTGAGCTGTTATTGTTGCTGGGTTTTTACCCCCTCTACTAAACCATACTCTCAGCCAAATGTTTTTTAAGTCTCTCAGACTCAGCATTCCAAACACAGAGAGGCTTATTACAGAGGAGATTAAGGGAGTCTCTTTTAAATGTGGAGTTATCACCAGAGTTTACTTGTACACGCCTCAGTGTCTCAGTGGCTAGGGTAGACTGAGCCCACATAGCCTTACCTTGGTGCCACTTCAGGATAGATCTGTTTCGTGGGCTTTGATGAGCATTGTGCTCGGGCATCTTCCTGATGTGATGTTGAGGAGATCAGTCCCAAGATACCATAGCTCCTTCCTCATTAAGACAAGCCTAAATAACTCCCTGGGGTCAGTCTCTCACACCCTACCCCCGGTAGAACTAAAGCAAAAGGTGGCTGGAAGGAAGAAAGAAGCTGGAGGGAGTTGGGAAGTAGAAGCCATAGGGCCATGAGCTCCAGAGTCAGAATGACCACCTTCCTTGCAGACTTCATGACTTTAGGCAATTGCTTTACCTTTACTGAGCTTTGGTTTCCTCATCTGTAAAATGGGACTAAATCTGTACCTTTCAGGCTTGCTGTGTGTGTTAATGTTTACAACTAGGACAATGCCTGATAGGTAGAAAGCACTCATTAGGATTCTTTAAGTGTGGTTCACCAATGCTCTATTATGTGGAGGGTCTTGGGAAGTTCGTATATTTTTTGTTTCTCATGACAAGCCTGTTCAATAGGGGCCATAGCCTTATTTTATATATAAGTAACCAGAATTCAAAGATATAATATTATTCACTCAAAGGCACACAGCTGTGAGTAGACAGGACCCAGATTTTTTTTTTCCCTCTCATTTTTCTATACCCCATCCATGGCTTCTCCCCATTAGAGGGCTCCTTGATATGGAACATTTGGAAGTTGACAGTCTCCTGAATTATCTTCATACTGGGATTTTCATTTAGCAACTGGTTTCCAAAATGCCTTCACATGAAGCAAAAACCATTTTGAAAACCTTCTTCCTGGCTGTCAGGGAGCTCCTGAAATCTTCTCTGAGGGTCTGCTTTGGAATCTGAACTCTGAGCTCATTATACCCTGCATTTGCCAAGGTTCTTACTTACTCTGGAGGCTCCTTTACTGAGAGGGTTACCCAAAGGGGGACATTTTGTAACCTGCTCTTTGATAACCCAGGCTGAGCTTCAGGAGACTTGGAGGAGTGGCTAGAACCTAGATCGTCTCTTCATGGCCTGCTGATGGCCGTCACTCATTGTGGGCTCCTTACTTTTGGCTTGGCAGCTATGGTGCTCTTGGTCCTCAGTCCTATGGTTCATCACCTCTTCCAGGTCCTCTGCTATCTCACTGCCACCTTGTAAACACCTGACCCATGACCCCTGCTCCCCACTGTCATGGGTCCCCTTATGTGGGGAGAGGAACAGTTGACAAAGTAATCCCCCCATTTCCATCTCCTTTGAGAGTCTCATGGCCCCAGAGGAGGAACAGAGAGTACTGGATTTGGAAGCAGGAAACCTGCCTACCATCTTGCCCTGTTGGGGAATAAACTGTACATGCTTAGAAAGGTCATTTAACTGTTCTGAGCTGGGATTTCCTCCAATTTCAAGTGGGCACCGTACTTTTCCTGGATTATCTGTCTGTCACCTTCAAGAGTCCTGTGATGGGAAGTGCATGGGGTTTGGAGCCATAATAATTGGGATCCAAATCTTATCTCTTGTGCATCAGCTCTGTGACCTTGAACTCCATGCTGAGCCTCACCTTCCTCCTGTGGGAAATGGGCATAAGTATGATGGTTAAGTTCATGCTTCAACTTGACTAGATTTTGGTGTCTGGTTATTTGGTCAAGCACTGGCCTAGTTGCTATTGTGAAGGTATTTCATAGATGGATCAGTGTCTATAATCCCTTGTCCTTAAGTAAGGAAAATTTCCTCTGATGTCGGGGGGTCTCCTCCGATCAGTTGGAGTTCTTACCAGGGAGAACTGAGAGATCCAGAGGTCAGAAGAATATCTGCCTCAAGATTTCAACATCAGCTCCTACTGGAATTTCCAGCCTGCCAGCTTCCCATAAGGAATTTCGACTCAAGACTTCAGTATCACCTTTATCAGAATTTCCAGCCTGTAGCCTGGCCTATGGAATTTGGACTTGCGAGTCCCCACAGTCCTATGAGCCGATTCCTTCGACGCAACCTCTTAATCTGTAAGGACTTCCTGTGACCCTGTGTCCTGGCTAGGTCTAGATGTACATTACTTCAGTTAAAGTAGCTAATTTTCCTAGTTTTCAGTCTAAACCAACACTCCACCAGAAAACAATGTGTATATATGTGAAAGAATGACAGGTGTCGATGGTATTGTTCTGTCTCTAAGTCTCTAACAGTCAGCATGGTTGGGAGCCACTGGCCTTGGTCTAGTTGCTGTTGTGAAGGTGGTGTTGGCTTTTAACATTCTCTCTACTCTGAAGGACAGACCTTCCCTTAAGTGCTAGAAGGGGGCGAACTTTCTACCATGCTCCTAGAGCTGTGAGGGAGTGCAGAGAGCATAGACAGGGGCCATCGAGGTGTGGGTTCACATCCCCCCTGTCACCTCTCTGAGCCCTGCTGGCCTCATCCATGAGGTGGGTGCACCCACCCCACAAGAAGGCTGCGGAGGTTATGTGACCTAATGTACTAAGCATACATCAAATGCCCAGCACATGGTTGGTGGGCACTGGCTGGGTGGTGCTTGCTTTTAGCTAGGCAGGTGCAGTAAAGTAGTCATCACAGAGGGAGATTCTAGAGCCCACCCTATGACCAGTGTTAATGGGTCCAGCAAACAGTTTGGGGGTTCTATAAAACTTCGATTCAGAGGCATCTGAACAAATGTTTTTAGAGTCTTGGAGTGTATGACCAAAAGAAGCTCAGCTGTTGTTGAAATTTGGGGGATGTCTTGATTTAATTAATCAGGAAATATCTAATTAGTCAGCCAAAGGAGGGCGAAAGCATAATTTACTTGAACGGGATTAGGAGACATTCTGATACAAAAAGAAATGCCAGGCATGGTTTTGTTTTGTTTTTTTAACTTTTTAATTTATAATCTTTTCGTGATTTGGCAGATAATTATGCTAATTCCTAGGATATTTACAGACTTAAAAGCTTCTTCATAGATCATTTTTGGAGATCCTCTTCCTTGATGCTCTGGCAGGAAGGAATTGTTTAGTCTCCTGAGCTCCCAGGCATCATTTTCCAAAGCCCCACTCAAATGGCCCCTGATGATGCTCCCTCCATTTTTTATGACAGGGATACCAAATAGGTGTCACCTTGAGGCCAACACACTGATCATCTGGTTGTAGCTGCCTGGGTATCCTCTTGGTTAGTGATATCTGTCCAGTGGGCAGAAGGAGAAAGTAGCTGTATCATGATATCTTTACCAGCCCCCACCTGATGGGCATTTAGGTAGGTTCCAGCCATTTGGAGCTAAAATCATGCTTTGAGTACATGTGCAAGTACAGGGACAGGATAATGTCCTAGCAGTGATTTGCAAGTGAAAAATGAGTAATTTTAAAAGTTTGCTATATGGTGCCAAATAGTCCTATGACCTAAACTTCTTAAATCATTTGAAACCAAAATGATGACCAATAAGCATTTGCACCTTACTGACTTACTAACAGAAAACTTGTGCCCTTTCCATGCACCACTTAGGAGCCACATCTTCTATCAACCAGCTCTTCTCCTTGGGCTCGGGCCAGAATCTCTCTCCAGCCTTGAAGAGAGCCAAGGCTCCATTCTCAGGCCTTTGGCTCACTTCTAGCTGTGTCTGAAGCCACATCAGCCCTGGTCAGTGTATCTCTGCCTGGTGTTAGCTTTTTCTTTGTCACTATAATTAGGGTTGTCCAGTGGCACCTCCTTCTTAACTGCCTTCAGATTATTCTTTATGAAAAAATAACTACTAAAAGTTGGAAGAAACACATCAGACTCTCAACCTGGCCCTGAGCACGGATGGTGCCGGATCTAAATGAGTGCAGGTGGAGGTCGAGGGTGTGGATCTGCCATAGGAGGCTGTCCTCTTGGTGGTTGTCCCTTGCGGGGACCTTCCCTGACACCCAGTCTTCCCTCTACACTGTCCTCTCTCACTGAGCTTTATCATGGTTTGTCTGACCACGAGGATGGGGACTTCATGACTCCATGACAAGGGCGGCCTGTCCATCTGTTTCCCCTACTCCCCAGCTCCAGCACAATGCCTGGCAGGAGGTGGTCATCCTGCTTGTGACAGTCTCACCTTGGAGATGGTGAGTCTTTCCCCACAGCTGTGGCCCTTTTCCACCTGGCCCCTGGAGACTTCCTGTCCTCCTCCCCCTTCGTGTCCTCTTTCATGATCACCATCTTGCACATCAGTGTTTGAAAGGTAAAACCAGCTCTTGTTCAGGGAGCATTGACCATGTGATGGGCAAGGTACTGCAGCTCATGTTGTCCTCACAGTGAACCAGCAAAGTGGGGACTTGTTTTTTAAACTGTGGTAATATAGCTATAACATGAAATTTGCAATTTTAACCACCTTTAAGCATACAATTCAGTGGCATAAGTTACAATGTTGTGCTCCCGTCACTATCATCCATTACTAAAACTTTTTCACCACCAAAAACAGACTCTTGTACCCATTAAGCAATATCTCCCTTCCTCCTCTAATCTATTTTCTCTCTTTATGAACTTGTCTATTCTAGATATTTCATGTAAGTGCAGTCATGTGACATTTTCCCTTTTGCATCTGGCATTTTTCACTCAACATAAGTTTTCAAGGCTCATGTTGTAGCAGGTTATCGGCACTTCATTTCTTTTTTTATGGCCAAATAATATTCTGTTGTATAGGAATAGAAGTGGGTACTCCTTTTGATCCTCGTTTTCTAGGTGAATAACCTCTGGCTCATAGAGGTAAATGCCTGGGACCAGGAAGCACTGTCAGGAATTGGTCAAGCCCAGTTCTGTCTTGCACCAAGCCTAAGCCCTTAATCACCCTGCCAAACCCTGGGCTTCTGCATATGCAGTTTCCTCTGCTGGATGCGTTTTTTCCCTCTTTGTCTATAGAGTGGCCTGCTAGAGCTGGTCATGTTTATGGAACAGCTAAGACCTGTGGGGCTGAAGTGATGCCAGTGAGGAGCCCAGAGGGAGGGGCGTGGGTGGCAGGTGGGGTGGCCCTGTGGCTGGGGCCAGAGCTTGGAGGAGTTTGGGTTTTATGGGTTTTATCCTTAGGGCAGTGGGAAGCAATGAAGGTTTTAAAAAGAAGGCAACGATATCTCATGTTGCTTTGGGAAGATAACTCTGACTGCCTGGCAGAGAATGGATTGAAGGGTACCCATTCTCTCATCCTATTCCCAGTGATTCTCTGTGGCTGTTTAAAATAAGGGTTGATGGTCGGATGAGACCTTAAAGTCTCCGAAAGCCTAATAACAATTCTAGCAGGCAGTGGTTGTGCAGCCTCGTTTTATTTTTATGATAATGAGAACTATTTGTGATTTCAGTTGCCTCTTCTGCAGCTCTGAGTCCTGAACTTATTTCTAGTTATTCTAGAGTTTGGAAATAATTCTTCAAGGAACAGTAAGCTCAGAATAGTTTACGTAAGATGTAGCCTATTTACTTCAGTGGTTGATTGTAGGGATATGTAATGTGAAAATTCAGAGCTTAGTAACAATGAACATCATTATTTTAATGGCTGCTGGGAATTATTTCATCAAATTTTGTCTCCTCAGTTCCATCTAATTTTTTTTCTTCCCCATTTTCTAGTGAAATGAACTCTTTGTCTGATGTGGTCAAATCCTTCTTCTGGCTGCAAGTGAGAACCAGGGTTTTGACAGCTCATGATAAACACTAGAAGCCGGGGTGTTTAGATGTTTTATGCATTAATGGAAAATTGTTTTAGCACCAGGCTCCCACCGCAAAACAAAACAGAAACAAAACCAAACAAAAAACCTGCTCTGCTGTAGAAGTGACAGTGGCTTTTATTTAGAGCTTGCATTTTGTGAGGCACATTAGCAGGTAGTTAGCAGGAATATTGGCAGTTGAGGTTTTCCTGTTTACTGCCTGGTAAATGGATTCCAGCCCTGAGGAAGCACATGAGGGTTTATGGGGTTTCCCTGTAGAGAATTCAGACAGGCATTATTGGAGAGACCATATTTGTTTATTAACATCCAAAAGAAGATCTATTACACTTTATTCATTCAAAAGGAATAAGGTTACTAGGGACTGTTAATTTTTGGTGTGTACAAAGAAGAAAGCCAGTTAAAAGGCTCAGTGGCTTTTCTTCCATTGTCAATTGCATGGCAATTGCAGGGTCTTTTGTGCCATTTTCACTTTGCATTTCAGGTTTGAAGGAGGGAGTCACCTCAGGGATGGAGGGGTTGCCATTTCAGAGCAGATTCACAGAGCACATTAATGGAAAAATCAGGATTACAGTTGGGAGTCTGAAAAATTTCATGTTGACTATGTGATGGCTTACTTTAGTTTCAGATGGAGAATTTAAAAATTTTTTTTTTAATTTTTTAATTAATTTTTTTACATTTTATTGTCTTTTTTTAAAAAAAGATACTTAGATCACAAAAAATATTATGATAAAAAATATAAGAAGTTCCCATATACCCCATACCCTGCTCCCCCTACACCTCCCATATCAACAACCTCTTTCATCAGTGTGGCACATTCATTCCATTTGGTGAACACATTTTGGAGCACTGCTGTTCTGTTACCCCCTTTACCGCCTCTCTCCACCCCTCCTCCCCTTTCAGCCCCCGCCGCCCTTCCTGCCAGTCCCGCCCATATTGCCAACCTACAATCTGCCCTCTTCCCCAGTAACTGCTTACCTCAGGTCTATCCATCAGCTTCAGCCTATCCACAGCCGCCCCTTAGCCAACCCTCCCTTCATCACGCCCCTCCCTCTACCCAACCCTATATAGCTAAGTGTACTTCAGTAATAAAGCAGACCTGTTCTTGCGCTCAAGCGGTCTCCGTGGTTTTTCCCCAACCGCGCGTCCCCCACGCCTGGAGAACCGGTGCTTCCTCGTGGAGCACCCCCCGCCGGCGGTTCGGCAGGAGCTAGCCCCGCCGACTCTTGGGCCTGAGCGAGACAGAGACCTCCCCGCTCAGCAACACTGTTCCGCATGGATTATAGTTCACATTGTAGTTTAAACTCTCCCCCAGTCCATTCAGTGGGTTATGGCAGGATATATAATGTTTAGCATCTGTCCCTGCAATATCATTTAGGACAGCTCCAAGTCCTGAAAATGCCCCCATATCACATCTCTTCTTCCTTCTCCCTGCCCTCAGCAACTACTGTGGCCACTGTCTCCACATCAATGATACAATTTCTTCCATTGCCAGAGTCACAATAGTTCTATAGTAGAATACCAGTAAGTCCCTCTAATCCATATTTTATTCCTCCATCCTTTGGACCCTAGGATCGTGATGTCCACTCCACCTCTAAATCAAGAGGGAGCTTAGATCCCACATGGCCGATGGATGCAGTTCTCCTGCTTGCAGTTGTAGGCACTTTCAGTTCCCTGGTATGGTGGTTGACCATTTTCACCTCCCTTTAGCTGACCTGGGTAAGTCCAGTGAACTGGAGAGTAGGTGTTGCAACTCTGCTGAGACTCAGGGCCCAGCTGGCACATGGACAGTCCAGAGATTAGTCTCCTGAACCTACACCAATCCCAGCACCAACCACAGGTTCAGTAAAAGTGACAGAAGAGGCATGTGTAGAAAGGTCACATCTGAGTCCAAATCCAACACACCCAGGAGCATTTTTTTTTTTAATTTTTAAAGAAGCTTTAGATTATGTAAGTGTTATATAAAAAATATAGGGGATTCCCATATGCCCTCCTCCCCACACACACACTTTTCCTCATTAGAAGCATCTTTCATTAGTGTGGTACATTTGTTACAATTGATGAACACATATTGAAGTACTACTACTAACTGGACTATACTTTACCTTATAATTTATACTCAGATGGAGAATTTTAATTTTTTTAGAGTCTGAGTGTTTGGCTTGCTGATAAGTGAAAGAGTGTTCATTATTAGAAAACTTAAAAATATGTGAAAGTAGAAAGAATGATAGGAAAACATTCATTTGAGTAATGTAATCTTGGTATATTTCTTTCTGCAACTTTTACTATTTATATAACAACACGTAAAAAAATGAAAGAAGGGTTTCCTTTTATTCTCTTTTTTCTTTAAAAGATTAAAAAAATTTTTAAATTTATTTCTCTCCCATTCTCCCCCACCTGTTGTCTGCTCTCTGTGTCCATTCGCTATGTGTTCTTCTGTGTCTGCTTGCATTCTTGTCAGCGGCACCGGGAATCTGTGTCTCTTTGTTGTGTCATCTTGCTGCATCAGCTATCCATGTGTGCAGCGCCACTCCTGGGCAGGCTGTGCTTTTTTCCACGCAGGGTGTTGGACACCCCTGTGTGGCACAGCATTCCTTGCGCGCATCAGCACTGCACTTGGGCCAGCTCACCACATGGGTCAGGAGGCCCTGGGAGGGTTTGAACCTTGAACCTCCCATATGGTAGGCGGACACTCTATCAGTTGAGCCAAATCTGCTTCCCCCCTTTATTTTCTTAAGACATAAGCTTAATGACATTTTTTGTTGACAAAACTCCCTTTGTACTTTCTTTATTCTGCAAATATGCTTTATATGTCAATTAGAATACTTATAACAAGCGGTCTGATATTATTTATGTATTACATTAATAGTATGATGAGTGCTACAAGGTCAGAGGTATAGAAGGGGTGGTTTCTTTGGAAGAAAAGGGGGTAGGGCTTAGTGAGGGTCTGCTCCAACTCTTTGTTCTGCTCGTCTTCTGTGGGAAATGATTGCACGTTGCTTCATTCTGAGTTTCTGAAGAACAGGGCAGGTCTGGATCTTCTATTTCTCTAAAATATTACTTAAATTATTGTTGAATTTCAGCCATAAAAAGGAATGAAATTCTGATACATGCTACAGCATGAATGAACCTTGAAAACATGCTGAGTGCAATAAACAAAACATATAAGGACAAATATTGTAAGAGTCCACTTACATGCAATACTAGAAATTCCAAATTGGTAGAGAAGAAAGTAGGTTAGTGGTGATCATGGACTGTGGGGAGCAGGGAGTGGGAGTTGTTTGGTGGGTATAGAGTACTTCTAAATTGTATAAATTTTGAAATAAAAAAGCATATATATAGTTGAATTAGATTTTTTGTTTATTTTAACAATTTTAAAGTAAATAATTCAGTGGCATTTACTTGGTAATTTACAATATTGTGCAACTACCACCACTATCTAGTTCCAGAACATTTCCACCACTCCAAAAGTAAATCTCATGCTCACTAAGCAATCACTCCCATTTCTCCCTCCCCCCAGCCCATGGCAACCAGTAATCTGACTTCTGTCTCCATGGAGTTAGCTGTTCCGAATATTTCATATAAATGGAATCATACGATATACAGCCTTTTGTCTCACTTCTTTCACTTAACATAATGTTTTCAAGGTTTATTCGAGTTTCTATAAGATGGGAATAATACTGCCTGCCTTATAGAGCTACTTTGATGAAGAAATGAGAACATATTTATCCTGATGAGTGAGCAGTAACTAAAGGGTAGTCTTGCTGCAGTTGGGTCTGTCACCATCATTGTCTCCATCTTGGATGAGGCCCTGGTGTAACTCAGATCAGAAAAAGAGCATTGCCAGAGCAGTGTTCACAATTAAGAAAAAAAGTCAGAAGTCCAAACATGACCCAATGCAGTCATATTCTAAAGTATGGACTGTTGATTCTGAAGTGTTAAAATTAACCAAGTAAAAAGCTTATTCTACTTTTGGGTGGATTTACATGAGCTCTTTGGGTCAAATTGCAAGAATGCAACATTATCATTTCCAGCCCAAATAGTCTGCCAAGGTCCAGCTGAAGGAAGGTCTAGAGAAGGTGGGGCAAGTCATGGGAAAGTATCTGCCCCTGGGCTTCAGTGTTTGGTCTTCTGTGTTCCAGGTGGCAGAGATGCACGGTGAGCTGATCGAGTTCAACGAGCGCCTGCACAGGGCCCTGGTGGCGAGGGAGGCCCTAGTATCCCAAATGAGGCAGGAGCTCATCGATCTCCGGGGGCCGGTAAGTGCGGGCATGAGGTCTCAGCCTTGCCCTTCTGCCTGCTCTCCATCTCTTTCCCCCACCTCTGCTGCCCACCACCCCATTATTTTTTCATCCTCAGCAATTTCAAGGGTTCAGAAAAATACTGCGATGAAAAGAATTACTATCCATGTACTTACCATCTAGATTTTACCTACATGAACCTTTACCAAATTGGGTTTTTTTGTTGGGGTAAGTAGGATAAATGTTACAAATTCTATTGAAGCCACCTTTGCTCTGTTTCCTACTCCCCATCCCCACCTAGATTCTGAAGTAGATGTATAGTCTTCATCTCCATGTTTTTATACTTTACCACACGGATAAATTTCCATGAGCAATGAATAGTCTTGGTACTTTGTTCTTAACTTTTCCCTATGTCACTGAAAATCTGTTTTAACACTTTCTTATGGTTTTGTTTTAGAACTCAATATTTCGATTTGAAGTATATCCCACATAGTTGTAGAGTAGGGTTTCTCAACTGCAGCACTTTTGACATTTTGGGCTGGATAATATTTTTTGTGGGGTTGTCCTCTGCATTGTCAGATATTTATGAGCATCCCTAGCCTCTACCCACTAGTTGCTAGTAGCATGCCCCTACCCTACCCCACCCCCCTATATTGTGACAATCTAAAATGTTGCAGACATGCTACATGTCCCCAGACATTCCATAAGTCTGCTGTGTGCAGAATCCCCTGGTCAAGAACCAATAATCTATTTCATTTACTTTCTTTGCTATTTTGTTCTTTTCTAAATGAAATACCCAAATAGTTTTAAACCGGTCTTATATTCATAGACATTTAGGCTGTTTTCCTGTAACTTGCTATTATAAACCATGATGCCATGAACATTCTAATACATGACCTTTTCTTCACATATATAATAGTTTCTTTATTTTAAAACTTTAAAATTATGTAAAATGTTAAATACTGTCTTACTTTACAGGGCTACTATAACAAACACCCTACAATGGGTTGGCTTAAACAATAGGGATTTATTGTCACATGGTTTTAGAGACTCAAAGTCCAACATCAGGATATTGGCAGGCCTGACTTTCTCCCAGAGTTTTCTAGCATTCTGTCACATGGCACTCTTTCTTTCCTTTTTTCTTCAGCTGATTTCCACTGACTTCTGGATTCTTCTGATTATAAGGACTCTAGTCATATGGATTAAGGCCCATCCATTTGGCCTCATCTAAATAGGATCTTCGAAGGTCCTATTCACAAACGAGTCCACACCTTACTACTAATAATCACATCTTCAAAGGTCTTGTTTACAAATGGGCATATACCCACAGGAATGCAGATTAAGCACATGTCATTTGTGGGGTACATGATTCAACCCCAACAGATACCCAAAGGTAGGCAGATAAGTATAATGCACCCTCATGAACCCACTAAGTTGAACTACTATTGAGCATGGCCAATTTTGTTTCAAGTCACTCACACCCACTTTCCCATTGTGTATTATTCTGAATCGAATCCAGAGTATTAGTTCATCTTTAGATAGTAAAAAGAGTATTTAATTTCCAATCTCAAAGTTTTTGTCAATTTATTGCTCAAATCAGGATCCCAATTAAATCCAAATATTGCAATGGGATGATATGTCTCTTAAATCTCTCTCAATATATAGATTCTACATCTGTATTAGTCAGGGTTCTCTAGGGAAACAGAATCAACAGGAGATATCTCTCAATAGCATGAGATTTTATAAGTTTCTCACATGACTGAGGGGATGCACGAGGTTCCAGGTTCCACAGGCAGCCTGTAAACGAGGGGCTCTGATGAAAGTCCAATGAAAGTCCTTGACAAGTTTCTGGAAGACATTTGGTGTCCAAAGACAAGCTGGGAAATTCTCCTTGAATGTTGAAATCACTTCCCCTTTTAAAGCATTCATCTGATTGGATAAAACATCACTTACTGCTGACAGCAATCTCCCTGATTGATATAGATGTAATCAGCTATGTATGAAGTAAACTCACTCCATAAATGTCCTTGTATTACAATTAGCCCAATGCTTGTTTGACCAAACAACTGGGCACAGTTACTTGGATGAGTTGACACATTCGCATAACCATCATAGCCTACCCCTTGTGAACTTGGCAACCATACACATTATCTTAAACCATACTTAGTCTTCCAAGTAAAAACAATAACAGACATGCATATATATATATATTTCTGCCTAACAATGTTCAGCTCTCCTGCATACAACTGGAAATGCATTAATTTCCTACAGAATAGGGTGCAAGTCCTTGAGTAATATTCACTCTTAAACTTGACATCCTCAAATATTATGACACGAAACTAATACAACTGATTATGATGAGGGAAAAGGTTGGGGAAGAAAACAAAGAAATTCTTTTTATGTACAAACACAATCATACTCATAACAAAACAAGGAAGATTCATGATCATTACAGTCCTCATTTCTATAACTGGTCACGTGGTCAAAGTTCATATTTATCACTACCCATTCCATGTTCCTGTTACCCTCAGCAAGCACTTCAGTTGGCTGTGCTTCTTTGCCTGGTGGGGTCACCCAAACCTTCATTCCCAAAGATTCTAGGTCATTGTTAGTCCTGCTTGGATTGGATTGTTGCAGTTTTCCACTGATTTTAATCACAGGGCATGGCAGTACTAGGAGACGGCCTGGAGGGTCCCCTGTATTCCAGGCAAACTCTTCTTTACCACCATTATGTAGATGCAGTCCTATTTCCCCTTGATTTCAGGGTCAATCACCCCAGCCAGTACAGTACTTCCCTTCTTTGCCTTTTGATTCAGAGGTAAGAGGAGCCCAAAGAGGCCAGGTAGAAATCTTAACTTCCAGTTCAATGGAATCATTGTTGTGTTCACTCCTCCTTTTGGGATTAAAACCTGTAGACCAGCAGAGCTGAAGGTTGCAGGGACAGGAAGCAAAAATTTTCCTAGTAGGTCATTATAGGTAATAGTGAGTGATGTCACTCCCATTTCCACCCCTTGGGCACATGAATCCCAGTTATGGAAGAAACAGCACCATAGAGTGGATGCTTGGTTTAGACCATACACAGCCTCCTCCATTGCCCAAGCCCTTCAACACCTAGTTGGTGTTGTAATTGACTTCAAAAGGCCATTCCACTGTTCTATTAATCTAGCTGCTTCAGGGTGATGGGGAACATGGTAAGACCAGTGAATTCCATGGGCATGTGCCCATTCCTATACATCATTGCTGTGAAATGGGTTCCTTAATCAGAATCAATGCTGTGTGGAATGCCATGGCAGTAGATTAGACATTCTGTAAGTCCATGGTTGGTAATTTTGGAAGAAGCATTGTGTGTAGGAAATGGAAACCCATATCCAGAGTATGTGTCTATTCCAGTTAAAACAAATTGCTGCCTATTCAATGGTGGAAGTGGTCCAATGTAGTCAACCTATCACCAGGTAGCAGGTTGATCACCTTGGGAAATGTTGCCATATTGGGGGCTGAGTGTGGGTCTCTATTGCTGGTGAATTGGGCACTCAGCAGTGGCTATAGCCAAGTCAGCCTTGGTGAGGAGAAGTCCACGCATAACCTCTATTCCTACTTCCATGGCCACTTTGTTCATGAGCCCTTTGGACAATGATAGGAGTGGCTGGGGAAAGGGGCTGAGTGTTAGCCACAGAATGGGTTATCTTATCCACTTGATTATTAAAGTCTTCCTCTGCTGAAGTCACCCTCTGATGAGCATTCATGTGGGACACAATTATTTGCATGGTTTTTGTGCACTCAGAAAGGTCTATCCACATACCTTTTACCCAGACCTCTATGTTACCTTTTTCCAATCATGTTCCTTCCAAATCCCTGACCATCCAGCCAAACCATTGGCAACAGCCCATTAATCAGTGTACAGATGCATCTCTGGCCATTTCCTCTTCCAAGCAAAATGAACAACCAACTGGACTGCTCAAAGTTCTGCCTACTGGGAGGATTTGCCCTCACCACTATCCTTCAGGGATGTCCTAGAAAAGGGCTGCAGTACTGTAGCTGTCCATTTTCATGTGGTATCTGCATATCATGCAGAACCATCTGTAAACCAGGCCCGAGTTTTCTATTCCTCAGTCAGTTTATTGTAAGGGACTCCCGAAGAGGCCAAATCTGTGAGCTGGGAAAGAAGATAACATGGCAGGGGTGGTGACTGTGGGCATTTTGGCTACTTCCTCATGTAACTTACCTGTGGCTTCAGGACCCGCTTGAACCCTACCTCAGATATACCACTTCCACTTTATTATGGAGTGCTGCTGTGCACACCCAACTTTATGGTTTGGTGGGTCAGACAATACCCAGCTCATGATAGGCAAATCAGGTCTCAAGGTAACTTGATGGCCCATGGTTAAGCACTCAATCTCTGCTAAGTCCCATTCGCAGCCAAAAGCTGTTTCTCAAACGGAGAGCAGTTATCTGCAGAGGATGGCAGGGCTTTGCTCCAAAGTTCTAAGGGTCTGCATTGTGTTTCTCCTATAGGGGCCTGTCAAAGGCTCCAGACAGCATCTCTCTCTGCCATGGAAACTTCCAGCACAATTGGATCTGCTGGATCATATGATCCAAGTGGTAGTGCAGCTTGCATAGCAGCCTGGACCTGTCACAGAGCCTCCTCTTCTTCCAGTCCCCAATGAAAACTAGCACCTTTGCTGGTCACTTGGTCAATAGGCCAGAGTAGCACACTCAAATGAGGAATGCATTGTTTCCAAAATCTGAAGAGACCAACTAAGCGTTGTCCTCTTTTTTGGTTGTTGGAGGGGCCAGATGCAACAGCTTATCCTTCACTTTAGGAGGGATATCTCAACAGGCTCTGTACAACTGGACTCGTAGAAATTTCACTGAGGTGGAAGGCCCCTGTATTTTTGTTGGATTTATCTCCCTTCCTCTCTCACACAAATGCCTTACCAATAAGTCTAGAGTCTTTGCTGCTTCTTGCTTACTTGGGCACAACATGATATCATCAGTATAATGTACCAGCATGATGTCTTGTGGTAGGGAGACATGATCAAGTTCCCTGCGGACAATATTATGACAAAGAGCTAGAGAGTTGATATACCCCTGAGGCAGGACAGTGAAGTTATACTGCTGGCCTTACCAGCTGAAAGCAAACTGTTTCTGGTGGTCATTATTAATGACAGTTGAGAAAAAAGCATTTGACAGATCAACAGCTGCATACCAGGTACCAGGATATGTGTCAACAGTTGCATACCAGGTACCAGGATATGTGTTGATTTTTTCGGGCAATGATAGCACATTTGGGACAGCAGCTGCATTTGGAGTCACCACCTGGTTAAGTTTATGATAATCTGCTGTCATCCTCCAAGATCCATCTATTTCCTGCACAGGCCATATAGGACAGTTGAATGGTGATGTGGTGGGAATCAGCAGCCCTGCATTCTTCACATCCTTGATGGTGGCACTAATCTCTGCAATCTCTCTGGGAATCTGGTATTGCTTTTTTTAATTATTATTATTTTTTTATTTTAAAAAAGATACTTAGATTACATAAATGTTACACAGAAAATATAGGGGTTCCCATTTACCCCACTCCTCACACCTCCCATACCCTCCCACATAAACAACATCCTTCATTAGTGTGGGAAATTCATTGTAATTGATAAATGCATCCTGGGACATTGCCACTGAGCATGGACCATAGTTTACATTGTAGTTTATGCTCTCACAAACTATTCTGCATGTTATGGGAAGATATAAAAATGACCTAGGTCTGTTGTTGCAGTGTCATTCAGGACAATTCCCTAGTCCCAAAGAGCCCCCATGTTACACCTGTTTTCTCTCTCCCTGTCCCTGTGCCTCCACTGGCCACTGCCTCCGCATCATTGTTGTAATTTTTTCCATTGCTAGAGTCAGTCTATAGGACTGTAAGTCTATAGGAGAATACCAGTAACTCCACTCTAGTCCATAGTTCATTCCCCAATCCTGAGGGTTCTGGGATGGTGATGTCCACTTCACCGTAATGGATGGGGTGAAGTGATCCCATACAGCTGATGGATGGGACTCTCTTGCTTGCAGTTGTAGTCTCTCTCGTTTCCTTGGTATGGTGGCTGTCCATCCTAACCTCCTTGTTAGTGTCCCGGATGAGTCTAATGAACTAGAGAGTAACATTGCAACTTTGCTGAGGCTCTGGGCCCAGCTAGCCACGGACATCCCAACAATTCAAGTCTCTTGGATATACACCTACAAACTCCAGCACCAAGTATAGGTTTAAATAGAAGGAACTGGCGGTGGACTTGGCCCAGTGGTTAGGGCATCCGTCTACCACATGGGAGGTCCGCAGTTCAAACCCTGGGCCTCCTTAACCCATGTGCAACTGGCCCATGTGCAGTTCTGATGCGCACAAGGAGTGCCCTGCCACGCAGGGATGTCCCCGCGTAGGGGAGCCCCACACGCGAGGAGTGCGCCCCATAAGGAGAGGTGCCCAGCGTGAAAAGAAAGTGCAGCCTGCCCAGGAATGGTGCCTCACACACGGAGAACTGATACAACAAGATGACGCAACAAAAAGAAACACAGATTCCCGTGCTACTGACAACAACAGAAGTGGACAAAGAAGACGCAGCAAATAGACACAGAGAACAGACAACCAGTGGGGGGGAAGGGGAGAGAAATAAATAAATAAATCTTTAAAAAAATAAATAGAAGGAACAGATGAGCCATGTATAGGGAAGCCATAACTGAGTCCAACTCTGTTGCTCTTAGGAGCACAAACTTCAAATTAGAGCCCACTGGCAAGGCACCAAACTCTGGAGCTGTCTGCCCTGACCATAGGATCTGGGTGTCTCCAGAGCCCTCAGTAACCCCACTATTTGTGGTAGTATCCACTTTGGCAGTCTATGAGATCCTGCTGAGATATGCATAAGTGTTACCTCTGGGATTACCTCCTGACTCATTTTGAAGTCTCTTAGCCATATAAACTAATTTGTCTTTACCTTTTCCCCCTTTTATCCTAGATATTTTTCCAGTTGCATTGCTAGTTGGTGCATGGTACTAATCCCTCAGTGCCAGGGAGACTTAGCCCCGGGAGTCATGTCCTATGCTGGGGGGAAGGTAATGCATTTATATGCTGAGTTTGGCTTAGAGAGAGGCTACATTTGAGCAACAAGGAGGCTCTCAGGAGGCAACTCTTAGGTACCCCATAATCCTAGGCTAAGTTTCAATTTTAAAAGCAAAGGCTCACAAGCATAGTCATCAATGTCAAGGACCCATCAATGGACTATCCTCTACCAGTCATTGCCCCTGCACTTGGGCGACTGTTGCTGCACCATTAGAGAAAGTGGTAGAGCACTCCAGGATGGGAATCCAGTATTCTCTCAATTATTATGTGACTCTAGCCACTGTGCAAATGCCCCGTGAATAACTGAACACATTTATATACCTTGTATGTATGCCCAGGTGATCTTCCTCCCACGTATCCCCCATCACTGACACCCCACATCAATGATCCTCCCTTGCCCCAGTTGTAACCATTCTGTGATCCAAAGCTTTTTCAAAAATGAAGCCAATTAAGTATCTACATATAATTAATAGGAAAATGAAAAAATAATGATAGGTTTAAATATTAGAAATAAAATACATAAAATTGTTTTAAAACTAGAAATAAAAGATTTGGATATTAAAAAATTATGAAAAATATTTTTAAAAAATTTTGGACATTTTGCCTTTCATCACTATAATATCTGTTGTCCTGTATGTAGAATGACATCTTCTTTCATTTATTCCCCAGTGTCTTATTTTCATTTTGTTTTCAAAGAAGTTTTAGGTTATAGTAAGTCATATACAGAATACAGGGGACTCCCATATACCCAACATCCTCCCCCTTTTACCCCTTCCCATATTAATATCTTTTTATATGTGGATGGTACCTTTGTTGCAACTGATATACAAATAGGGAACATAGCTACTAACCATGGTTGATGGTTTACATTATGGTTTACATTTTAGACTGTACATTTTTATAAATTTTGATGATATTTAACAGGGCCTGTGTCCATCATTGCAAGATCATGTAGAACATTTCCATTGCCCACTAAATACTCCCTGTTCCATTTATTTGATTCCTCCTTCTTCCTCAAAAAACTAACTATAGCTCTGCCATATGACCCAGCAATTCCACTACTGGATATGTACCCAGAAGACTTGAAAGCAAGGACATGAACAGACATATGCATGCCAATAATCATAGTGGCATCATTTACTATTGCCAAAGTTGGAGTCAACCCAAATGCCCATCAACAGATGAATAGATAAACAAAATGTGGTACAAATATACAATGGAATACTACCCAGCTGTAAGAAGGAATACACTGCTAACACACGGGATAACATGGATGAATCTGGAGGACCTTATGTTGAGTGAAGCAAGCCTGGCATTGAAGGACAAATATCACTGATATGAATTAAGCAAATTGAGCAGACTCAGAGAGCTATTGTCTGGAAGATAGGTTTATAGGAAATAGAAAGGAAGAAGGTTGTGAGCCAATACCCATAAGGACATAATCTATGATAAGGTCAAAGTATGTAGTTGGGTGTTGAAGGGTTATCACAAGAGGGTAGTGATACTATTGAGTTGGTGGTGCAGGTTTGACAAGTGGTATATATAGATTGGGGAGGGTGGGTTGGAAGGTCCATGGAACTGAGGGGAGGGTTTGGAGAGGGACCAGGTGAACACTGGGGATTGGTGGGTATGTGGTTGAAAATACAAATTTGGGAACACTCTTATGTCAGTATGACATAGAAGGGTTATTGGTTTAGGGTGTTGGGTGGGGGGTGTTTGGGACAGGGTGCACCTGGAGCAGGCTTCTAGGGAGTTTGTGAGTGATCATTTTGTCATAATGTGTTGTATCAGTGGGTGCAGATTCACATAATGAGCAGGAAGGCATTGGACTCCCATCCTGGGGAGGACCGATATGGTCACAAACAGAGGGATGGGAGTCTCTCGAAGGCATGGACACTTCCTAATAGGGGAGGACAAACTGGTATTGCTTTTGATTCACTTTTTTGCTAGGTAGAGGCAGGTCTAGTGGCTTTCACTTGGCCTTTCTGAGCATAATAGCCCTCACTCCACAAGTCAGGGATCCAATGGGGGGCTTCTGCCAGTTGCTGAGTATGTCTAGTCCAATTATGCATTCTAGAGCTGGAGAAATAACCACAGAATGGGTCTGGGAAGTGGACCCACTGTGAGATGAATCTGAGCTAAAACTCCATCAATCACCTGACCTGTATAAGCCCCTTCACTAACTGGTGGACCACAGTGATGTTTTGAGTCTCCTGGAATTAATGCCACTTCTGAGCCAGTATCTAATAATCCTTGAAATGTCTGATCATTTCCTTTTCCCCAGGGCACAGTTACTCTGGGAAAAGGCCATAGGTCTCCTTGGGGAAAGATGAGAGGAAGATTAACAGTGTAAGTTTTTGGCAGTTTAAAAAGATCCATCCCCAAGTGGGCCTGGCCTTCTCATTCAAGGGACTCTGGGTCTGTAAACTGTCTCAAGTCTGGAAAATGATTAAGGGGCCATGATTCTCTGCATCTGTAATTTGAGTTAGGATTTTGTTCACTCGACCTAGAACTCTTCTGCTTATACAAAGCCAGAAGAAATTTAGTAGACTGCCCATCTATTTCACTTCTAGGTACCCTATGACCTATTAGCCAAAACCGTAACTCTATGGGACTCTGACTATTTTGAGTGCTGCTTCCAATCTGCCTTTCATTGTGGTCACCATACCCACCTTGTCTTTGGTGATTAACCGCCTATACTTGACTTTTTACTGGACCGAGATCTGATCATCTGCATAGTGTTTAAGGATTCTAATTCCATTACAACCCTTCCTATAGTAATGTCTGGACTACAGAGAAGAGCAACCATAGAGCTCTTCAAGAAAGATGGAATTAGTCTTACAAATTTATTCCTCACATTCCTAGTTAAAGGTGTGTCCTCTGGTCATTTCTGGGGTGGGTGGGCAGATCTCAAATGGTAAATCCATTCTAGCATTAGTCTCTCTAAGCCTTTGAATTCCCTCTTCCGCTTATATGAGGGCTAATGGAGGATCTCAACTCAGACATGCTAGGCCATCTTTTGGTCCATGTTTCAGTCAGCCACCCAAACAAAGTGTTAGCCTTTTCTACTCCCTCAAGCTACAGTATTGAATACAGAATTTCTGCTTAGTGGGCCCATATCAATAAATTCATCGTGATCCAACTTTTTATTCCTTCCACCATTATCCCATACCCTTATTATCCATTCTCACACATAGTCCCCTGATTTCTGTCTATATAAATTGGAAAACTAATGCAGTTCTTTCTGAGTATACCTTACTTCCTCAAGGGTCACACTTTGTATTTCTCCTTTGAGGGCTTGTTGTGATTTTAGTCTAGTAATAGGTCTCAAAGAGAAGAGGTGTGGTGGGGGTGCATAAAGAGAAGGATTAGAAATGTCTCGCAAACTACTGACCTCAGGACATTCCTTTGCATTTTCTTCTGGTGAGACAGGATTAATCTCTTCTAACCAGGGTTGGAAGGCAGATTCCTTAGGGCAGGCTGGAGGCTGAGCAGTGCATGCTGGAGTTTGGCTGGTACCCACCTCAGGGCTGGAAGGAGATCTCGACTCCCTGGGGCAGTCCAGAGGCTGGGTGATGCAAGGTCAGCAAGGTGTGGTCTCCATAGGGCAGGCCATCACAAATTTATCTGGTAAAGTCTCATCAGAATTTAGAGTTCCATTGTCCCCACTAATATTATCATCATCCAATATGTCTCCATTCCAATCCTCTGGGTTCCACTCCTTTCCATTTACTGCCTTCACTTTAACCACAGAATCCTTGCAGGGTTGAGATTTTAGTTTCCTTTATAACTCTGCTACTTGTACAATGAGAGTCTGAGTTTGGTTCCCAGATATCTCAAGCCTGTGACTACAGGAGACAAGATTTTCTTTCAGAGCACATACAGAAACTTTCACATCATTCGTGCTCCATTTAAGTTTCAAATTTCAAGACTTTAGCTCATATCTTTCTTTTGTAACTGTATTCAGAGTATTTAGGAGGAGCCAGCCAACATCATTATACCTTTTGACTCCACAAAACTCTGTTAAGGTGTTGAAAACACACTCACCCAGATCCTTGCTTCTTATCAGTGTGGAAGTAGGGGAATCCAGTGATGATATTTTGGTATTTCTATTCCCAACTCATGCCATGGACTGTTAGTGGCCTCGTCATTATCGTAAAGGGAGTCGTTAGTACCCTTGAGTCCAATTAGAGTAGCACGCCAATTGCGCAATTCCCAGAACCACTTCAGACATCCAATGTTTAACACTCTGTTCCTCAAGAACTACTCCCAGCACCCAGCTGTATTAATCAGGGTTCTCTGGGGAAACAGAATCAACAGAAGGTATCTGTCAATAGGTAAGATTTTATAAGAGTCTCTCACATGACTGTGGAGATGAACCAGTCCAGGTTCTGCAGGCAGGCTGTAAACCAGGGGCTCTGATGAAAGTCCAATGAAGGTCCTTGACGAGTTTCCAGGAGACATATGGTGTCCAAAGACAAGCTGCGAAATTCTCCTTGAATGCTGAAATCACTTCCCCTTTTAAGGCATTCACCTGATTCGATAAAGCATTACTCATTGCTGACAGCAATCTCTCTGATTAATGTAGAGGTAATCAGCTATCTTGCGGTAAACTAACTCCATAAATGGCCTTGTATTACTATTAGTCCAGTGCTTGCTTAACCAAACAATTGGGCACAATTACCTGGCTGGGGTGACACATTAGCCTAACCATCACACCATCCATCTCTCTCTTTTATGCTTTCCTTTGTCCTTCTTCTTGTTGAAGAAACTTGCTCCTTTGCATGCTATGCTTGCACAATCTGCATTTGGCTGATTGCAACCCTGTGATGGTGGTTTACATGTTCCTCTGTTCCCCTCTTTCCTTTAAATTAGTGATGAGTTACAGAGGCTTGAAGAATGCAGGTGTGATTTTTTTCTTTTTTACTAGACAGTCTTACAGGTGGCAGTGTGTACTTCCATCAGGAGGCTCAACGTTTGTAGTGGAAACAGTTCAGTCAGATCCCCTTCTTTTATGTGACACTAGCATGCTAATGTCATCTGCTGTGTGTCCTTCCCTAACTCCCAACAGATACAAGACTTTGTGTAAGTCTTTGTGAACTTCTTTAATTAGTGGGATGTTGGTTTTCCTGCGAGAGCTCACATTTTGAAAGTCTCTGTTGTGTACTAAGAGCTTTTTGAGGGGGGGTGCTTTTTCCTCCATTTTATAAGTTAACTGAGACTCAGACAGGCCCAGAGCCTCTCAGCAAGTATGTAGTAGAGCCTGGATTCAAAATCAGATGCAATTGCCTAGCTGTTGTCTTTCACCGTCCTACACTAACTCCAGGGAGCAGTGATGAGGGGGCTCTTTTTCCAAGCAGGATCCTAACGGTCTCTCTGCAGTGACCTTCCAAGCAGTGTGCACATCAAAGATGCGCAGTGTCTCATCTGGCTCCTTCCAGTGCGTCTGTAGCCCCTGTGGGATGGAGCAGTCCTGGTCCTGGCCTCCTTCCCACTGTGAGCAGGGCTGGACTCAATGGCAGGCAGGTCTCTGCCTGGTCCCCGCCCAGCTCCAAGGGCAGCCCCCTCCAGAGCTCGCCTTAGAGAGAGGAGAGCTGAGGGACGGGCGTGATCCTTGGGGTCCATTCTGTTTGAGCCTGTTGGAGTCCTTGTGGGTCCTTTATGCTGCATCTTCATGAACAAATTAGATTCATTATTGTCATTGTGAATAATAAAAACAAATTAGCTAGTACAAATTAATTACTCAAATTAATTAATAGCTAACATTGAGAAATTCGTGTCTGCCAGAATCTTGTCCAAATACTTTTGAGGCATTAGTTCATTAATCCTCACCAACCCTAGCAATAATTACTCTTCTGAATTCCATTTTGCAGAAGAGGAAACTGAGGCTCAGAAATAAAGTAACTCACTCACCCATGGCCACACAATAAGTAGCAGGTCTGTGAAAGATTTAATTATTTTATAACAACTGAAAACTATCAATTTTTTAAAATTCTTGACAAACCTTATTATATACATGCTAAAAAAGAAATAGTAAAAAGAGTATTTAATGAAAAAATAACTCTCCCTTCTACTGCTGGCCCCCTAGTTTTTCCCTCTGGAGGCATTGACTGTTACTCGTCTTGGGTTCATTCAGAGAGGATCGATGCCTTGTAAGCTGCACAGGTTCCATGTGTTAATACCTAGTAGCCTGTTCCCTGCTCTGCGTACTGCTTTCCCCCCACTTAATAATATACTCTAGAGATCTTTATTTTCATAATTTTTATGTAGATCTGCATCATTCTTTTTAATATCTGCATCATGTTCCCTTGACTGGTAAACCGTAATTTGTTTAACCAGGGTCCTATTGATAGATACTGAGTTGTTTCCCAGTTTTGTTTTTACAATGTTCGAATAAAACCCTTGTGAAATCGCATGTTCAGATTAGAAAGTTGTCTGGCAGGGTGAAGACCTGGAGTGCTTCCCATGCAGGATTTCCAGGGTGTCAAGAAGGGCCTCTGGCTCCTCTCAACTGCCTCCTGCTGGAGAATCTGTCCTGAGGGCCAGTCGCTCAGAGAGCCACAGTTCCCATCGCATTCCCACGATGAGTCAAGGACACACTGGGCCTTGCCCTTACTTTTCTGATTTAATTTTGAAGACCACCCTTGGAGTCAGGTGGGATTATTATAAATACAGCAGCTGAGATGCTGCAGGGATAGGCCGTGCAGGACTTCCCATTATGCTCCAGCAGTGCTCGCCCCCAGCCCTATCAGCTTTCTTCCCTTTCATGCCTTTAGCTTCCTCACACTACAGGGCCTTTGCTCCAACTCTTGCCTCTGCCTGGAATCATGCTCTGGCCCAGGTAACTCACCTCTGCCTCATCATCAAGTCGTCATTTCCTCAGGCAAGATCAAATCTCCATGTTGCTTATGATGTTTATTTGTATATCTCCCTCCCTCTCAGTATAATTTTACGTTTATTTATCATTGATTAGTATCTGTTCTCCCTGCTCCATGAAGGCAAGTTCCTGTGTCTTTCTGCTCCCTTCGAATCCCAGTGATTCACACAGTAGGAGCTCAGTAAACGAGGTTGCCTGGGTGAGTGAATGAAGGCATGATCTCCACAGGTAGTGTGTGGAGTCCAGGTGTCCCTGGCTCCATCTGACATGCAAGCCCATCTTCTCTCCTCTCTGTTGTGCTCCCTTTTTCTTCAAGTCCAGATGCCCTTCGGGACAGTGATATCCCTTCACACAGAGGTCACTCTAATCACCTTCAGATCCTTTCCTGGGGCAGAAGGAAGAGGAGAGTAAAATGGTCATTAAGGGCCTAGAGGCTGTTGGGAAGGTTTGGCCATTCAGGGATGACTGGGTTGGCAGTGGCTTCAAGGGGACACTCTTGGCATTGTTATTATTGCCCCAGGCCCACTATAGTGCCAGGGCAGCAGGTAGGAGCAGTTTCAAGCTCAGGTTCAGATCTGGAGCCACTGCCTCCTTTTTATTGTGAGAGACATCTGCGTTGGGAAACTTAGCCTCCCTTTCCTTCATTTCCACTTGGGTCTCTGATGACACTGGATTGGAATTGCTCCCAGGCTACCAAGTATTTAAGTGACTCAAGGGTCAGTACTGAAAACCCCAATTTCCTCTCCCTTCAAGTGGGAGTAAACATGGCACCAGCCTCATTGGGCAGTTCAGTGGGATACTGCTGGGTAAGCAGTTCACTAGGTGGTAAGCCCATGGAAGGGGCCCAGGCCCTTCCACATCTCTGAATCCCCCAGTGCCTGGCACATAGTAGGTGCTCAGTAAATGCATGCTAAGTGATAATTTCATTTTCATAGAGCATAAGAGCATAGAGCATAAGAGCATAGAGCATAAGCATAAGATGCTCTATGAAAATAGACCAAATGATAATAAAACAGATTGGAGCAGGCACACAGCTTCCTCTCAGTGTTATCTTTTTTGTAATATAGACTTTTAAGCTAAGTCACTTATTTTGAGGAGAAGGAGTTGGGGATTAAGGGTTGAGTTTTTCCCTTTTTTTAGGACTCTCTCCTCATTATTTTTTTTTTCCTGTGGTATAAGATGTGAATGAATGCTGCTGAGAGTTTTTTTTTTTACCTTTTAGCAGGATTTGATTACACCCCTGAAAATTCTCTGGGAGAACAGATCTTATTTTAAATAATAAATCGAGGCAAGGAAATAGACTCTTGTAAGACTGCAAGCTGTAGAGGTCAATTAGAGTCACAGCACAATGAAAGCTAAAGGCAAAGCAACTCATTAAATGCAGGTGGTTGTTCCCCTGGGGGAGGAAACATGGTTTTACTTTATATAACTGATGTTGGAATCCTTTTTTTTTTTTTGTCCCTTTGGTGAGTCTCTGTTTCTCTTTCCCTTATACCATTTCTGATCACTGCCATCTACACAGAAAAAGTGGCCAGGCTTGATCTGATGGACCTATCTCAAAATCTCCCCGGTCAACTTGTTTTTCTCCTCATTGTCCCAAACCTGTGTCCTCCCTGGTCTGTCTGGAGAGAAGTTCACTTTCTATTAACTACTTGCCGTGTCCTTGGTGTTTGGCGGGATTTTAGCCTTTCATCCCCATAACAACCCTGTGTAATGTATATTATTAGGTCCACTTTTCCCTTGAGCAGACTGAGTTTGCTCTCTTAGTTTTTCAGGGCTGCTGTAACAAGAGTACCACAGACTAGTGGTCTTTAAATAACAAAACTGGATCATCTCACAGTTCAGGAGGCTAAAAATCTGAAATCAAGGTGTCGGCAAGGCCGTGCTCCCTCGGAAGTCCATCGGTGCTGGCCTCAGCTGGCCGGCCCCCCATTCTCCACTCTGCCTCCGCCACGTGGCCTTGCGCACACGTGCTCGCTCACTCTCTGTCTAGTTTTCCTCCCCTTGGAAGGAGACCAGTCCTATCGAATTAGGGCCCGCCTCAAAGAATTATCCTCATCTTAACTGACCACATCTTCAAAGATCCTGTTTACAAATAATCCACAGGATTGGGGGTTAGACTTGAACATGTCTTTGGGGGACATAATTCAACCCATAATAGGGACAGTGAGCTTTCATGACTCACCCAAAGGCACCCAGCCTTGTGTAGTGCCAGGACGCAGTCATTCCGTAACTCCCCACTGCTGCTTGTCCTTTTTTTTTTCCCTCCCTATTTCAAGCGAAATTTAGTGATCATCCATTGGGCTCCAGGCACAAGACTCTGGGTGGTTTTAAGAATTCAGATACAGCCCTGGTGAAGCCCTCACACATTACCACTCCCTACTCCCCAAAGTGAAACTCTTCCTTCTTTGTCTCTCCTCACTTTGAACATCAAAGTTTTTTGTTTTGTTTTGTTTTGTTTTGTTTTAAAGCATACTGATCACATTGCCCTAATGTGAGAAGGGCTCCTTGGAAACTTGGAACATGGAGAAGCAGCATTTCCTAAAAGTGGAACAGGTATTCAGAGAGGTGTGCCTCCTTGGTGCATATGAAAAGGAGGGGAAGGGTTTCCAATCAAATATGTTTGAGAAATGCTGGACTGAAGAAAGTTTGGGAGGCCTCTTTACTGTAGGACTTCTCATGGGCATCAGTGAACCAGGTGCCTTGTGGCTCTCCAGGGGTGGTGGAGAGCATGAATTTTGTCACCTGATTTTCTCCCTAAGGAACACCTTGTCTAAGAAGATGCTCACAGAACTGTTTCCGAGGAATGCATTTGGGAAAGTTAGGGCGAGGTTGCATCTCCTGTTACTGATGCACAGGCTAGCAGAGGTTGTCAAAGCCTGGCTCACCTTGTGAGCCTGCCCTGGCAGGGCATCTGCGGGCGACGTTGCATGGCTGGGGGTGGGCAGTAGGTCTTTGGTCCTGGCTTTCAGTGGCCTCCCCCAACTCCCAGCTGGGTCTTTGTCATCACCCCTGAAGCCCTTCATGCCTCTTTCTTGTCCCACTTTGTTAAGTGACATTGGCTCTCCCTGATCAGGTGGCCTCAGTTCTTTTGTATTCTCTGTTCTCTCTCAGTGACTCTTTGTTTCTTCTCCTCTGTCTCTCCCTCCTTCTCCTTTGGTCTCTTTGTGTTTCTCCCTGTTTTTCTGTCTCCCATGTCTTTCTCTTTGTTTTTCTCTCATCCCCCTTTTCTTTGTCTGGCCTCCCTCTGCCTGTCTTTGTCTCTGTTTCTAACTTCTCTGTGTGTTGGTCTCTTTGTCTGCTAGTCTCAGATAACTGTATTTCCCCTTCTCTGTGTCTGTCTCACCCTCTGCCTTTCCCTCCCTCTTCCTTCCCATTCTCTCGTTCAACAAACATTTGCACTTCTCTACAGCACTGTGCTAATGGCTGATTATTGAAACTGCCCTAAAAATGCAAATGCTTTCCATTTCCTCTTCATCATCCAAGACTTTTGGGTCTCACAGGACCTTTGTGAAGTGGGGTGCAGTATATTCAGCTTCCCTGAAAGCCTTTGCAAACTCACCCCTGTTGCTCCCTCCCCACCCAAGCAGTTGACTGCCTCCTAATCTGTGTTTGGGGACACTTGGTACCTCCCTCTGCTCTAGCATTTGTTACTCTGTTACCATTCTGTAATGAATTTTTATTTCCCTCCTGGAGACCGATAGCTTCCCTGAGTCAGTGTCGGTGTCTCCATCTCCCTCTTCTCAGAGTCTGGCACACACGTCGCTCTTGCAGCATGTGGTGTATAAATCTGCCCATGTACCTGTGGCTTCTGTAGCAACATTCTATTAACCAGAACACTCGATTATCCAGAAAGCCCCCTCCCTGGCCCCTCTTGGATGGCAGAGGCTTTACGTTAATTCATACTGCAAGCTGTCTGATATTTCCAGGGGACGCTTTCCATCCGCTACTGAAATGACTGAGCTGGGGAGAGAAGGAAGAGTAATTTAAAATTCAGGGGTGAGACAGATAGAGAAAAACCCATCCAAAGTTTTGTAATAAGGTTCACTTTGAAATAAAATGCTTCTTGGGACTTCTTGGTATCTTTAAAACCTTCAGAGGGAGTGATCTCATTTGAGGGCTGATGCTATTTAAGTGCAGAAGCTTAATAAGAAATATACTTTCCAGCTGGGTGGCACTTGCTGCATATCTAATGATCAAGTACAAAATTGTATGCAGTCCCTCAGCAACTCTAAACATCACATTCCAAATTATAAGAGGTTTTTTTAATTCTGCATTTGGACATCCCATGTCTTGAAGGAGGTTATTTTTAAAAGTGCCATTTAAGAGAGGCTACTAAAAATATGTCTCACATAGAGGTTTAACTCAGAAATATTAATTTTCTACACAAAATCATCTGGAAAGATGCTCGCAGAGCCTACTTAAAGCCTCTCAGTGCTGGCAACTAAAAGCCCCTCCAAGGCTCAGCCAGGGTTTTCTATTGATGGGCAAATACCCCAAGCAATTGTGTGTTCCTTGACCCTAACACGATGCCTCCTCCCCTCAGTGGATTGCTGAAGTCACAGGCCTGGCTTTTCTGACGTGCCCTCATTAAAACTCTTGCTTTTTTCCCAGTGTGCTTGTCACCATGAATAGTCGAGTTCTACCTGGGAGCCCCAAAGGAGTGTAGGTTAGGGTGCAAGTGGGCAAAGCCTGGCTTCCCAAGGCCTATGGCTGTGGAACTTTGAAAATACACTTCTAGTAAGAGCGGAGGTGTGTATCTATTGGCAAATGCAGCATGTGCAAGCTTCACCCCAAAGCTGACCCCATGTTGATGCAGATAGGAAGCATTAGCAAGGTACAGAATAATCACAATTTGTAAATGTTGAGCTACACAATGGCTTCAGCTGTGAGCTGAATGAGGGCTGTTCAGCATTGGCTTCTGCTGTGTGTTTCCTGGGTCCGCCTTGTCCCAGCATTAGGCACACTGGGGGATGGAGCAGACCTGGAAGACAAAGTCTCAGCCCTGGAGGAGGCCAGGGACCAGAGTGTTTTGTCAGATGTGTTTCTCTGCCTTGACTTCACTGTGATTTGGGGCAACCCCTTGAGACTCTTGGATAGGCTGGTTTGGGCTGGGACTCCTGGTCCCCAGGGTGACCACAGCACTGTCCTTGTCTCATTTCCTATTCATCATCCTCAAAATATGGAATTTTTCAGCCTCTCTCATTCTGTCTCAACTCTGCCTCCTGAATCTTACTGACCAAGTCCTATCCATCTGTAGCAGTTTGATATGGTTGTGAATTCCAAAAATAGATATTGGATTATATTTGTAATCTGATCTGTACCTAGGCCTGATTGAGTTATGATAAGGGCTTGAATTAGGCCACATCATTAGGGCATTGAGTCCCCACCCACTAAGGGGCAGGGACTCACAGATAAAAGGCATGGCAAAGGACAGAGTTGGGGGTTCTTAATGTTGGAGTTTTGATGTTGGAGTTTGATGCTGAAGTCTTAATCTGGGGCCCAGGGGAAAGAGACAGAGCCATTTGCCTGATAGTCTACAGCTGACCTTGTGGAAAAAAACAGGAGCTGAGCCCAGAGGAACCCAGGAAGCCTGAACCCTCACAGACGTCGGCAGCCATCTTGTTCCAGCACATGAAAATAGACTTTGGTGAGGGAAGTAACTTATGCTTTATGGCCTGCTATCTGTAAACTCCTACCCCAAATAAAGACCCTTTTTAAAAACCAATCAATTTCTGGTATTTGCATCAGCAGCCCTTTGGCTGACTAATACACCATCTAACTTAATTTAATCTATTTCTACCAAACTAACACATTTCCAGGGATACCTAGTAACCTCATGATTTTACTTGTACAAACCTTCTAATTAAATATATTATAGGCACTTATTCCTTAATTTCTTAAATGTCTTTCTTCAAGGTAATAGAGCCCCCTTCTTTTTATTTTATTTTTATAGATTTATTTATCCCTCCCCACTCCCCCCTGCCATTGTCTGCTTTCTGTATCCATTCACTGTGTGTTCTTCTGTGTCTGCTTATATTCTCATTAGGCGGGTCCAGGAACCGATCCTGGTACCTTCTGGAGTGGGAGAGAAGTGATCATTCTCTTGCGCCATCTCTGCTCCCTGATATGCTGCATCTCTTATTCTCTCTCCTCTGTGTCTCTTTCTGTTGCATCATCTTGCTGCACTAGCTCTTCATGTAGGCCAGCACTCCTGCACGAGGCAGTACTCTGTGCAGGCCAGCACTCTGTGTGTGCTAGCTCACCACATGGGCTAGGTTGCCTTCACCAGGAGGCCCTGAGCATCGAACCCTGGACCTCCTATGTGGTATTTGGGAGCCCAATTGCTTAAGCCACATCTGCTTCCCTAAAGTCCCCTTCCAATTAGTTTTCCTTTCCCCATCAGTTCCATGTGTCTTTCAGTATTTTGTTGTGTTTTGTTTTTTAGATTGCTTTCTTGTTTTTGTTTTTGTTTTTTTAATTCTCTTAAAAATTAAAACCCCATCTTTTATTTCCTCCTCTCCTGACCCATGATTAATTTAAGGCCACTGAGTTGATGTAGTTTTAACTTTGAGTAACATCTGGGTATCAAGTATATCTTACACTTTGCTCTGAAAGGTTTTTCCATGTGCTCAAAGTGAATGTATACAGTCTTCTGGTGAAAACCACTGCTATTTGGCTGTATATTTCATGGAGATTGACTCACTGGCCAACTGGTCTGTGGGTTCCAGATTGTGCCTCGATATGTTGTTTTCTCTTTTCTGTGAGACCAGCAGGTCCTGCAATTGGATGGGAACCAATGTCTCTTGGGAAAGAGATCCCTGATTTAGTTCAAAAAGCCAAATCATTGCTCCTCATGACCTGTTATATTGGAAATAATGTCTTCTTCATGGATGGATACCATCTTAGACATACTCCCTGTCCAGTGCCCCTGAGTTGCAGCCCTCCTGCCTATGAGCAGGATTCAAATGGTGCTCTCCCGTGCTCAAAACCTGAGGCCTTTTCCACACCAAAATATGTGATGGGGTTTGAGAGGCGCCTGAGAAGTTGCCAGCCAGGCATTTGAGATCAGACTTGGAAAAAACCTCAGGCCCGCTCAGAATTTTTATTTCTTTTCTGTAAAAGCAGTGCTCTCTTCTTCCTGCTGTGCAGGAGTATCATCACCCCTGCTCGTACAAGCGTATGTGCCCCCAATGGGAATCACTTCCCTTCCTGTTAGAAAAAAAGCTGGTAGCCAACTGTTGACTTCAGTGCTTCAATACAGTGTAGATATTCCTTAGCTTGGATTTGAAAGTAATGTGGCAGATGCTGAAGCATCTCTAGCCTTCTTTCTTGCCTCTTTCCCTTGGTTCTTTCTTCCCTGAGCCCTGCATAGCGCTTGCTTGGGCCTGCTAAGTTCTTCCTTCCACTTGCTGTGCTTTGTCTTCGCCTTTTGTCTTTTGTGAGACATGCTTATTTTCAGAATTTTTAAAAGTTACATAAAGAATATAAGAATACATCTTTAAAGGAATTTAAATAATATAAAACTATACAGACTATAAAATGTAAGTTTCCCTTCCTCTCCCAGAGGGTTCTACTATTAAGTGTTTGGCGTGAATCCTTCCAGATATTTTTCTGTGATTTATATAATACATACATGTTTTGGGACTTTGCTTTCTCCATTCATGAGTATGAATTGGCTTCCCACCCTTCCAAATGTTCCCCGTCCTTCAAAGTCTAGCTTGTTCTTTTAGAAAGCCCTTATTGACTCTGCCTGTACTGAATTATTTTTTTTGAACTTTCTTTGAACTTCAATCCTTTTTTTTTGTATCACCACTCATTTTGTCTCTTTTTCTCATGTTATCCTTTGTTTATTATTAGTTAATTCATTCTGTTGAACTTAAAAAATTAACAGTCAGTTAATTTTTCAGCACCTAAGACATTTGTTGTCCACTGGAGGAGAGAGAGATGTTAACATAATTCAAGAGGAATATGCTTGAGAATCTCACAAATGGAAGGCTCCTGATAAATATTGAGTGAATGAATGAATGAAAAAGAAATATAATTATGTCAGTGTCAGGTTTAATGGTGGCACAGTGGTAGGACTGATTAACTCTGGTGGGATTGATCATGGAAGGCTTCAAAGAGGAGGAGATGTTTGATTTGGGTATTGAAGGATGAGTAGAGGTTGGCTAGAAAGATGGGCCTATTAGGCAAAAGGAATAGTGGTATGAATCAAAATGATTTGCTCATGTATATTATCAACCACCAGTTTTACTAGTGTATTTTTTGGCTTCTCTATGAGGTGAAAAAGTCCTTAAAAGTGGGAGGGGAAATTTTAGATTACTATAATAATTTTTTTAAGAAACCCTTAGAACTGTACAACATAAACAGTGAACCCTAAGGTAAACTGTGGACTATTCTTAGTAGTACAATTATAATAATATTCCTTTATCAGTTGTAACAAATGTCTCACACTAATCTGAGGTGTTACTAATGAGGGGGTATATGGGAACTCTGTTTTAAGTATGATTTTTCTGTAAACCTACAACTTCTATAGTTAACACAAAAAGGTGAGTTACATTCATACTCCACCAGTTACACAATAACAGGTAATTTATTGAGCACTTATTTTTTTTTTTAAAGATTTATTTTTATTTATTTAATTCCCCTCCCCTTCCCTGGTTGTCTGTTTTCTGTGTCTTTTTGCTGCGTCTTGTTTTCTTTTGTCCGCTTCTGTTGTTGTCAGCGGCACGGCACGGGAAGTGTGGGCGGCGCCATTCCTCGGCAGGCTGCTCCCTCCTTCGCACTGGGCGGCTCTCCTTACGGGTGCACTCCTTGCGCGTGGGGCTCCCCTACGCGGGGGACACCCCTGTGTAGCACGGCACTCCTTGTGCGCATCAGCACTGCGCATGGGCCAGCTCCACACGGGTCAAGGAGGCCCGGGGCTTGAACCGGGGACCTCCCATGTGGTAGACGGACGCCCTAACCACTGGGCCAAAGTCCGTTTCCATATTGAGCACTTATTATATACCTATTGCAGCTGCTTTACCTGCATGAGCATGCTCCTGAGGTAGATAAAGAAACCAAGGCACAGGTATGATAGGTAACTCCCAAGTCTAGTAAGTGATGGAGCTGATAGTCTCTTACTTTTTTCTGAGTCTCAATGTCTTCATCTTGAAAAGGGAGTAGTGATGCCTCTAAATCATGCAATGTAGGGGTTCAAATAGCACCTTATCAAAGAGGCTATCCCCAACAACCCTGAATAAAATCAGCACCCCCCAACATTTTAATTTTCTTCATAGCACTTATCACCACTGGACCTGGAGTTGCTTTTGTTTATTTGCTGTCTCCTGGTAAGGTGTGGCTTTCCTTTGTCCATTTTGTACTTGGCAATGTTCATAGCACTTGGTATAGAGTTTTAAGTATTTGTTGAATGAATGAATGAATGAATGAATGAATGAATGAATGAATGAATGAATATTAGTTGTCATGTCTCTCCATGGCATCCTGACTGTGGGTACCCAGAAAATTCTTAGTAAATTCAGTTGAAACTGAACACCCTCTGCCAGCTCCACACACCACAAGGAACTGTGAATTTATGTCATGAGATGATCAAGATTGCCGTTTTCATTTTTTATTTGCTGTCAACTATAAGGAGGTATCATATGTCTCCTGCCCCTGATTTTCCTGATGTCTTAATTTAAAGTTTCCAATTTGGATATGAAATTATCCATCAGTCAAGAGAACATGCTTTGGGCAGTGGCTTTTGGAACAAACCAGCTTAATTGGAGAAGCTGTTGGTGGAATAGCTCTCTGGGCCCCGCTCTGGAATGTTTCTCCCTCTGGATGAGTCTGAACCTTGCCCGTCTCCAGGATCCAGTTTGTTCTACTGCTTGTTTGCTTATTCCCTGGATGCTTGTCCATGTCTACTGTGTGCGGGCACTATCCTGGGTGCCAGCAGGACAGAGCACAGGCCTTGGCACTGTCCTCTGGGCTTCCCTGCTGGCAGAGTAGGCACCCGTGCAAGCCAGGCTATGATGACAGAATCCAGACCCTTGCCAGGGACTGTAACCTGCACATATCCATGCTCAGAATCTCTTTATTCCTGGATCACGTCCATGGAGGATTGCCCAGAGACGTGGTCTGCCTGCTCCTTAGGGTCATGGTTTCCTGAAGTGTGAGGTGTGTAGCCCTGGGATGAACCAGATGATTTCCAGTGGTTCAAGAGTCAGATGCTAAACAATATGGACTCTGCTCGGAAAAGGATGTGATTGCCTCTTCGGCTCTCTTTCAGCAGTGCTGGTTCAGTCTCAGTTTGGTTCTAGCCCATCTTTAACACTTCTCAGCCATCCTTAAAAGTGAGTTTGGGCTTTGGGATCAGGGCCCCACTAGGCCGTGACTCCCAGTTCAGGGCTCCTCTGCCCTGGCTACAGTAGAATCCCCGGAGGAACTTCTAGGCTCCTTGATGCCAGGGCTCAACCTCAGGTCAGTAGAAGGAGGATCTCTGGAGTGGAGCCTGGGCATCCCTAGTTTCCAGAGCATCTCAGGGGATTCTAATGCAGCTGGTGTTAAGAACCACTGGCACCTAGAATTGGGTAAATATCCATGCATGTGTGCCTACATATATATATACATACATGCATATATACATTTATTTATATTTTTAAAGGTGCTTTAGATTGTATAAATGTTACACAGAAAATATAGGGGATTCCCATATACTCTACCCCACACACACACACTTCCCCCATTAACAACATCTTTCATTAGTGTGGTACATTTGTTACAGTTGATGAACACATATTGAAGCACTGCTACTAAGCATGGTCTATAGTTTATACTTTGTACTGCACGATTTTCTAGGTTTTGTAGAAAATGTATAACAGTTTGTATCAGTCATTGCAATATCATGCAGGACAATTCCAATATCCCCAAAATGCCCCATCTTATACCGATTCTTCCTTCTCCCTGCCCTCAGAACCTCTGTCAATGTTACAGGCTGTTCTATTACTAGAATAATACGTCTGCTTTAGTCTGTAATTACATTCTTGTTTGTTCTTCAATCTTGAGGATTTGGGGATGGTGGTGCCCACTCTGCTTGAATTGAATAAACTTTTACTTTCATTGGATTCACTTGCTTTCTATACATATGAAGGGATATTGGTTTTCTGTTTGCTAGAGTGATATACCCTTTGCTTTTGAAGTCAATTTTACAAGTAAAAGAGATGAGTTCATTTAAAGAATAATATTAAATATACCATCATGTAAATGGTATGTGAGTGTGGCAGAAATTATGATGATGCCTTGTGACTGGCTGAAAGTTGGGAAATACCCTTCTAGATTTTACCAAAAGATCAAAACATTAAGCTCCATTATTACAGCTTCCACAGAATCACTGAAACTGATTTGACTCATTAAGCCATAGCAATAGAAATGGGTCGACAGTGCTCACTATTAGTTATTTAGGAATTGTGTTTGTTACCTATTGCTGCATAACAAATTGTCCCAATGCTTAGAGGCTTGAAATGACGACATTTATTATCTCTTTTTCTGGGGGCCAGGAATCCAGGTGCAGTTTAGCTGGGACCTCTCTCCAGAGTATTCCATGGGCTGCAGTCGAGGTATTGGTGGGAGCAGAAGTCACCTCTAGGCTCAGATGGGGAAGAATCCACTTCCAAGTTCATTCCTGTGGTTATTGGCAGGACTTACTTCCTCATGGGTGGTTGGCCAGAGGCAACCCTTGGTTTCCTGCCAAAGGGCCTTTCCAACCTGGCAGTTTGCTTCATCAAAATGAGCATGCCTGTCTGTATCCATTCACTGTGTGATCTTCTGTATCTATTTCTCTTCTCGTTTTTTCTCCTCTAGGGTTCACTGGGATTAGATCCTGAGGACCTCTGATGTGGAGAGAGGTTCCCTATTAGTTGTGCCACCTCAGTTCCTTGTTTCTGCTGCACTTCTCCTTGACTTTTCCCTTCATCTCTCTTTTGTTGCATCGTCATCTTGCTGCGTGACTCACTTGTGCAGGCACTGGTTCACTGTGCGGGCACTTGGCTCATCACACGGGCACTGGCTTGCCGCATGGGCACTGGTTCACCACGTGGGCACTGGCTCACTGTGCAGGCACACTTTCTCTTCTTTTTCACCAGGAGGCCCCAGGGATCGAACCCGGGCCCTTCCATATGGTAGGTGAAAGCTCTATCACTTGAGCCACATCCGCTTCCCTACTTTGAGTTTTAAAAGAGATTAAAAGCACCTTCAAAAATGAGGTGCATATTTACTAAACAATGTATATGAATTTATAGAGCTGTTTATTGAGAATATTGTCATTATTCTATGTCTCCTGCCTCATGTATAATAAAGAACTTCTTTTGAAAGTTAAAAAAAAAAAGAGCATACCAAGAAGGCAAGAGAGTCCCAACAAGACAGAAGCCACAGTAAGAGAGAGAGTCCCAACAAGACAGAAGCCACAATATTTTATCTCTTAAATCTCGAAGAGACATCCCATCACTTAGGATGTCACTAGGTCCAGCCTACTCTCAGGAAGAGGACTGCACAAGGCTGTGAACACCAGGAGAATGGGAATCACTGGGGTCTGTTTTAGAAGGAATGTTGCTGAAGACATCCCCAAATTACATCTCTGTCTCCTTTAGGAAGATCCATGGAAGACATTCTCTCAGTTCTTGATGCCAGGAGAAGCTGTGCTGCTTCTAAGTAATCACCAGTTACTTTGTCGACAGATTGGCTCTTGTAACTGTTTCTCTCTTTACTTCGGCTACCAGGCATCTGAGACAAATTTACTACTTCCCTTTAATTGATTATATGGAAAAAAATTGGTTAGGTAGAAATTGATGACACAGGAATTTCATGGCAGGAATTGCTGCTTATTGACCCTCTTTGGTCCGGTCTTCAATAACACTCTTGTTTTACCCTTTCCTTCATCTCTATGCGTTTTTCTATTTTACTGCATTGTATATATTCTCACACGCATGCAATTTCATATGTCTTGGGGTTTGATTTAGGGAACTTCGTCTCTCTGAGTTTTACTCTTTCTTTGGTGGACTCTCAATCTCTGAGCTTCAGAGGTTTCCACCAGGCACCTTTGTTCTCCTGGTTCCTGGGGTTGTCCAGCAAGGAGCATGTGGACAAGGCTGGCATGGAAATCCCTAAGTCAACTGGCTTGAAAGGTAGTCACATATTCTGAGAACCTGAGAAACAGCAACGGGTGCGTTCTATGTTCCCCAGGCCTATAAAAAACTCTTTCAGTAACCGTGTGGGGTTGGGCAAGATGCTTCAGTTCACCAAGCCTCAGTTTTCACATCTGTGAAATGGAATAATGTGTCATGGTAAGCTGGATTATGCTACAGTAGCAAACCACTCCAAAATGTCATTAACAGCAAACAACAGAGGTGCCCGCCTCCCTCACGTGACCTGTCCTTCAGGCTGGCTGGGGCTCTGCTCCAAGCTGTCATTATCTGCACACCTAGGCCCGTGCTATGGGGGAAGGCCAGGAGGTCCTGGTTGAGTCCACTTGGGCTCTTACAGCTTCCGCACAGAAATGACGCATGGCACCTTTCTCTCATTTTATTGGCAAAGCAGGTCCCATGGATGCACCTGTCTGCAGGTGTGTGGGGAAGTGCGGTTTTCCTTGCATTAGAAAGAGTGAACCAACTGACATGTGAGCAGCTCTGATGATACCCACAGGTGGCAGCTGAACCTGCCTGCCCAGGTGGTTATGAGGATTCAGCCAGGTGACCTATGCGAAGCTCTTAGTGCCTGGCATCCCGGATGCACTCCTTAATAGTGTTAGATGTGGTGGTGCTGGTGCCAGTGAGAGAATGAAAGCTTGTCTAGGAACCTGCAGTCGTCTTATTCATCTCTTCCTTCACTTTGTGCCAAGTTTCTTGGTTTGACATCTTACAGGTACTGTGCTTTGATCTGGAGAACAAAGATAAGACAGGCATGGTCTATGTCCTCAAATAGCTAAGAATCTTTCCTTGGCAGCAGGGATTGAGGGTTCTCCATTGGGTTTTGTTTTCAGGGCTTGGCTTTGCTAGGAAAACTTACAGAATAAAATAAAATGCTCATGATAGAAAGGACTTTTGGGGTCATTTTTTCTGTATCAGCTAGGATGCTTTCAGTGGAAAATACAGAGAACCCAACCCAAACTGGTCTCAGCAAGGCAAGGAATTTATTGCGTTAGAGAAACAAGAAGTCCAGAGATAGGTGAGTTCCAGCCAGAGATTTGTGGTTTCATTGGAACCTTGGTCCATTTCTAGATGATGCATTTTCACTGCCCTCTTCTGCTTCACTCCCAGGATGGCTCCCCTCGTGGAAGCCATGGTAGTTGCAGTAGTCCCTACTCATTCATCCTCAAGAGAAAGAGCGAGCTTGTCCCAACATTGCCAGCAAAAGCCCAAAGCGCTCTGATTGAATGAGCTTATTAGTTCATTGACCAAGTCTAAATCAGTCTTACAGCCAGGACAGGATTTGCTGATTTACTTAATCAGCTATTCATTTCTCATCCTTGGTTTCGTGAGGGGGTTGGCTGTTGGGCAGCAAACAACCACAGACCACCTCTTTTTCCTGTGTCTTTCTCTCCTTTGGGGAGAGAGAAGTTCAAAGCAGGGAAATGACTTACCTGATACTGCTCAGCATGTCAGAAGCAGAGCAGGGACCAGACTGTGGGTCTGGGATTGTACCCTCTTGTTGCTTTGACTCAGTTCCAAAAACCTCCTCTCCAAGTAACATCAGTTGCAAAGGGAGTTGGGGAAGCATCACACTTTAGGAGATGTAATTATAAAAGGGATGTTAAATTGCACCATGCCTGGCATCTTTAATTAGCAGCACTTCATCATTTATTGCTTATTGACTAAAGACAGATTGAAAATTAGGCAGATTTCTCCCTAACAGAGCTGCTTCTTGTGTGCCATCTCTCTGGGGAATGGCTTGGGGCTCTAATTGAGGGTTTTGGTGATTGGCTTCGGAAGACATCATTGCCAGCAAGTGGGGCTGCTCCACCGTGATGAGGCCATTGTTTAGCTGGCCATGGGAGGCACTGGTGTGCGTGTGTGTGTGTGTGTGTTAACCTTTACTTATGAGCATTTCTGGAAGACACTGTTTTGGAGTTACTGCTAGTCTGCACTGTTGAATGTCACAGAACAAGTTGTCTAGATGGCAGGTTCCAGAATGTGATTTCTTGCAGTTTGAGGGCAGAGAGTTCGGCTCCAAGAATTCTTTCTTTTTGCCATTAATGCCATAATATCTCAGTCTGAAGAATGGAAAACTCCTGAGGCTAATCGACTGCCTGAACTCTTCTGGGATGTTTATTTGCCCACCCATCCAGCACCTGTCTGGCATTTCCAAGAGCTCATAGTCGATGAGGTTGGATGACTGTATATAGAAAGTGGTCTGCACCTAGTTATTCCATTCACCAGGGTGATAAGGAGCAAGGCTCTGAGCCACTGCCTATCCCCATCCTTATGAAATGACTGTCCCTGCTAATGACGTGCGCCCAGGCCTCAGATCAGGGGAGGGCAGCTGCATGACCCGAGCACTTCCCCTACTATTCATTCAGGAGATGCTCAGGGAGCACCTCCTCTGAGGCAGGCACTGGGCTCCAACATGCCTGGCTCTGTATTTTCATTCTTTCACGGGATCCATAGCAAGCCTCACAGGGCAGTATTATTTCTCCACTTTATAAATGAGAAAAGTGGGGCTCAGAGAGGTCAGGGGTCTTGGTTAAGGTAGCAGAGTCACAGTGCAAGCCTAGATCTGCCTTACTCTTTTGAGATGGTCTTATGGCCTGGTGGTTTAAAAGTATAGACTCAGTATCCTCCTGGTCCCAGACCTTGCTGTGCCATTTACATCCCTGTGCACGTGGGCAAGTTATTAAATAAACCCTTGGAGCCTCAGTTTCCCCATCTGTAAAACGAGATGTTCATAATATCTACCCCTTAGGGTGATGATGTATATGAAGTGTGTAACAAGGGGCCTGGTACCAAGCAAGAGTTCAGTACATGTTAGCTGCTTGTCTGAGTGTCCCATGGCTACTACTGTAACAAATTACCACAAACTGGGGACTTAAAATGACACATTCATATTCTCTCACAGTTCTGAAGGCTAGAAGTCTGAAATCAAGGTGCTGGCAGGGCCACGCTCCCTCTGAAGGCTCTAGGGAGGAGGATCCTGGCCTCTTGCAGCTTGTGGTAGCTCCCGGCGTCCCTTGGTGGGTGGCCACGTCACACCAGGCTCTGCCCCTATCTTCACGTGGCATTTTCCTTCTTGTTGGGTCTCTCTTCTGTGTCTCTTATAAAGACACTTGTCATGGGATTTAGGGCCCATTTGGATCATCCAGATGCTCCCATCTCATCTTAAGTATTAATATATCTGCAAGGAGCCTTTTTCCAAATCATGTCGCATTGCCAGGGTCTGGGGATTAGGGCTGCATAGATCTTTTAGTGGGCACCTCAACCTCTACAGTGGCTTTTTAAAAAATTATTTTTTTTAGAAGGCGCAAGTGATACATGAATGCATACATGCTAAATATAAAAATTCCATTACTGAAGTTAGAATCCGGCCACCCACCTAATTCCACTCCCCTCCCTGGGGATACCTGCTCTGGTAAATTTGGTGCTTCTCCTCCAGATCTCTTTCTGCTCACAAAGAAAGAGCTGTGGTATCCTGTGTTATCACACATTGCTAGGCCCTCAGCTAGGCCCTAGAGGCTCCTGATGGGAGGAGACTCAGCTGTGGGGCCAGCCAGCTGGCACACTCCAAGGGAACTAGAGAGTAAACCGTGGTCTCAGGGCAGGGTCGGAGTGCTGGGAGAGACATGGACGAGTACTGTGGGAGCCCGGGGCCGCGTCAGCTCTGTGGAGAGGTTGGAATGTCAGGTTCAAAGGCTTTACTGAGTGGGACCCCTGAGCCTTGTAGGCTTTGAAAGATGTCAACCATGAAAGATACATGTTTGGGGAATTGTGAATAACGGTGTATGGAAGAACATGGAGTGGATATGGCCAGTGGCAGGGGGTATAGCGGAGAAGTAGCTCCTCGAGGGGCTTGATTATCGTTCATGGAGATGTGGGTTTTTTACTCGTGGGGTAGTGGTTTTCAGGCTTTGTCCCACAGGCATCCAGGGCCCTGAGAAGAGGCCACAGGGCTGGGGGAGGGGAGAGGAGGCAGAAGGAGGGCAGAGCCCGGGGCTTCCACGCTCCACACCAAAGCAGCTCCCTTCTTGGCTGAGTGAAGGGTGCAGGAGCTGTGCTGCTGAGTGGCCCGTCGGGGCTGTAGTCACCCCCACTCCAGTCTTTGACAGGTGTCCCAAACCTTCCTACATAGACATACAAATGAAGGAAAGCCTATGTGCTGTGGACAACTGCTGCATTAACAAGTGACCGTGACAGGCACAGATTGGCAGGAAGACCAGACAGAATGCTACCTGGGCTGCTTTTTAAAGTAACCCTTGAGTGTCTTCTCATGTAGAGGACGGAGAAGGAATTCAGTGTGCTTGTGAAACAAGGCGGACAACATTCTCCAGGACTAACAGGACGTGCCACTTCCTAGACCCAAGCCTTACGGCCCCATGGATGAGGAGTGAGGGACACGTCAGACCTTCTGGAAACATAAGGTCCTCCTGCAGCGTAACATATATTTCCTCGTCTGGATGTACACAGGGGACACCCCATCTGGGCTGGGTGTGCCCCATCAGCCACAGATGCCACCGTTGGGCAGATTGCACAGTGTGTCCACTTGGCCATTAAAAAAAGCCTCCTCCTTCACCCTTTTGCTCCCCAAGCTTGTACAGCCTGGTCCACATATATTTCTGGACTTGTGGATTGAAGACCAGGGTTGTTCTTATGAGCCTTTAGACCAGCTAAGGACTCCTGGGACTCAGTGCAGCAGAGCAGGAATTCTTCCTGCTCAGAGCCCTGAGGTTTCAGCAAGTCTCCGTAGTATTTTACATAAATTATCGACTTTTATCTTCCCAACAACTTATGAGGAAGATAAAACTATTATTTCCAGAGAGGCAAAGAGAGTTCGAGTGACTTGCTAAGGTCACACCACACTGGGAAGTGGAAAACCAGAATTCGAATGCGGGTGGCTGGCTCTCCAGTCCATGCTCCTCACCGCTCTTCTCAAGACGAAGTCCCTTAGCTATGCTGGCTGCAGACTGCTGCCCTGTATTATAGCTCTGGCACTCCCTGCCACTGGGGTTCTTGGTAAGATGTCATTCCTGAGAATTTGCTGAAAAATAAGAAAAAAATGAAGCCTTCAAACTACAGGTGACAGAAAATGCATGAGTATGTTTTCAGCTTGGACAAATTATTCTCAAACATGTCGCAAATGTAAATGCCAGCTTAGTGGTAATAAGAGAAGAGCCAAAGGGTAAAAACCAAAATAAAAAGCCTTCTATTCCAGAAGAAAGGACAGAGGAAATAAAAAAGAGCAGCATCTCGATGTTCATTATGATACGTAAAAACTGGATTGGCAATTCACTTCCCAGTGCCTTAGCACTGATTGGCAGGAAAACTGGGCTGTCAGGTTCTCTTTGTTTCTCATTGCACAACTGAATGGGTCCAGAAAATACAGTGGCCCAGGGAGAAAGCCGACAGCTTTCTCTAGCATCCATGCTTCCCTGTGGCACAGTATTCTGCTCAGAATGGCCAGTGAGCATGCCTCAAGATACCCTAAAGGAAGATCAAGACAAACTTTGGATTCTTAAAAGTGAAGAAAGGGTTCCTACCAAAAATGAGCTGAGAGGGAGATTATTGAAGGAGCACTTCAGATTCCGAGCTGGTTGCACCCCACTTCCTGTTATCTTTTTGGTCAGGAGGTAAAAGGAGGTGCCATTTATTGAATGCTGATTATTTATGATGATTAGTTTCATGTATCAACTTAACTAGGTTTTGGTGTTCAGTCATTTGGTCAAGGAGTGGCCTGCTTGTTACTTTGAGGATATTTCATATATGGGATTTACATCTATAATCAGTTGATTGCATCTATGGCTGATTGCATCTTCAATCAATAAAGGAGATTGCCCTCGGCAATGTGGGAAATCTCCTTATCCAACCAGTTGGAGACTGCAGAAGACAGAACTGAGGATTTCAGAGGTCAGAAGAAGATTTCTGCTTAACTTCAGCATTGGTTCTTGTTGGAATTTCCAGCCAGGAAGCTTTCTCTGGGGTTTTTGGAGTAAGAACTTTAGCGTCACCCTTATTGGAGCTCATAGCTTGTGGCCTGCCCTGTGGGGTTTTGTTTTGTTTTGTTTTTTGAGAACCCTAATACATTATTATATAGAACAGGCAGTATGCTGGCACTTTACAAATGTTATCTCTGATGTGGCATTGGTCTGAGTGGGTGAGAAGTAGTCCCATTTTACAGATGAGGAAACTGAGGTACACAGGAGTTATGAAATTTGCTCAAGGCTTCACAGTTAATAAATGGCAAGGCCCAGGTCTGTCTGACTTTAAGACGCCAGACCCCCAATCTTTCTCCAGGACCTCAGTAGCCAAAATGACTCGAAAAAAAGTCTTCCTGAGAAACATACCACCCAGGCTGCCTGAAGCAACCTCCATAATATGGCTTTCTTATTTGTAAGTGGTGAAAATTAAATCCTAAGAAGAATTCTGGGAGGAAACATCCCAGAGTCATTTTACTTTTATCTTTAAATTAACAGGCACAGTCCTCCTTGTCTGCAGTTGCCACCATCGCACTTGTAACATTAAAAATACAGCCCATACGTGTCATTCGCAGCAAGTGGTATAGACGTGCTTAGGCTCCAGTTCCCTGAGCATCTTTATTTCCCATTACAAGAAACTTTTTTTGAGATGCCAAGCTTTACAGGCTCCTTCCTTGAGAAGGGGAGAAAAATGCCTTCAGAGGTGAGCCAGGATTCTTATTTTGCACCTAGGATTCTTCTGAGGAGGTGGCAGGAATAGTGGAAAGAGCAAAAGAGCACAGCTTGGGATTTAGCCAGATCTGGCGTGGAGTTCTTGCTTTGTCCATGGGCACATCACTTAGCCTCTCTGAGCCTCTTGTAGAATATGGGAAATGTGATCCTCATTTCATAAGTTTGCTCTGAGTACATGAATGAATACATATAAATGCTGATTCCTCCAATGTCATTTCTTATCATTTCTTCTCCATCAAGAGCTGGGGCCTCATTTTATCCTCACACCACCAAGAGTCATTTCATGAATCTGTGACGCCCAAAGATTTGTTCCTTACCATTAGGAAGAATGAGATGTTTCACTGAAGTTACAAATAATTTTTCTACATTTGTTTAGCTATCATTGAGAGCAGGCATTGGTGCACTTTTTCTGCAAATGGCCAGATAGTAAATATTTTAAGCTTTTCACATCATGCTGTTTCTGTTGCAGCTATTCAACTCTGCTTTTGTAGTGTGAAAGCAATCATTAGATCAAACATAAACACCATAGGAATGTGACTGTGTTCCAGTAAACATTATTTATAAAAACAGCCTGGATTGGCCTGTGAGCCATAGTTTGCCAACCCCTGATTTACTGTATTGGGAGGCATATTGGGTTTAGGTGCTAGAAATTCACAAATGAATGAACCCCAGTCTCTGCCCTGGAGGGTGTCCCTCAGTGACAAGCCCACTCCAGTGTGCTGGCAAAGAGAGTTCTGTTTGAAGGAACACAGTGTTTGGGATAACAGGCCTGGCAGGCTCCTTTTGCCATCTTTGCAGGTTGACAGCTAGAGCAGATCAATCTGAGTGTTCACAAATCACTCCTGTCTGCAGCAGGAACTCCTCAGACCTGCTGCTTAAACTTCCTTGAGATCTTTCAAAGCTGATAAATGCTGCTTGGTCTTCCCTTGCTAATTTCTAAGCGACAATTTAGTTGTACTTGCACAATATCTAAGGAAATCCTGTGCTCACTCTCCAGTTAAACTGCAATAGTAGTTTTGGATTCTGGAAATTGCATGGCTCTGCCTTTCTTTGGCATCTTTTAGTTGCTCTGGGCTGCAGTTTCTACGGCCACTAAACAGGAGTTCAGGATGAAATAATAATGAAAGAGGCAATTTTGTTCAGTGTTTTCTAAACCTAAACAAAAACAAAAACAAATCATATATGTACCATTTCTTTAAGTCAGTCTTCCTTGGAAACTCAGTATGGGAAATGCATTAATGTAGAATTTCACCTGGTAGAAGGAAGGCAGAGGAAAGGCTCTGACCCTTGAGGCAGCTTCTAGAAATGTTCCAGAGCAGTTGAAAACCTTGATATGGTGTGAGACAGTAGAAGCTTGTGGCCAAGTGACCCAGCTGTGGTGGGGCCGTTACTTTATTTATTTAGGCTTTTTAAAATATATACTTTTCATTTATTTTTGAAAGATACATAGATCATACAAAATGTTGCATTAAAAAAATATAGGGGATTCTCATATGCCCCACTCCCCACTCCCCACACCCCCCACATTTCCCACATCAATAATTTATTAATAACTTATTAATAAATAACTTATTAATTGATGTGGGAAATGTGGGGGGTATGGGGAGTGGGGAGTGGTGCATATGGGAATCCCCTATATTTTTTTATGAAGTTATAAGAAGTTATTGATGTGAGAAATTCATTGTGTGATACATTGATTACAACTGATGAACACATTTTGGAGCACTGCTACACAGCCCAGATTATAGTTTACACTCTCTTGTAGTCCATTCGGTAGGTTATGGCAGGATATATAATGTCCTGCATCTGTCCCTGCAGTGTTATTCGGGACAACTCCAAGTCCTGGAAATGCCCCTATATTACACCTCTCTTTCCCTCTCCCTGCCTTCAGGAACTCCAGTGGCCACTGTCTCCACATCAATGATATAATTTCTTCCATTGCTAGAATCACAATAAGTCCATAATAGAATACTAGTAAGTCCACTCTAGTCCATATTTTATTCCCCAACCCTGAGGATTCTGGGATGATGTTGTCTACTCCACCTCTTAACTGAGAGTGGGCTTCAATCCCATGTGGCTGATGGATGGGACTCTCCTGTTTACAGTTGTAGACTCTGTTCCTTGGTACAGTGGTTGTCCATTTGTACCTCCTTGTTAGCTATCCTTGCTGAGTCCAATGAACTGGAGAGTAGGTGCTGCAACTCCACTAAGGCTCAGGGCCCAGCTGGCACATGGACAGCCCTGAGATTCCAGTCTCCTGGATATACACCAACCTTAGTGCCAATCACAGGTTCAATAAAAGGGACAGAAGAGGCATGTGTAGAGAAATCACATCTGAGTCCAACTACGTCTCACTCGGGAGCACAAACTCCACAACTCAGGAGCACAAACTCCACAGTAGTACTGGCAAGGCACCAAATTCTGGAGCCATCTGCTTTGACCATAGGACGTGGGTGTCTCTGTAGCCCTCAGAAGCCCTACTACCTGGGATAGTATCTACTTTGACTGTCTATGCAATCCTGCTGAGATGTGCATAAGTGCTACCCTCTGATGACCTCCTGACTCTTTTCAAAGTCTCTTAGCCATATAAACTTATTTGTCTTTACCATTTCATCCTTTTATTCAAGGTCTTTTTCCAGTTGCATCACCAGCCAGTGTGCTTGTAATCCCTCAGTGCCAGGGAGGCTCATCCCCGGGAGTCATGTCCCACACTGTGGGGAAGGTAATGCATTTATATGCTGAGTTTGGCTTAGGGAGTGGAAGCCATTACTTTAACTCCACAGGCAGTTTGGATTAGTTGAATGCTCTCAGCTTGTTATTATGGGTGTAAAGCTTTCACTTGAGAAGTTCATAACTTAAGAATAGCTTTATATTAGTTGTTTAAGCCTAGAGAAACTGTAAAGCATTGTTGATTTGAACTTTTCTTACAGGTGGGCTTTGAAAATCTGCTTGCAAAATGGGGATAGGCAGAAAGGTTGGCAGATTATTTAGTGTGCACAGTTGGTGTGTGGCACACATGCACCCAATTGTGTATGTTACCTCATATCTGTTTCACCTTTGCCTGCCTTCCACCTCTTCTCCACTATGCAACCAGAGCAACTTGTTAAAATGTTAGTTTGACCAATCATCTAAGGGATTGTACATTCCATGTCCCTTTGTGCTGTTTCCAGTCAAATTCCCAATAATGACTTTTGTCCAATCCATGAGAAGAATTCTTCCTAGGATTTAATTATTAGGTAAAAGGGCTTTGGGCGGTGGATATAGTCATTATGTTTGTGGCTCTTCAAGTCTGGGAGTAAGGGCAGCACCAAGGAAGGGAAGGGTCCCTATCCACCTTGGCTGGCTCTCTCCTGGATCCTGGATTCCACCAATGGCTTTCCTCCCATGGCTTTGGCAAGGAGGCGAGTTTTCTTTATTTTTATTTTTTAAAATTTGAACAAGCACTTATTGACAATATAGTGGCCATTAGACATTCTTTTTGTTCATTTAGTATCAAAACCCTCTTCAAAGAATTCCCGACACTATTGTGTCAGAGTTGGAATGTTGGCCCCGTGGTTAGAGCTCAGTGACTGAGAGATGGGATGGAGGCTGCTGTTGGCTGGCCTGTCCCTGCTCCCCAGCCTGAAGAGGCCCAGGAAATTCTGAGCGATGAGATGATCTGGAATCTTCTTTGCTGATTCCCTGTGGGTCTCATCTCTCCCTGTACATTTGTGCCCAGCACCAGGGGATTCTGCTCCAGGAGGGCGCAGGATTCCTGGGTTGCTCTTCCTTCCTCCACCTCCAAACCCTGCCACATGATTCCCCAGATTCCAAGCCAGAGAGAGATTCCTTCCCCACAGGGTCAGGGAGAAGTGATGAAGAGAACCGTGCTGCTGATCTTTAATTATGCTCCCTGTTGAGGGTCAACCAAAGAAAAGGCTGCACCCAGAGGTGCGTCCTCCCAAGGTTACCTAGGGCTGCAGGAGGCCAGAGGGGACTTTTGTGGCTAGTAGCAATGGAAAGTTGATTTTCCTTACAAAGCAGACTGCTCTTCACTTCTTTTATTGCTAGAATGTGAAGTAAAATCAGCTTTCTGGAGGATTACCATAAAACCTAGCTGATTTCTAGCATCAGTCTGAGCAGACTGTATGAAAAAACAAATTTCTAAGACATTTAATAAGTTTGGCCACCGATTATCATGATGCAGTTGCTGTGGAGCCTAGCCTTATTATCAGGTATGTTGCACAGAGGTTTGAAGGCTCACAGACTCTTTCTCCAGCTAGTCGCCCTGGCATGCATGTAGAAGCCTAACATCTCCTGGCCTGCTGATGCCAGTAATGCCATGTAATGGGAAGAAAAGCCTCTAAGTCAGAAGGATTTCATGACTCCCAGGAGCTTAGTCCACTTTCCAAAATGTTGCCCCCAAATCCACATCCCTGAGAGGAAACATATCTGTTTTGAAAATGCCTCATTCCGAGCAGCGGCAATCCTCCAGGTGCAACGGCAAGAACCAGGAAGGAAGGAGGGCCCAACAGTGGGCTCTTGATACTAATGGCTACACTTTTGAGCCTATGCACCTGCAATAAGAACAAGGCCTAGAGTAGCATTGTGCCTGGGGGTTTCCTCCTGACAGCCTTCATGTTACTCAAATGTGGCCACTCTCACAGCCAAACTCAGCGTGTAGATGTGATGCATTCCCCCCAGCGTGGGACACGACACCCGGGGATGAGCCTCCCTGGCACCGAGGGATCACTACCACATACCAGCTGAAGAAGCAACTAGAAAATGACCTTGAATTAAAGATTCAATGCGGAACAGCAGAATATACCTGTCTACATATAATAACATGACTTCGGGAAGCGGTTTGACCTAATGTAAGGGGGAAATGGAAAGGAGAAATGAGATTATAAGGTTGTGAGTCTCTAAAAAAGAGTCTGGAGGTTGTCAGAAGGAATACCCCTATGTACAACTGAACAGAGTCTAAGAGACAGATAAGGTAGATACAACCCCAGGTATTGGTTCTTTTGAGGGATAAAGAGACCCACGGGTTCTATGGTCATGGCAGAAGGGGTTCACTGCCATGACAGATGGCCCTTCTTTGGAGCTGGTGTTTCTGCGTGATGGAAATGGACTCTGAGGGGATCTCTTTTCACAAGACTTGCATGCTACTTTATTGGAATTGTAGTTGGTGCTGAGTTTAAGATATATGTAGGGGATTTGAATCTCTGGACTGATAATATGACACCCAGGCCCAGAGCCTCAACAGACTTCAGCTCCTACACTTTGACTTATTGGACTTACTCCACTCAGCTAACATGGAGTTGAAGAAGGTCAACCACCACAACATGGAGCCTAGAGTGTCTACAACTAGAAGCGGGAAGAGTGCATCCAGTACCCATGTGGAATCTAAGCCCTCACTTGACATAGGTGTGGAATGGACACAACCAATCCAATGTCCACAGAGGAAATGTGAAATGGGTGTGGGAACGGTAGCCATGGTGGCTGCTGGGTGTGGGGAACGGGAGGAAGAGATGAGATGTGGAGGTGTTTTCGGGACGTGGAGTTGTCCTGGATAGTGCTTCACGGACAATTACGGGACACTGTAGATCCCCCCAGGGCCCACTGGATGGAACGTGAGAGAGTCTGGGCTATGATGTGGACCATTGACTATGGGGTGCAGTGATGCTCAGAGATGAACTTACCAGGTGCAATGGATGTATCACGATGATGGGAGAGAGTGTTGCTGTGGGGGGAGTGGGGGGCGGGGGCGGTGGGGTCGAATGGGACCTCATATATTTTTTTTAATGTAATTAAAAAATAATAATAATAAATAAATATTAAAAAAAAAGAAAAAAAAAAAAAAAAAAAGAAAATGCCTCATTCCAAGAATCGATCGTCTTTGAAGCCCTTTGTTCCTTCTGCCTGAACGTGATGTGGTCCTCAAGAGCACCATCCTCTTCTGCTTTGGTCCCTTTGGTCCCTTGCCTTCCGCCAGCTGGGGTAGATCCAGTCAGAGCCTTCCTCACTGGGAATGCCGTTCCCTCGGGGCAAGCTCTAGTCACTTTCAGTCTGAAATGAGGCACGTAAATGGGGTGGGGACTTGGCGGAGATGACGCTGCATCTCCTACCTCCTAAGGTCCCTTAGGTTCCTGTACTGGATCCCCGTGCTGCTGCCTCAGGTACTGAGGGGGCAACACAGAGAAGAGGAGTGGCTGAGGGCAGCCGGAGTCCCGGGGGCAAGGGGCCTTTCCACGGGGCTCTGAGGTTCCAAGGGGGAAGGTGGGTATTGTCCGGAAAGTGACGGGTCTTGAGAGCTCTCCCCTTGCCCTTTGCAAACGCTGATGCATAAAAGAGCTTAAAGGCATCTGGCCTTCTGAATTTTAGTGAGAGAACAACGGATGGGAGTGGGGGTGTTGGGCATGGGAAGAATATTTTATTTACTTTACGTAATAAAATACACACTTAAATTAATTTGTAAAGTGCATTTTTATCATTACAGAATTATTACTTTTTCACTGTAGAATGCACAGAAAAGTACAAAATATATAATACAAATTCATCGTCTATCTCCCACTGTCATCTTCTGGTGTATTTCGTTCAACCTAATGGATACAAAGTCATATTTCACAATCATACTAGGCACTTGCAGCTTGTACCATGGGCTTTTTTTCTATGCCATTAAAACTTATCAAAAACGTGTTGGGGGGCTACTTTTTTAAGTTTACGTTCAAAACCCAGTGATATGAAAGGGTGCTTGATGAAAAGCCTTACTCCTGGTGTTGCACACCATCTGCACCCCCTCCCCCACCACTGGCACCTTACAGGGCACTTCTTTTATTATTGTCTTCAATTTTGCTTCTCTAGCTTCTTGATGCAGAAACAAATAAAATCTTTTATTTGTAATTCTTCTTTTTTACATCCAAGATGGTATATTAGACCCACCATTCTGCGCTCTGCCTTTTGTCACTCACCACGCTGTCCTGAAGATCCACAAGACTACTTGGAAAGCTAACTCATTCTTCAAAAGCACACGTAGATTTTTTTTTCTTTAGCAATCCAGTTATAGAGATACATTTTGTCTTACAGAAAGGTAGCAAATGAAAATTAATTCTCTTCCCCTCACCCAGTCTCCCACTCCTAGTCTGTTGTCAGTGGTAGCCACTGCTACTATTTTCCTGTGTATTTTCCCAGGATTATTTTTATGCCTATACCCTCAAGTATTTGTATATGTATATACAAACCAACCCTCCCCCCGCTCTTTTAACCTGGCTGTGTCATGTGATATGCCATAATTTCTCAAACCCTTTCTTTAGATTCCCTTCTCTTCGCCTCTCTTCTCTTTTCTCTGCTTCTCTTTGCTTCTCTTCTTTTTTTACTTGTCTAAGCAACAGAAAGGGGAATAATCTCCAATCTAAGTCTTGGTTGGTCTCTTCAGATTGTTTCTGTTCAATAAATTCTGGGAGTGCAGTTCCTGGGTCAGAGGGCATGGATGTTTTTAGACCTTTTGGTACACGCAGCCTTGTTGCTTCCCCAGTAGACTCTATCATCTCTCCTGCCAGCTTCCTGAAGGAAAGTGACAGTCTTGCCATAACAGTGGGACCATGCCAACCCCCAGCCAAGCTAGTGCCTGGACCAGCAAGGAGGCATCAGGTCTAGGGAACTTCTCCTTGTGTTTGAAGGAGTCCTTAGTAGCAACTTCTTAGGAGAGCTTGCTGCCTGGGGCCCAGTTTAGTTGCTTCGCTCCAGCTGTGAGTAAAGGCCTCACTGGACTCGTTCTCCCTCCACGCTGCCAGGTCTGGTGTGAGAGGCACCTCTTGGACTTGGCAGAGCAGACTTTACCTCCAGTGAGAGCCTTATGGTTCTTTTAGGCCACAGCCATTTATTGAGAACATTCTACGTGCCGGGCACTGTTAGGAGCACTCTTCAGGAGTTAACTCACTTTGTCCTCAGAACACCCCTCTGAGTATAACTGCTGTTATCCCCGTTTTATAGGTGAGGGCAGTGCAGCCAGGAAGGTCCAGTGATTTGCTCACGACTGTGCAGTCAGGAAGAGGCAGAACTGGGATTTGATCCTCAGAGCGGGGCTCTGTAATCACTCGGTTTTCCTCCCCCAAAGCAGAGCCCACTGTTTATTTAGGGATTATCCTTAGTGCCTTCTAACCTTCTATCCAGGCAGCATGTCTGCACGCCTCCCCATCATTTACTTTCTAGCTCATTGACTTTCCTGCTCTTTGCTAAGGATTTCTAGCAGGAAGCCTTCAATATCAGACAGAGCTAGTTTTGAATTCTGGCTTTGCCAACTTCCTAACTGTGTGACCTTGGCAAGTGGCATGACCTCTCTGAGACTGTGTCTTATAAAGATGGTAGATAACCTGAAAGTGTGAGGTGTGAAACGTGCAAGGTATGAAACAAAAATTCTCCTCCTTTCCCTCATTACCCTGCTTTCTTCTCTGTTCCCTGTGGATCCTCTTAGTATTGATCCAAATTCTTAAAATTCTAGCCAATTCAGATTTGAGCAGATCAGGAAAAGAAAGCTTATTCCCTGGGTGTTATAATGGTAAAATCACCATTTACTGAGCATCTACCAAGTGCTGGCCCATTTGCTAATGACTTTACATAATAATTGTGAATCCTGGTGACAGCCCCAGACTCTGTCTCCCCAGCTGAGGGACAGATGAGGCTGGGAGGGTGGGCACTTACCTGAGGTCCCTCCTGCAGGTGAACACTATCAAGGTGCTCAGCTCCCCGCCAAGGATGTGGTCAGGATGCCTAAGCAATTCTGGTTAAAGCCTCCTGGGGTTTAGTTTCTCTCCTCCAGTCATGTTCTTCTGTGGCCCTTCTGAGTCTAGAGGGGAAGCCACATCCCACTGACTCCAAGGCTCACTCCTTACGAGGAGCTGAGGATAGAGCCCTTTTGGTGATGACATGAACCTTTGCCGTTGGTGGGTGGGTCTGCTGGTGTGATGCTCATCAAGGTAACAGTGACTGTTTTGCCTACTGCACATATGATACCTGACATCACAGATCCTTGATTACGCCTGTAGAGTTCCAAAATTATATGCCTCAGTGTGCCTGCGATGATCTCAATAGGCTTAGCAGTCTTTTTCCCACAAAGATCATTGAGATCTCTCATGGTGGCCTATTTTCATTACTGCCACACAATCCCCAACCGTCCTGCAAAATCCCTTCCTGTTTTCCAGGCACTGCTTGTCCACATCATTCTAAGGAGAAATGGCCAGCCGTCCCTGAGAGGCAGGGCTCTTCACCGTTGTGTGAGCCGTGGTAACTGTTCTGCCTTTTCTCTCCTTCCCTTCCCCCTCTCCCCACGGCAGGTGCCTGGAGATTTGAGTCAAACATCCGAAGACCAGAGTTTGTCAGACTTTGAAATGTAAGTCCAGGGCGTCTGCTCACAAGGGGATCTTTAGAAATAGGATTTTGTTATTTGGCTTATGTCCCAGACGACTGCAGGGAGAAACAGAAATCACTGTTTAAATCTGCACGATGCTGATTTGGTTATTATAGAGGTGGGAACTTGTTTGCCTGAGTCTAGCCTTCCAGCATATTTTATTTCCCCATTGGGTATTTAAAACACTGTTTTGTTGTTGTTGTTGTTGTTTTATTTTTTACTGGCATTTAAATGATGGGAGATTTTACTTACAAAAATAGAATTCTCTATTTTCTTTGACACTTGGACCCACATCCCTGCATAGCCACAGTCAGCTGGAGCTGAGTAGTAATTGTCTCCTTCAGTTCACCGCAGTCCCCATTTCTCCCTATTGCCTTACCCTGGCCCACTTTGCTCATTTCCTTATCTGTGTGGCCCCTGTAGGCATTTGCATTTACCACCCCTGGGTTATTGGAAACAGCAGTTATTCAATGCCCTAATCTGATTTTTGGTCAGATTTGATTCCATTTTATGCCTCTGCTGAATAACCCTTTAAGGAATTTAGTTGGTCTTCAAACCATCTGTTTCTGATCAGGTTACCTTGGTTTTTGGACAGGTAATTCCTTTGGGCTGGTAAAAAAGGTGGGGTGAGTCCTGGGCTATAGGCCAGGTAGAACGTCCCTCCTCTGTCACTCTGTTGTAGTGAGGGGAAGAAGGCTCAGCTTCCCCCAGAGAAGGGGTCTTCTGGGAAAACCCTCCCTCTGGAGAGGGATGGCGAGGCTTTGGAAAGAACATTTTTATCAGAGCCCAACTGACATGCCTTGAAATCTCAGCTACAGGGCTATATCGGTGTGACCTTGATCAAGCCACGTGACCTTGCTGAGCCTCAGTTTCCTCATTCATAAGGGCCCCGGGCTTGCAGCATTGTGGCAGCGATTAGAATGAGATTGTGAAAACTGTGGAGGGCACCAAGAGAGCACTTAGTGCGGGGGCGGCTGCATGGTGGGGAGGGGCATGGGAGGTTGGTAGGGAAGGAGGTCAAAGTGGATAAGAGGAGAAGGACTAGAACGAAAGGCGAGTCGGCCTCCCAGGGGCTGCGGGTGGGGCGTGCAGCATGAGGAGGATGTCGGATGGCAGCTGGCAGGGGACAGGGCAGGTGGCGAGCTGGGAACAGGGGCGAAACCACCGCGGGAGATCAGAGACGTGGGGAGCAGTCAGTGGGGAGGCATAAGGGTCTCATTTTGAAACCAAGACTTTTCCAAGCACCTACCAGTGGCCAGGAGCTTGGTGGGGATGGAGGAGCCGGCCCTGCCCTCCAGTGGCCTCTGCCTGTCCAGCCCCGTCATTTCTGCCCTGGAGGCATCAGCAGCCTCCCGACCTTTGCTCATCTTCACTGAGGCCATTGGGAAGCAGTGGTGCCACGTCCTCCCCGCAGTGTGGAGACCAGGATCCTTCGTGGGCTTACAGAGAAGGCCCACTCAACTTCGTCCCCGGTCCCCCTCTTTTCTCTAGGAGCCCTGGACAGCCCGGCCCCTCCCCCTCGCCTTGGCTCCTCCCCCTCAGGCTGTTACTTTATTTATTTAACTCTAAGGCACACAGCATTTACTCTGCTAGGCCTGCTGTAGCTCCCTTGGTCCCCACAACAGCCCTCTGAGATAGGTGTTGTTTTATAGATGTTGGGTTCGAGCTGGGACTCACGAAGCCTGGCCCAAACATTGCTTCCTCAAGGAAACCTGTGGTGCCCCCCACTAACCATGCCCCCGTTGCTCACTGGCATCCCGTGTTCCTGGGTGGCACCCACCACTTTGGTAATTAAATCATTTTATGGAGATTTTCCTCCCTCCCCTTTTAAACTCCATGTTCCGTGAGGGTAGGCAGATGCCTGCTTTCTTTATTGCTCCATCTCCAGGACTTAGCGCCTGGCACATAGTAGGTTCTCAACTCCTCATTTAAGAATGAATGAATGAACAAATGGACGCATATCTAGGAGGGAGATGATAAACAATTGATTATGATAGTGTGGGAAATGCTCGGAGAGGGTGAAGCGCTTACCCAGCCTGGGGTGGCCTCCCAGTAGCCCTGGGGCATCGTCCAGCCTTCCCCTGTCCAAGGGGGTTAATGTGAACCAGCTTTGGATACACTCCTGTGCCCCCACTGGCAGGTAAATGAGAGGGACCACTCTGGACCCAAGGTACAATTTGGGGAGCTTTATAGGAGGATTGTCATTAAATATACAAACCAGTTTGATGGCTCAGAATTGCCGTTTGTGTTTTGAGCTTCGGGGATGTGATCGAGAGGGCCTATTTTGCCCCATGAAGGAGGCCACCAACTCAGCTCAGAGCTCGGAAGAAATACTGCTTCGGGAGAGAACCTTTGCCTGAAGAGCTGTTTTCTTGGGGAGAGGCTGTGAGAACGTTGTACTGTGGAATCTTCCATTGTCAATGTCTCAAGGTGTGCTTCAAGCCCAGGAGCCTGGCAAATTTTTATGAGCTGCTCCTCAGCCCTGGACAGCTCTGAGTGGAGGCCAGAGCAGGGACCTTCCAGAATCCTGTAGGACTGTCTTGATAGCTATCGTGATTATCTCAAAGTTTCAGCAGCAGTCACCTTGTCATCTCCACATGGATCCTCCCAGTCCAAAGGCGGTGGCGCATGGGCACACAACAGCTCAGAAGTTTAAGGCATCATGTGAGGCAAAATTGTCACATATCCAAAATTCCACTTGGAAACCACTGAAAGAGTCAAAATGAGAATTTCATGAGATCAGCTAGATCAAAGCATGAAACTGTACGTTATAGGCACTCAGTAAATGTTGTTATATTTGAATTTATATGTGGCTCAATTAGGCTCATACATGTGGCATTTTGGGAAAAGTTGAAAGAAGAGTATCTGGGCCCCAGTGTCCCGGGTTTCCAGTGGCCCTTTTCTGTTGTGTCCCTCTCTGGCTTCCCCCCCTACCAGCTGTCACTCATGTCCAGGGCCTTGGTCTTCTGAGCACTTCTGTGCAGGCTGATCCTAAAGTGGAGCTTGGGGTCTAACATGGGCACAGGCAGGCCAGAAGTGACATCGCTGAGCACAGCAAGAGTTCTGTGGGTGCCATCACACAAGCCTCCGCAGCCTCATGTTGGCTTCCAAGTATGGTCCCTTAGTTTCAGATGAGGAATCCAAGGTTCAGACGAGTTACGGCCAAGGTCACCTAACTGGTAAGAATTGAGAGCAGTGCTTTCCCATTCTAGGGTACAAATATACAAACGGCATGCATGTTTATACATAGACATACATATATATGTATATGCATATATATTTAAAACATATAAATAGTAAAGATCTATAAACTAACTGCCCTTAAAGTTAGGCACTGATGATGAGATTTAACTTGTCCTTTTGTTTCCTACTACTTGTAAATATAGGTAGTAATAAATTGCTTGTGCAGACCTTTTAAAAGAGAAAATTGTGGTTTTGTTTTGGTTTTTGATAGACTGAAGTAACCAGTTTTAATCTCTTTCTCTGGGTCAGATCGAACCGGGCACTAATCAATGTCTGGATCCCCTCGGTGTTCCTCCGGGGCAAGGCAGCGAATGCGTTCCATGTGTACCAGGTGAGTGCCCGGGCACAGGTGGGGTGGAACCACCGCCTGCTTGTTTGCTGTGATGCACTGCCTCTCCTGCAGCTTTCTCCATGGGTTGGTGGAAGGTTCCCACTAGCGCCAGGCCCTCAGTCCATCTGGATGGTTTCAGCAAAGCGCCAGGTGCCTCCCACTGGTCTGTCCTGTATCACTCTGGGGTTGGGGTATGGGCTTCTGTGATTGGCCAGGCTCAGATCAGGTGACCCCACTGGAGCTAGCCTTGGGGTTGACCTCATCTGAGAGTGGGGTCGAGATGGCCACCCCCCGTTGGGACCTGAGGGCCCAGGAGTGTGAGACCTTGGCCTGCTTTGGAGGTGAATTTACGTTTAAATGGGACCCCAGTTTTCCCATCTTTTTTCTGACTTTTTTGGCCTCCTTCAGCGTACTTATTTATCCTTTTTGTCCTTTTTTCTCCTTCTTACATGGACTCTGATGCTCAGCTTTCTGTTTATGTCTGGGAATGTTTTATTTTCGGCACTAACTCTTCCCTGCTTCCAGGTTCTACTTTCTTCTTGTATCACAGGAATTTTCATGAAGTTCTGTTCTTATTCCCTGTGAAAAGACTTGAATTGTGTGGCATGTTTCTTCCCAGGGAAGTGACCCATTGAAGGAGCCTTCTCTACTAATAAGATATTTTCCCCAGAGACTGGGGTGGTGAAAAAGGACAATGGACTTGAAAGTAGAAGGCCTGGTTTGAATCCTGTAACTTTAGGCAAATGTAGTTTCCTTATCAGTAAAAGGGAAATAATGGTAATCCCTACCTCGCAAAACTGTTGTTAGAATTAGGAATACGTGGCAGAGCGCTGGCACTCGATGCTTTCTTTTTGCCTTCCAGATGATTGCCATGTTTGCTCCTTGGTGGCAAGTACTGGTGGTGGGCATGTGTTATACAGGAATGGGTTTGAGCATGTACATGCATGTCTTAAAATTGTACAGACAGATGAGCTAGAGCCTGGCAAATAAGCTTGGATCAGAAAGTCATTTTAGTTTACATGTCCAGCTGGGCAACGTTAGTACTTTAACAAGCATTCGGAGAATCTGAGAGTCCATGAAACTCTCAGCTCTGGTTGAAAAAAGATTTAGATTTGACAGATATTTAAATATCATCTTCTCTTCTTTTCTTTCTCCTTTACCCCAAACCAAAAAAAATAAAATCTGTTATTTGAGTGTCCTTCAAGTTCCACAAGGCGGTCATTAGAAAACCGCACAGTGTTGCCTGGTGGATGAAAAATGTGAAGCAGACAGCTTTATTTTAGAGTGAAATTAAAATGTGCTATCACTTCAGAGGTTTCCTTGACCTTTCATTTTTGCCTTTTTCCCCCTCGCCCCATGAAGTGACTTGGTACTTTTTAGCTTCTGAATGTCAGCTGTGAAATGAGATGGACACAGCAAATGTGCTGTTGCCAGGGAGATTGTTTCCACAGTGCTCCTAATGGCATGAAAGCCACTCACTCCCCGTCCCTCACTGTTTCATCCCTCACTTGTTTCCAGAGCTTTCCTGGGTGTGGTCCAGCTGGTGCACTGAGGACTTGTCCCAGATTTCGGCAAGCAGGCAGCTCCCACACCACCCAGAGCAACTGAAACCATACCTCAGGCTCTCGGAAATCTTTCTTGAACCTGAAGTGCATGAAATAGCACCTCTTGCATGCAGTCGTTTTTCTCTTTTTAGCTAATAATGTTTCTGATTGGTACTTGAGCAAAATCTGAGTATATCATTGGAATCATTTTAGAAAGTCTTTGTTACCGTGTTATTTTTTTTTAGCCATAATGATATTGGATAATAGGTGACTTTTAAAATACGGGTACCATGAGACATGATTTTTCTTAGCTTTTTAAAGAAAATATATTCTATTTAATTTCCCAAAAGAGTTGAGGTAATTTAGAGAAACTCACAAACTAGAATGATAAAATAGAAGTATAAAATATCAGGGCCAGAGAAAATGTAAACTAAGAGAGTTGAAGAGATAAAGTGGAAACTATATATATCTGTTATGAGATTCTACATAGTTCCTCTCTTTAATGTGTGAATTTCTTAAGAGCTTCCTGGCAGGCAATGTGAAAATGGAAATGTGGTCAATAGGGTAATTCTCATTGCTAATGAGGAGAAAATATATTAATTCCTTAAAAGGAGCTGTAAAAGAAATGTCTACCCAGGGCTTTATGATTAAGCAAAGTGACGAATATAGATGATCCCCATTTATATCCCTAAGAAAAATCAGTCAGGTTTCATAAGAACTCCCTCTAAGGAAGCCAAGGGTAGCCCTCAAACCAAGGACACAGCCCTAAAATGAATGTGAGGACAGCAGTTGTGGACAGCCAAGGCAATAGAGGCAGAACATGTAGTTTTCTCAGTAGAGTTACATTGTCCGATATGACAAATGGCTCCGCTAAAATGGAAAAAAATAAATAATTCAGTTCTTCAGTCACACTAGCCACATATCAAGTGCTCAAGAGCCACACTTGGCTAGGGGCTACCATGTTGGGCAGTGTAGATAGGAAATATTTCCATCACTGCAGAAAGTTCTAATGGGTATCACTGCGCTAGAACAATACCTCTCTGAGTGTGGGCAAGCAAGATTATTTAGTTTTATTTTTTTATCTTATTTTTCATATCAGTGTTACAAATTACTTCATTAAGACAAGATAATAACTGTAATAACAATAAACCTGCTTTGGTCCTTGGTTACACTCCCCCTTATTTTTCTTCATTCCTCAGTCTTAGCAAGATTATTTTATGTATGCTTAAGGAAGTTTTAGAGAGATAGCGCTAGGGCATTAATTCACAAATCCTGCAGGGAGGAGGTCGCTCCTTTTTCAGCTCTCTTTTTCCTTGCTTCTCATTACCTGAAGGTCAAAGTCTCAGCGTGTAGCTATTGCACCTCTAGTCCTTTTAGCAAAGACAGAAGAAGGCAACAGGCTTGAGTTTACTCACGTTGTTTTGTTTACATTGTGTTATTTTACATTTGGCTTCTAGTTATAGCATAGGATACTAGTTTTCCATTTACCATGATGATGGACAGTTGCCTTAAGTAAAAAAAAAAAATGAGTCAACATAAAGGAAAATACTAGATAAATGACAGTGAAAACATGAAAAGTTTCAGGACAATGCTATGTGAATGGATATTTGGGAAACCGCTCTAAAGGAACAGATAGGTGTGATAAAAGCATTTGGAGAAGGAATCATAACAATAAACTGCCTCTCACTGCTCCATGTATGTTATGTAAAATAGCTCAATCAGAAAACAGCTCAACAATCCCATGAAATAACAGACTCTCATTACACCCATTTTATAGATGGAGAAATTAAAGCATAGAGAAGCATCTGGTTTGATAACTTGTTTTCCAGCTCAAATAGTCTTTTCTGACAAGGTCTTGGGTGAAAGAGATTCTGTGCTACTGAATGAGGACAGATTTAAGCTCTTTCAAAATCTGAGACACAGCTGGGACAGGTGGCCCTGTTATGGGGAAGTCACCCAGCCTGACTGAGATCTTGCCTGTGTGGATGGTCACCTGCATCCCTGAGATGGTGGGCCAGGGGCACACCAGTGGCCACGCTGGAATGTTCTCTAGAAATAATCGCAGTGCTCCATCAAGTCTTCAAGTCGCAGAGTCAGGCCGAGGTGGTTTAGCTCTGAAAGGTCGTCAGAGCAGGTGCTGGCTCAGGGTGACCCCCTGCTGTGGCTATGGAAGGGTTTAGGGGTGCTGCCTTGGGATATTTCCATTGAGCGATGCTAGGGTGCAGGGAGCCTGCTGGGTGGAACCTCTCAGAACACGGAGAAACCAAGGTCATTTCCTGCTGCCTGCAGTGACGAGGCCCTCCCCGGTTGTACTGTGGATGGCGTCTGCACTCCTATTTTGCACAAAGGATTCCAGCTAGAAGTGCTGACAGGATTGAATGCAAGTTATTAAAAAATGTTTGGATCTTGTAACACTGTGGTCTTCATGCTGTGCTTCTCTGTCCTGAGAGGTGGGCCGAGGTGTGTTCCGGCACTAAAAGTAAGAAATGGCAGCCTTTGCCCAGTTTTCAGAAAAGTAAAGTTGATGTCCGAAGTTTTCCCAATTTTAGGTTTTTCATCCGTGAATCTTTCTGCCACTTCCGGCACCTGCTAATACTTGGCTGCCAGCAGGCCCTAGCCAGAGCAAAATGATTAAGCAAGCAACACCTAATGAAATGAACAATAACTTTAAAATCCCTCAATCTACGACCGTTCCTCCTTAGTCTCTCCCTCCATCCCTCCCTCTCTCTCTCTGTTAACCTGCGGGTTTATTTGTGTGCTTGATTTTTTTGTCACTTCCATATGACATAGTTAAATTCGTTGTTCCCCAAAGCATTCCTAGTTTATCCTTTTTCAAACGTTGGTCTCATTCTTCATATACCCCCTACTTCCAAATGAGTTTGAGAGCCACTGTTTGGGATCCCACTGAAGTGTTCTTAGAGCTCTGCCAGCCCTTTAAAACAGCCTGCTTTTTTTTTCTTAAGCAAACATGACAACCTCTAAATTGGAATTGAAATAATGCAGCATTTCCTGAATCCTTGGGTTGCCTCTTTTTGAAAGCAGCCCTTACTATATGTGCCGTGGGAACTGGTCTTCTCCAGTCACTCTGTGTGGGTTTAAAATCAGCCTTCGTATTTAGCTATGGGAAGCATTGGCTATTTTACAATATTCTATTTGCATTTCACACTAATTAGCCTCTTTTAAGAGGGGGTTGCTTTGTTTCATCCAGGCTGGTTTCTTCTAGAATAAGTCTCAGTTTGGAGGAACGGAGGTACCCCAGGAAGACTGGTCCAATTCTTGAGGTCCCACTACAAAAGGCGTCATGTAGCCTAGATGATTCTTTTTTAAAGGTGTTTCTAGCTGAGCAAGTTTATATATGCAGTGCAGGGAAGAGCCATCATTTTTCCTGTTAATAATAGATCACAGCTCTAGGTAGCTGCATGGGGTTTAGGTGGTTTGGAGGATGGGGATAACTTTGGACTTCAGGCTTTGGGCTTCTCAGCTCTTCCTTTTCATCCTCCCTCCTAAGATGGCTTACCCCTTGGGCCCTCGACTTTTCTTTTACCTACAGCCCCATCTTTCTGCTTGCTTTGTGTGTGTCTCTGCGGACAGGGAGGAATCCATTAAGATGAAATGTGAAGCACAGGTGCAGTAATGCAGGTTATAAGAACCTCAGTTCTAGCGAGTCCCGTCCCAGATTTGGAGGGGAAAGGACAAGTTATGAGGCTGGTGCGACTCTCTTACCCACAGCTGGCCCTTCCCGCTGCACCTGCCATATCTAGGTGGGCAGGACAGCCAACTGGGGCCATGCCAGCCCCTGTGGTTTGGTTTCTGAGTTGTAGTCTGGCGGCCTGGGGCTCCCCTACTGTTTAAGTGAGACCGGGGAGCCTTTGCCTTTGATCTTGCTGCCGCCGCCCTCGAGAATTCTCCTCCCACCAAGTCCAGCACCTCTGAGGAGGACGACACATTGACCTCCAGCTTTTCCTGGAGTGCTCAAGACAAACCCCCAAAAGCAGAAAACAAAAAAGCCCGTTTCCTTCCCTTGGACTTATATCTTATTTTGTCACAGTTTTTATCTTTCCAAACAGGAAGAACTTTTGTTTTCCTTTTCTTCCACAGTATAATTTGTCTAAAGGCTGTATATTGAGGGCTTACTACGTGCCAGGCACGTGCTCGACTCTGCAGCACCAGCGAGGAACAAGCTTGACCTTGAGGGTACCCTCGCCCAGTAGGGGAGTCTGGTGCAGCAGATGGATACTATGCAGTGAGTGCAGTGTCGCTACTGTGTAAGAGGCACGTGGGCTTTACGGGTAGGGGCGTAGTACTGCCTGGCTTGCAGAGTGGCTGTCCCTCGGTGACATCGTGGCGTGTGCAGCCCAGGGCTTGGCGCAAAGCTACTGGGTAGGTGTTACCTTTACTGCTCCTAACAACCGCTTGGCTCGTGATAATTGAGCTGCGAAGAAAGTGTAACAATAATTTCCCATTTAATTGCCTGTCTCTGGGCATCCTCAGGTATTCAACAAACCTTTCTTTAGCACCTGCTTGTGAACCTTGCTCCACATCAGCTGCCATGGGGACTCAAGAAGCAAGTGCCTTAACCTCCCGGTGTCTGAGTTGGGTGGGGTACGGGATGTCCATTCCAGTAGTCGAAATGCAAGAGTGTGGCTGGGAGAGGTTCAGATTCTGGATAGTAGGCACCTGGCCTTTTTTGGCTCCCTTACCTGAAGGAAGATTTCTGGTGGAAGTAGACCTGTTTCCAATGACCTTTTCCTCTCTATTGTTTTATGAGGTTTTATTTTTTATGTTTTTAAAAAGAGACACTTAAGTGTCTTTAATGGCATCCTGTGGAGACAAGTAAAAGGCTAGAGGGGGAACTAAACACCTGGCGGCAGGGCCCCAGGTCAGACAGGACTTCCAGGGGGGCTGGGGACCCAGCCTGGGCCAAAGCTCTAACTTGCTTTGCATGGCCTGGGAGCAGAAAACCCAAGGCTCTGTAGGCTGGCAGCAGGTGTGCCAGGGGCATTCGGGTCAAGGCCTTCGTGCATGGCCTGGGCACCCGGTTGTTCTGCAAGCCCAGGAGAGGGGCAGGACCCCAGCGAGGGCCGCGATGGACTTGCTCATCCACTCAGCCAGATGGTCTTGGAATCAAAGGTAATTTATGAAGACGTGGTCAGCAGTTCCTCCTTGTGCTCCTGCATTTCATACAGACCTAGAACAGGTATGTGTCTGAATGAAGTCTTGTAATTACACAGGAAGGACATGCTGTCCCTCCCTACTCCCCTACCTCACACCCCCACCAAACAGAATAGAAAACTTCAAAAATTTCTAAGATGAATTAATTCAGCCATGAAGGTCTCCTCACAGAAAGGCTGACCTTTGCTTGTCCAGAAGCTGCACAACCCAAGACCCGGTGGCTCTGCCCATCAGACTTTCCACCTTCTAGTGCTGGGCCTGGCCTGGTGTTACTTGCAGCAGGAGGGATGAGGTGTGCAACCTGCCAGGGCCTTATCTCATCCAGGGCATAAAAGGAGGCCTAGAGAGGAGAGCTGGCAGGAGGCAGAGGGACTGTTCTCCCTGGAGAAGCAATGGCACCTCACCTAGGGTGCCACTCAGTGTGCCTGCTTGCCGCTGATCCCTGGCCGGGAACACCCAGTCGTTTCCTTAAGACACCAGAATGGTCTCTTCTCCCCTAGGTGGTAAGGGGCCCTCTTTCATTTCCTTCTCCACGGGGAGGAGCTGGAGGTTGTTGGACCTGACGCAAGATCAGCCCAAGGAGTGCTGGTAGTGGGGCGAGAAGCTTCCTTTCAGAACGTGACTGGAAGCCCTTCTTTTTCTCTCCAAGCTGTCTCCTGCCTTGACGCCTGTTCAGGGACTGCTGCCCAGCTGTTGCAGTTACAGAAAGGTGTTTGGAAGTGGAGCTCTTGTCTTGTCTTCTGGTTTGTAAAACCAAAGCAGCCCCTTGACATTAGCCTGTGGGGAGTTCGAGTGAGTCCACACCCCAGGGAGAAGGCTGCAGGGCCTTGCCAGGTTCTGAACCAGAACAGCAGTGATTCCCCTGCTCTGGAACAGAGGCTCTCTTAGCTTTTCTCGACATTTTCACTCAGATCCACTTGGCACAGAGGCTAATGAAGGCCCAGTCATTTATTCATTCAACAAACATTTCTAGAGCCCCTGTTTGTGTGCCAGGCCCTGAGAGAGAGTAAAGGGGAATGGCATGGGAATGGACCATCCTGCCTGGGGCTCAGGACTTCTCCCGAGTCTCCCTTTCCCTGCTAGTCCATGCAGGCATTTTGCCTACTAGTGCATAGTCTATCCCTGTTTTATCCTAACAACTGATAGATGTATTTTCCCACGCTGACCGACAGTGAAAATGCTCCATGTTTCTTAGGTTTAGCCCAGGCTTTGTGTACCCCATGGCATACCACTTCATGTGCTGAGTCTTGGGCTTTCTGGTCCCGCAAGGGAGATTTGATGAAGCCTCCCCTTTCCAGGCACGCGTGCTTGTTCGGGCAAGTCTGGCCCTCCAGGGCTTCTCACGACTGTTGAAGTGGGCTGGGGCGGGGGCAGGGGCTGAGGACCTCCCTTTGGTTCATCCACAGAGAGGAAGACGCTGGTGGGCCACGTATGAGTGGGGGCCCTCTCGTCCTCCCCCACTCCTCCTAAGCTCTCCCTTGCCACCTCCTCTTGCCCGCTTGCTTTCTCAGGACTCTCCTGGTCTCCTCACTGCCCTTTCCTCTCTCCGCCCTCCTCTGCTCTCTCCCTCTCCTCCCTTTTATTCCTTTCCCTTTTCCTTTCCTATTCCCTGAGTTTCCTCCTCCTCCTCCCCTTCTCAACCTTTCCTCTCTCCTGCTCTGTGTCCTTTCTCCTTTCTCTACTCCGAGCTCGTGGGAGGCAAGGGGGAAGAGACTAAAGTGCATAGGGCACTTCCTTCTCTTGGAAGCCTGAACCACATGCAGGAGTGACAGTCCCGAGCCTGTGGGCCTTCAGCAGAGGCTGTAAATGAGCAGTCCCTGCACACTGGGAACCATTCCCTGGCATGGTTTCTTTATCACTCCTAATAATCATCACCTGCAACATCTTAATGACCAATTATTCTATTACAGATTTAAAATAGCTGTTAATTGGTTGGTGATATTTTTGTTCTTAAGGAGGTAAGGATTTTAAATATTGTTTTTCATCATTTTCCATAAAACCATATGCCAGTGTCCCTGAAATTAATCTGATCAGGAAAGAAAACAGATCTTGAGTCACAACAGAAATCAGAAGTAGGGTGTTCATATCGTCAGTGAGGGTTCTTTGCCAGAAAATTTTTTTCCACGTGGACTGGATAAGAAGGGGGAAAGGAGACCTGCTTTATCTGGTTGTGGTCTTGGAGTTTCTATGCATGGCTTAGTCATCTCTACTGGTTTCCATCCCTGGGTGTTTCTAGACACACCTGATGTCAATTCTGGTCCTGAGAGCTGGGGGCCTCTGTGCAGTCAGCTCAGATACCCCCTTCTCCAAGCAGCTTTCCTGCCAAGAGGTTCTTTCCCCTGGGCTTCCCCCATCATAGCATCTTCACCACTGCAGTAATTGAAACCTGCCTAAACCCCTGTGATGTCTTCCTGCTTGGCTGAGAGCTCCTTCAGAGCAGACTCCAGCACAGTGCCTCAAACATCACGGCTGATCAGTCAAGATTTTGCTTTGGACTTGAACATTACATTGAGATTATTCTTGTATGTGTGTGTGTTGTGTGTCCTCTGGTATAACTCTGTCTTACTTCTCTTCATTCTCCTAGACATCTTGGGCTCTCAGGAAATACCTGCTAGAGGTAGGTGGGCCCTCAGGAGGTCTGGAGGATGTGTTCCAAGAGAAGCATTCCCAGGGAATAAGGCAGGCTACCTAAGGGCAGTGCAGCAGGGCAGAACCCTGAGCTCATAGAGGGGGTATTGGGTGGGACAAAGAGATTCAGAGGGCATTCCCACAACTTCACAGCTTCTCTCCTCTGCAGACTCTGAGCCACCTATGCCCTGGCAGAACTTTTGCTTCAACAGACTGTGACTGAACTCATTTGTTGAGTGCTTGACACATTCATGTCTGGTGAAGAGTAGGTGCTTATTAAACATTTGCTGCTGGAATGAGGAGGACCCTCCCCCACCATGAGGTAAGGTGTTGTTTAGACAACTGGATGATCCCCAGATAGCTCTCCACAGTAAGACTGTCCCTTTGTGTTGTCACTAAATACAGCTTTGATAGCTCAGTAGTTTGATGGCCTCAGAATCCAGAGGTGGTGGGGGTCTGAAGGCGCCAACACACACCAGAATGTGAAACTGATGCTGGATTATTTATCCACAGAAGTAGATCTTGACTGGGAGCAAATTTTCCCACAAGAGTACATTTGTCAGTATTTGGCGACATATCTGGTTGTCTGTCTAGTGAGTAGAGGCCAGGGAGGCTGCTCAATATCCTACAATGCATAGGACAACCTCCCACAGCAAATTGCCCTAAAAGTGAACAGTGATGTAGTCGAGGAAGCCCCGTCTGTAGTAAACAATGTAAGTATCACGTGGTTCGGATGCTGAGTTTCTTGGTCGTTGTGCATGGTCCCTTGTGGGCAGGTTTACCTGGGGAGCTATGTTGTGGTCTACAGGTTAGTGGTAGAGGTTGGATCTGGGCAATGCTGGATGCACCAGTGCTAAGGCACTCTGGATGCAGCCATCTCCTTAGCAGCACCCAGCTCCTGTATTGGGATCCTGATTCACATGCAGGCAGGCCCCTTCTCCTTGGGACAGTGTGGGGGACTAGCTGACTGTCTGCTCTTCTGACTGAGATACGAATTCTTGTTCTTTTCTAAAAGTGTATTAGCAATATTGTAGTTTTATAGAAAAATCATGCATAAAATACAGAGTTCTCATATACTACCCTATTATTAACATCTTGTGTTAGTGTGGTGTATTTGTTACAATTCATGAAAGAGCGTTTTTATAATTGTACTATTAGAGTTCCTTGTTTACATGAGTTCACTGTGTTATACATTCCTATAGTTTCTTCTTAAATTCTTATTCTCGTATACAATCTAAAATTTCCCCTTTTAACCATGTTCAGGTATATTATTCAGTGCTATTACTTACATTCAAAATGTTGTGCTGCCATCACCACCATCCCTTACCAAAACTTTACAATCAAACTAATTTCCCCTGTGATTTCTTCTTTGATCCATTGTTTGAGTGCATTGTTAAATTTCCGCATATTTGTGAATTTTCCAGTTCTTCCTCTGTTACTCCTATCTAGCTTAATTCCATTGTAGTTGAAGATATATTGTGTGACTTAAATATTTTTAAATTTATTGAGACTTGTTTTTTGACCTAATATATGGTTTATCCTGGAGAATGATCCATCCATGTGGATGTGAATTCTTCTGTTGGGTGAGGTGTTCTATGTATATTTGTTAGGTCTTGCTGGTTTATAGTATCATTCAAGTCTTCTGTTTCCTTACTGATCTTCTGTCTAGATGATCTATCCATTAATGAAAGTAGTATTTTGAAGTCTCCAACTTATTAATGTAGAACCATCTATATCTACCTTTAAATCTGTCTGGATTGGCTTCATATATTTTGGGCCTCTGTTGTTATGTGTATATATATTATAATTGTTATGTCTTCTTGTTGAACTGACCCCTTTATCACCAGTGTATAATGACCTTGTTTGGCCTTTGTAACAATTTTTGACTTACAGTCTATTATATCTGTTATAAATATAGCTACCCTAACTCTTTTGGTTACTATTTTCATGATATGTTTTTCCCCATCCTTTCACTTTTAACCTCCTTGTTTCTTTTAATTTTAGTTGAGTCTGTTGTAAACTCATATATGTTGGATCATGCTTTTTTATCCATTCTGCAGTTCTGCCTTTTGACTGGATAATTTAATCCATTTACATTTAAAGTAACTACTAATAATGCAGGACTTTCTTCTGTCATTTTGCTATTTGGTCTTTGTAAGACTTATACCTTTTTCCCCCTCAATTCTTCCATGAATACCTACTTTCTTATTTGATTTTTTGTGCTGTACCATTTTGAGTAACTTCTCATTTCTTTTTCATATACTTTTCTTATAGTTTCTTTGTGGTTCCCTTGGCACTTAAATTTAACGTCCTAAATCTGTATCATATTTGATTTGATAACCAACCTAACTTCAATAGCAAAGACATACAATGTTCTTTTACTACATGTCCTCCAACCTTTTTGTTGTACCTATTACAAATTATATCCTTGTACATTGTATGCACAAAACCATAGATTTAACATTTCTTTTTATGCATCTGCATTTTAGAACCTATGAAAAATAAAAAGTTGTGTAACATACCAAAGTTACAGTACAATAGTACTGGCATTTATAATTATTCATATGGTTACTGGAGGTCTTTATTTCTTTGTACTTCTTCAATCCACTTTCTAGTATCCTTTTCTTCATTCTGAAGAACTTCCTAGTAAGGTCTAGTGAGGATGAACTCCCACTGCTTTTGTTTATCTGGGAATGTCTTAATCTTACCCTCATTTCTAAAAGACAGTTTATCAGATATAAAATTCTTTATTAACAGTTGTTTTTTCATCACTTTATTTTGTCACACTGCCTTCTTGCCTCCATGGTTTCTGGTAAGAAATTAGCACTTAATCTTATTGGGACTCCCTTTTGTATAACATAACAAGAACTCTGTTCTTGTTCTTGGCATTTGACAGTTGACTGCCACATGTCTGGGTGTGGTTCTCCTTGAGTTTATCCTTTTTGGGGTTCATTGTGCTTCCCAAATGCGCATATTCACATTTTTTTGTTAAATTTGGTAAGTTTTCTGCCAACATTTCTTTGATTATTTCTTCTGCCCTTTTCTATCTTTCTTCTCCTCTTGGGCTTTCCATAACACATCTATTGGTATGCTTGATGGTGCCGCATAGGTCTCTTAGGGTCTGTTTGCTTTTTAAAGTTTTTTCCTTCTGTTTCAGCCTGAATAATTTCAGTTGTCTTGTCTTTGAGCCTACTGATTCTTTCTTCTGTTAGCTCCATTCTGCTGTTGGAACCCTTTAGGGAATTTTCATTTCAGTTATTCTGGTCTTCAACCCCAGTATTTCTATTTGTTCCTTTAAAAATTTTTCTATCTTTATTGATTTTTCTCATATTGTTCATTCATTGTTTTCCAACATCCTTTAGTTTGTTCTGTGTGTTTTCCTCATCTCTTTGAGTAAATTGAGGACCTTTTTTCCCCCCCAGTCTTTCCAGTATATTCAAAGTCTGGTCTTTTTTGTTGATGGTTTCTGGATTTTTATGTTGTTCCTTTGGATGGGCCATCATTTCCTTTCTCTTTATTTGTCTTTTAATGTTTTTTGTCCATTGTACTTTTAATATTTTAAAGTGTTAACTCTGGGATTTCGTCACTGAGGTGTCTTTTCTTTAAGCTTGCATCTGGCTAGTGATATCATGGAGATTTCTTTAAGAGCCAGAAGCTAACAAAACAAACAAACCAATGGAAAAAAAACCACACACCTTTCACAGTCTTTTCAAATTGGCTCTGCGCTAGCCAGTATTCTCTTTTAGAATTTAGCCCTTCTTTCACGATCATTCTGAGGTGACTGTAAGATGCATTGTCCTGTCTGTCTTTTCTAAGATCGTGTCTTTTCCTGGGCTTGTGCTTGCTTATAGCTTAGGAATTCCTCATTTACAGGAATTCATATGCCCCCCATCCTTCTCCCTATGAGATATACTTTCTCTTGGATACTCTATTCTGTGATGTAAATCCTTTGCACTAGGTTGCTTTGACTTAATTGATTCTTACACTGCTTAGACTGTCTGCAAGCTGCTTCTGACTACAGGGCAAGTTCTGGGAGGGCAAGCCAGAAACTCATTTCCTGATTCAGTCTTTCAGGCTACCAGCCAGTTGATTGGCATCAGCATACAGGCACTCCAGTATGCACATAGGGATACTCTACTCTGTCTGGTTCAGGACCAGGGACCCACAATGAGAGTGCAGGCTGGCTCTACAAAACACTGGGGAGGTTTGGGATAGGGGCCAACAATGGTATCAGGATGTTCTCCTGCCATTTGTAAAGCTATGTTTTCTTGATTCGGCCCTTGCCCACTTACTGCAACCTTTTAACTCTTTTCTGGAGTTTTAAGAAAGATGGCTGTGCTAGAGTTTGCTAGTTTTTCAAAGTTTCTGTGATGAAACAGCACCCCAGAGCATCTTATGCCTCCATCTTGGGTCAACGACTTGAGACTGGATTTCCAAAATTCTAATTCTTTATCTATATCTGCACTGTGTAGGTTACAGGAAGAAGAAACCCAAATTAAACTGGCTTTAGAAACAAAGGACACCGCTGACTTGCTTAATGGAAAAAAACATGGGCATAGCTTGAATTTCAGGGGCTCATTGTCATTAGGACTCAGTCTTCCATCTTTCTGGGAGGTTACTTTTGCTCTTTGTTTGCTCTGTTCACAGCCAGTCTATTATAGCAATATATCTCTAGACACCTCCAGGCTTATATTCCCTCAACTCAGTAGCCCTCAAAGAAGAGGACTTTATTTCTTCCAAGGCTTTCAACGGTCCTAAAATTGAGTCTCATTGACTCTTAGTAGTCAGGGACTTGCCCCATGTCTACTGTTCATTGTGTTTTGGAGTGTCTTTGTGGTGCTTTCAAGTCATATACCTACTCCAAGTGCTGTAGATAAGTGAGAGAGGTGTGTTTCCCCAAAGGAAGATGAAGATGCTCCTTACTAGCAGAAGGGGAACGGGGCCAGACTGGCTACACATCACATACCCACTACAGTCTTTGGGCTGCTCACAGCCCAAGCTTGGATTGAGAATCAGTTTGGTGATCTTTATATATCTGTACATTAGGGTTTCTCAACACACTCTTGACATTTTGGACCAGGTAATTCTTTATTGTGGGACCTATCCTGTATATAATGGGATATTGAGTAGCTTCCCTGAGCTCCACCCACTGGATACCAGTAATAACAACCCCCAACTCCATTTGTGACAATCAAACATGTCTGCAAATATTTGACAAATGTTTCCTGAGAGTCAAAATTGTCCCACGTTGAGAGCCCCATGCTATACTAATCCATTGAATGTATTATTATTTTGTTCTGTTTGATATAAACGAATCATATTATATACACCTTTGTCATCAGTACATAGACATCTTTCTTCCTTACTCTTCTAAAATTTCTACACTATTTCCTGATAATTTCTACACTATTTCCTGTAATTATTGTGATGATGGGAATTTATAGTGTTTCCATTTCGTGTCCAATGCAAACAGAGTTGTAGGAATTGTCCCTGTATAGACCTCTTTGTACACATTGTATGTATTTCTCTAGACTAAATAGGGAGAAGTGGATCTGCTGAGATGAGAAGTATACACATATTTTATTTTAATAGGTCCAGCTAAATTGTTCTCCCAAAAGACTGACCCAGTTGCCAGTCACACCACCAAGATAGAGTATTTTGTTCCTGTCTCCTTGCCAACATTGGCTATTTTCAGTCTTTTAAAATTTTACCAATCTGTTGAAAAAATTACATTTTACTGTTGTTGAATTTGAAGTTTTTTATTATTTATGAGGTTGAATGTATTTCTGTTCTTTAATTTTCCATTTATGTTTTTATTCTGTAAATTGCCTATTTGTATCCTTTCCCCATTTTTCTGTGGGACTGATGGTCTCTTGTCAATTTGTTGGAGTTCTTTGGAAAGTAATCCTTTGTTTTATACTTTTTATTCTCTTGCTTTTCTTTTAACTTGGTTTATGAGATTTATTGTTTATTCTTTGGTTTCTTGATCCCCAAAGTCTTAGGATGAAGGGATTTCTTGGCTGACCTGTTGAAGAACTACACATTATTTAATTTTATTGTTACATACAGTCTGAGAGTTTTGAGACATCTTTCCATTTTAGAGGTAGAGAAAAAGATGTTCAGAATGCTTAATAAATTACTTGGCCAAGGTCACACCCCACAAAAGTATCAGAACCAGATTCCTTGCTGGTCGCCACCAGGTCCTGAGTTTTTTCCTGTACTTCCAGCTGTCACCAGAGGACAGAATGGGGACCAATGTGGGTAGAAGTGAGAAAAAAAAGTTTTGCTTATCTGACCACTTATCAGCCATCTGGCACTGGGCTAGGTACTGGGGATATGGTTGTAATTGATAGAGAAATATAGTCTAGGTCATTGACTAATTGATGCAGAAAAAAAGAAAAGAAAAGAAACTGAATTGGAGAACTGCTTAAAGGCAGGGTACTCTTATCAAATTCCAAGCCTGACCACCAGGATGGAGATGAATGGATCGCATGGATGCTAAGTGACCTATCCCATGCAGGACTGACCTCTGAGGCTCCTTTCCAAGCTTTTGAGTATGTGAAACGTTTACTGACTCTCAGATCTTCCTGGTCTGTGTGGACAAACATGGACCTCTGCCTCTATTATCTGTCCTTGCTCATTTTATCACCACTCCATGAAAAGTGGGGTACACAGGTACACATTCACCCTGATACTGCCCCAAGAGCTCTGTCCAGGCTCTTTTCAGCTAGAAGAGTCAGGACTACAGACAGATGATTTGTCCAACCTGGAGTGCTCCAGAGCAGGGTGGGTTCCAGCCTCAGCCCGTCATTACATGCTGTGTGGCTCAGAAAAGTCAAAAGATATAGGTACTCACACAGCGTCAGCATGGCTGTGTGTTTATGTCTCTAGGCGGGACTTCGCCCTTAAAGTCTGGACCCAGGCCCACAGTGTGGTATGAGAAACTAAACACCACTAAAACATGCAGGCTATGACCTGCCCCTCCAGGGGGCGCTATTCAACCAGACCTGGTAGTAAGTTGGCCCCAGTAAGGCACAGCTCTTTGTCAGTTTTGTTGATTGCTGTATCCCCAGTGCCAAGAACAGAGGAGGCGAACTCATGTATTTGTTGAATGGATGAACAAACCATTTTAGTGGGAGGCCCTGCTCTCTCATCTTGACTTCCTACTCTTGACTCCAATTCTCCAATCCTAGTATATGCTGATAGGCCCAACTCATTAGAGTTTTCTCTTTAGATTTATCAGACTCTTCCCTGAACTCCCAGCCCCTCCTGAATCCTTCCTCTTGACATTTACAGTCAGTTCTATCTTGTTTCCTGACTGTTTACAACAACTTTCTTCATTGCTTAAAATTGGTCCAGAAAGTTTTACCTGCCCCAGGTTTATACTGTCTTATGTTTTAGTGGTGTTTGGTTTCTCTAGAGCTCAGCAGTCAAGAATGCCTCATACATAGTTGGATCAGTGTCTCTGTGTGTATGTGTGTGTGTGGTATGTCCAGCTATAATCCCCAAACCTTCTCATAGTCATCATTACTTAAGGTCCTAGTCCCAGCACCTGCCCCAAAACCATGAGCCATCTGAGCATGAGAGCTTAGGACCAGCAAGAGGGGCCTTATGGCAAAGATCAAACAATAGGAATGAGTTGGCTTCTCCTGTGAGCCAGGCACTGTGCTGGGTCCTGGGGCTACATCGGTGAACATTGTAGAATTCCCCTGCCTCCCAACCCCTGCCCTGAAGCTGACAGTTTCATCAGAAAAGAGATGTTAAACACATCAATGTAAAATAATACATAAATAAAATAATAAAATAATAAATTGTTTCAAACAGTAACATATGCTATAAAGGATTACTAATTAGGGTTCCAGAGATTTATGAGGGGCCCCAATTAGACTGGGGATAAAGAGAGTGATTCTTTGAAGATATCTGCTCATTCTTTTTTTTTTTTTTAAGAGAAGTCCCACTGGGTTTACAGAGCAATCATGCATAAAGTAGAGGATTCACATATACCACTCTATTATTGACACCTTGTATTGGTATGGTAGAATATTACAACTGATGAAAGCACACTTTTATAATTGTACTATTAACTCTAGTCCATGGTTTTACTTAGGGTTGTCTGCTTATTCTTGAAAGATGTTTTAGAGTTTACTAAGTAAACAGAAGGGGAGCATTGCAGGCAGAGGAAACAGCATGCTCAGAGCCCCCGAGGTAGGGAAGAGCTTGGTGCACGAGTTGGAGTTGGAAGCAAGAGTGGCTGGAACAGAGTGCGAGAGACGTCAGGAATGGGAGGTGGGGCTCAGGGACCTGCAGTCGGCTGGATCTTTCAAGGCCTTGTGGATATTTACCTGCCTATCACCCAACCACTCACCCACTTACCTACCTACATTCCTATCTAATCACTACTGCAGGAGTCCAGGTGAGCAAGAATGGTGGTTTAGACATGACAAGTGATCTTAGAGGGGAGAGCAGGGGATGAGTCTGCAGTGTAAGTTGGTCAGGATTTCTAGATACCTAAGGTCATGGTTCAGATGTGAACTCCAGAGTCAGGCATGTTTAAATCCTAGATCTGCCGCTTCATAGTTGGATGCCTTTGGATGACTGAATCTCTCCTATCCTTTCAAAGTCACAATTTTCTCACCTTTAAGACAGGATTGATACTTCCTTTGTAGCAGAGGTTCCTAACCTCTTTTGTTTCATGGATCTCTTTGCAGTCAGTTGAAAACCACAGACCCCTTCTCAGAATGTCATGGCAGATAGTTTTATGATATTCAACTAGCGCTAGGTCTAACAACACCATAATTTCAAAGTGTAGATGAGCATAAGCGATTTTTCGAGATATGCAACAACTGTAATGTGATATGAAATGAATACTACTATAATTTATTGCATACATTCATAAGTGAAGGAAATGCTAGATTTCAGTTAGAGTTCAGAGAAAATAAAGCTAACTTTATTTTTTTCAATTCAAGCTCACAGACCTCCTGAAATTTCCACGGACCCCTGGTTAAGAACCCCTTCTTTATTGGGTTGCTGCGAGCATTAAAGTGCATTCCTAAAGCACTTAGACCAGTACTTGTCCTACCCAGTGAATGGAAGGGACTCAACGAATGGAGTTGCTTTTGTCATTTGCTCAACCAAACCAGCGAGTGTCTCCTCAGGCAGACACGTGCCCATGATTTGTAGGTGCAAGTGTGGTATGGGTCTTTATGTCTGAATTGTAGACACACTCTGACCCAATAGTCCTTGAAATCTCTTTTCTCCAGCAGAGAATCAGGAACCTGTGTTATGCCATCCTGCATTCTAGTGGATTTGGCCTTTGGACACAATTATCTGCCTGTGCCTTCATTAGTGATATGGTTTAATTGAGACTAGAAAACCTGAACTGGAGTCATGTTTCCTAAGTGGCCGACACCGAGCTACAGTTTCTTTGTCTAAAACTGGCGATGCACTTCACCCTGATGTTTACCTGAGGTTGAAGAGAGGCAGTATGTAGAAGTAGTTTGTGAGCAATTAGGCAACTGTTCAAATGCCAGCTATTATGATTTGTGTTTATATGATGAATATTTACCAAGGCTCACAGCTTGGGAATAAGAGCTATTTTATTTTTGTGTTCTAAAACACAAAACAGCCCTGTGCATTGGTGAATAAATGCCCCTCCAAACTTGGTTGAGCTCTCTCAGGATCTTTGGAACTTGAACTGTGCTGGTGGTGGATGAGCTTTAGCTTTAGCTTAATAGGTGTTCATTTGATGAACTTACACAGGGAGAGCTAGTCTTACTCTGAGCTGGGCTTTGAGAAGCCTCAGTCTCCTTGTAAAGAATTAGGCAGGGAAGGGCTATTGCTTTTAGCTTTGAATCTTTTTTCCTACCCCTTCTAACCTTTAAAGGTTATCTCCCTGTGCCGCCAGCAGCCACTTCCCGAGAGACTGTGAATTCCAGTTCCTTGCCAGACAGAGTGAAATTCCGTCAGACCGCTGTGGCTGTCTCGAGTTGGAAGAAACAGCTAGAACTGGTGGCAGCGTGGAGGCTGCTGTTTAGGGGCCGAGAGAGGAGTGTGTCTAAATGTTGTAGTTTGCTGATTGGGTCTCAGGAAGTTCCAAAGGACAGAATTATGACTGCCAAATCAAGAAAGAGATGGTAATGAGGCGTTCAGCTCTGGGGTCAGGATGCTGTGGCCTCACTTGGCCAAGGCAGACAGGAGGCAAGTGCACAGGAAGGGAGTCCAGGAAAGAATGGGAGGGGTGATAGGTTAGAACCCTTCAGTTACACCAAAGAAGCTGAATGAAGGAAAAGTTGAAAATCGCAGGATCTGATTAGAGGACATTCCATGCAACTCTATCTGCCCTGCCCATTCCCACTTTTGGATTAATCTATTTATGTAAAAAGGACATAGGGAACTGATACATCAGGCCACTGTCAGTAGTAAGCTCTGGTATTTATCGAGCCTTTTGTACCTTGGTCTAAGGTACATAGCTCTTCCCTGCAAGGGTATTTTCATCGCTGTTGCCAGATGGGTAAGCTGAGCTCAGGCCGGTGACACACCTACTCCAGGTAGACAGCTAGCGGGTGGCTGGGCTGACCTGCAGGCCTAGGTCTAGGCGGCCCTCCAGCCTCTGTTCTTTAGGAGGAAGTGCTGCCTGTATCTTAGGTGAGTTTCCCTAGAGAGAAAGGAGAGAGAATGTGAAATGATGATGCCGAGGATTGTTGGTGATGGTCATGGCGGTGATGATGGTCAGTGATGACAGTGATGATGGTCAGTGATGACAGCAGCAGCTGTAACGTTTCCTGCCTGCTTCCCATGAGCCAGACACTGTGCTGCATCCGCTCTTGCTTTATCTCCTTAAACTCTCACAGCACCTCCATGGGAGTGTTCTAGTTATAGTGGCAGGATAGGAAGAAGCCAGTATTTTCCTTGAGTAACCCATCTGTGTTAAGGAAAAGCATATCAAGAAAGACCCTGGAAGTTTTTCACCTTTCAGAGAATATTGTCTACCTGTTAGAGCTGGTTTTCAAGTAATCATGGTCGAGGGCCAGGCAGAGCCTGCAGAACCGAAAGCCCGGTTCTGTCTCCAAAGCCCCCTTGAGACCGTCGTTTTCACTCTTTCCCTGAGTAGGCCTTTCCTGGACTTGCTAAAAGGGAAAAGTGGGTTAATTTGAATTTCCACTCCCTTGACTCTCAGGAGCAGCATTCATCACTTTGGACATCCAGCTCTTTTGGAGAAAAATTCGGAAGTTGTTGTTAGCTTGGCTTCTGTTTTTTTGAACACCTTGAGCTTTGGAGCTCTGTGGATCAGGGTTCCAAGGCAGCTGTGTGACCTTAGGCCAGGTACTTAACCTTTCTGTGCCTCAGTTTCCTCACCTGTAAAACACAGCTGCAGTCCATTTCGTGTCTAGGGTTGACACAAGAATTAGGTGAGATATAGGCAGAAAAGCACCAAGCCTAGTTCCTTGTACATAGTAGGTGCTTACTAGACATTTGTCCCCTGTGTGTTCCCGTCTTGCTGCCAGATTGCATGAGCAGCCAGGAGATGCTGTTCTCAGCAGGACAGACCATCCTCTCCTTCCCTGCCTCTTCCCTACCCTCCAAGGTGGACAAGGGGCCATGTGTGCAGGGGTATTAATATTTTTTGTTATAAAGTATCAGCTCCATGACCTTGTGAATACCCAGTCTCTCTAATGACCTCGTTTTCATCGTCTTCATCTCATCTGGCCTTCGCTGGGCACCCACAGCGGGCCAGGCCCTCTCCTAAGTGGTTTACCACCATCCTCTCATTTACTCTTCACATCCCCTCTGCGAGGTCAGTACTATATTTCTCTCTCCTTTCAATGGAAGCAGAAACTACCACCCAGAGATGGTCAGAAACTTCCTCCCACTGGAAGGCGTGACCTCAGGCCTCCCTAATTCAACACCAAGCTCTATCTTGAGGCTCCACATCAGCCAGCTGCCAGCACCCTACCATCCTCACTGCAGAGAACCACCGCTAGTTCTCAGAAGGATTTGCTTCCCAACTTCTCTCGCCCTCACCCCCAGGCCTCTGGAGTAGAAGATAACTCCCAGGTTGTATTGACTTGGAGGCACGCATCATTTTCATATTTTGATGGGGCTTATATTGATGGTGTCCTAGTGAACTGTTGTGTTTCCAGCTGCTGACTCGTTTATTTATTCCATTCATTGGTCTGTTTTATAAGACATATTTAGTGCCTACTGTATGCCTGGCTTTGTTTTTATTAATAATTTTTAATTTGTGAGATAGTTTAAGACTCAAAATAAGTTACAAAAACCATACAGGGAATTCCATGTACTCTTCCTCCAACTTCCTCCAGTGATAAATCTTATGTAATCATAGTACCTCATCAAAACCAGGAAGTAAAGATTGGGACATACGGCCAGGCTTTGTTTTAATGGTGGAAATGACAAGATAAGGAATATGTGGCCCCTTTCTTTTATAAGAGTTTGACTTATGTGGGGAGACAGCTTTGAAATCAGCCAGCAGGGAAGTGGGAAGTGGGCCGTCACGGGGCCGTGGGGAGGTTCTGTGGTGGTACAGAGCATGGGCCTCCTCACCCATCTGGGGCAGAGCCCCGGCAGGTGAGCAGGCAGGAACCAGCTCAGACTTGAGAGAGGACGGGGTTACCCCAGTGAGGGGAGGTGTCAGAGTAGGGAAGACTCCCCCAGGCTGGGGGAGGTACAGACCAGCTTGATGTTTGCGCCCGACTGCAGCTGTTTTTTTTTTTTTTAATATATTTTTTATTTTTAAAAGGTAATATAGATCACACAAAATGTTACATTAAAAAAATATAGGGAATTCCCACATGCCCCACTCCCCACACCCCCCACTCCTCCCACATCAACTACTTCTTTCATTAGTGTGGCACATTCTTTGCATTTGATGAATACATTTTAGTTTACATTGTAGTTTACACTCTCTGCCAGCCCATTGGGTAAGTTATGGCAGGATATATGATGTCCTGCTTCCGTCCCTGCAATGTCATTCAGGACAACTCCAAAATGTCCCCATATTACACCTTTTTTCCTCTCCCTGCCTTCAGCAACTCCAGTGGTCACTGTCTCCATAACAATGATTTAATTTCTTCCATTGCTAGAATCACAAGTCTATAGTAGAATACCAGTAAGTCCTTCAGACCAGCTCACAGTATCCCTGAGGCCTCTGCTTCGAGTCTCTCTTCTTGGAATGCTGCTTTCCCACTATTTCCACGGCTGGCTCCCTCCTGGCTTCCCAGTTTCAGATCAGAAAGTCCTGTCCTCACCACTCCTAGCTAAAGTCCCCTCCCATCCCCTTCTCTTTCGATTCCGTTATCCAGTTTTTATGGTCTTTATAGTACCTACCACTTCCCAAAATGCTTCGGTCTAATTTAGGTGTTTCTTTCCTTTTTTCCCTCCTGTAAATATTTCTTGGCCTCTTGTTGTATGTCTGGCACTGTGCTAAGGGACCGGGGTGCTAACGAAAAAGAATAGACAAGGTTCTAGTTTTCATGGAATTTATAGTGTTTTGAGGGGAAAATAAATACCAGTCAATCACATAATTAGGCTAAAGATAACAACCATGCCGGGCCCATCCTCAGCAGAATGGATGAGTACTCTGTGGAATATTCACACCAGAAGACACTGGACAGCAAGAGAATGAAGCATCATCACAACATGCAACCACGTGGATGACTCTCACATCACAAACATACTGTTGAATGGAGGAAGCTGGATACAAAAAGTGCATATTAGGTGACTGTAGTTATCTAAATGCATAAGCAGGCAAGACTCGTCTTTGCTGCTGGAGGTCATGTTGAGGCTATGCTGGGGGGTGGGGCATGGTGAGGCAGGGACGATGAGGGTCACTTAGTTTAGCAAGACTCCAGGGAGAAGACATGCAGGATCACTCAGCACACAATGAGAAACCAGGAGCGTAGGGTTCCAAAGAGGTTTAACAAACTGAAACTACTGTCTGTATGCATTAGCTCCACAAATGTCATAAAGTTACAGAATCCCCCAGTCTCTGCATTTTCACTCCATGTTATTTAGCTGAGGGAGCAGCAGATCTTTTTTACTCTGAGACCACAGGGCCGGTGAAGGAGGAGGAGGACCAGGAGCCATCTGCGGGGTGCTCAGGCAGCTCTGTTGCATCCTCACTTCAGTCAGAAGAAGTGTACCTACTTGACTGAAACAGTTTAGAAAAAAGAAAGAAAGAGGACCGAAGTGGGAGAGTGGAGAAAGAGGCAGACAGAGACAAAGACCAACGGAGGGACGGGCACACCTCCCCCGTTTAAATCCCGGAAGACCGGGGCCAGCTCTTCCGTGCTGAGAGCACGTGCCCTGGAGTGTGCATGACGTGTGGCGTGGTCTTTCTTCTCTTAGGCAGCCTCAGTTTCTCAGTCCCTTTCTTTTTTTTTTTTTTTTTTTTTTATAATTTTTTTATTTTTTATTGACTTTGTAATAATATTACATTAAAAATATATATGTGAGGTCCCATTCAACCCCACCCCCCCACCCCCCCTCTCCCCCCCCCCCCAACAACACTCGTTCCCATCATCATGACACATCCATTGGATTTGGTAAGTACATCTTTGGGCACCTCTGCACCTCATATACATTGGTTCACATCATGGCCCATACTCTCCTCTATTCCATCATGTAGGCCCTGTGAGGATTTACAATGTCCGGTGATTACCTCTGAAGCACCATCCAGGGCAGCTCCATGTCCCGAAGACGCCTCCACCTCTCATCTCTTCCTGCCTTTCCCCATACCCTTTGTCCATTATGTCCACTTTTCCCAATCCAATGCCACCTCTTCTATGTGGACACTGGATTGGTTGTGTCCATTGCACCTTTATGTCAAGAGGAGGCTCAGATTCCACCTGGATGCTGGATGCAATCCTCCCATTTTCAGTTGTAATCACTCTAGGCTCCATGGTGTGGTGGTTGTCCTTCTTCACCTCCATCTTAGCTGAGTGTGGTAAGTCCAATAAATCAGTCCCTTTCATTTCGTGAACATCTTGCTGCTTGACACCATGTATTTGTCATACTGCTTTTTCTGCCCTTGGCTACCATTGGTACAAATAATCAACTCCCGGAAGCGAACTTGGCCCAGTGGATAGGGTGTCTGCCTACCACATGGGAGGTCTGCGGTTCAAACCCTGGGCCTCCTTGACCCATGTGGAGCTGGCCCATGCGCAGTGCTGATGCGCACAAGGAGTGCCCTGCCACGCAGGGGTTTCCACCATGTAGGGCAGCCCCACGTGCAAGGAGTGCACCCCGTAAGGAGAGCCACCCAGCGCGAAAGAAAGTGCAGCCTGCCCAGGAATGGTGCCGCACACACGGAGAGCTGACACAGCAAGATGACACAACAACAAAGAGACACAGATTCCCGTGCTGCCGACAACAGCAGAAAGCAGACAAAAAGAATAACACGCAGCAAATGGATACAGAGAACAGACAACTGGGGCGGGGGCGGGAGGGGAAGGGAAGAGAAATAAATAAAATAAATCTTAAAAAAAAAACCAAACAAACAAAAAAAAACAAAACAAAAAAACCAACTCTCTCTCCACTGCCAAACTTGGTGTTTTCTGTGATGCTAATCTCGACCCTCTTGTGATGGAGCCAACAGGAGCAGAGGGCCACTGGCACTAGCAGATCCTGCCAAGATCTTCAGGGCCAGGCCTTGGGCATTGGACCTTTTCTAAGTTGTTTTGTTTAGCTTTTTAGATACTGTGTTTTTAAAAATTGTCTTAATACTTTAGTACAGCAGTCAGCCTAGGCTAAGTTATGCTGCTGTGACAACCCCCAAATCTCAGAAGTTTACAATATTTATTACATGTGTACTTTCTACTCCTGCTGCACACCCATCGTGGGTCAGCTGTAGTTGTGCCCCCACATTATCTTTGTGCCAGGATCTTTGTGCCAGAGTGAAAGAACAGCCTTGGCTGGAACACGCCACTCTCATGGCAGAAGAGAAAGGTTAAACCATGCTTTTGTTCTGAAAGCTTCTGCTCAGCCATGACACACATCACTTCCACAAGACACATGGTCAAGCCAGATGACAATGGGCCAGGAAGCATGATCCCCTCGCAGGAGGAGTTCTGCAAAGAGGGGAACTGAAATATCTGGTAGAACAGCAGTGATGTCATATACCTCCACAAGTAGTGCTCTCTCATTATAGAAAAATCAGGGAGCCATTAAAGATGATGAATTAGATCTTATATGTCAGCTTGGAAAGGTTATGTATATATGCTAAAATGAAAAAAAAAAGCAGGTAACTAAATAGAATATGTAGTTTAATCCCAGTTTTTTCAAAAACAAAAAAAACTTAAATATGTGTATTAGCATGGAAAAATAAAATGGAAAGTTCTAGTCTAGATGGAACAAGCCTAGAGGTCTGCAGAGTCCAGACAGGAAACGAATCGGGTTGGCTTTTTCTCTGTGTCAACTGATTGTCACCATGCAGGAATTCAGGCTCTGAGTCCCTCAATCTTCCCCTTGTTTTTTTTTAGTTTTATGTTTTTTTGTTTTTTTTTTTTTTAAAGATAGAAATCTAGATTTAAATGGTAAAATCTCTTATTTTTAAATATTGGCAACTAATTAAAAAAACTTAACCCACACAGACTACTGGTTTGTAGCCTATGGTATGAACCAAAAATGACTCTCTGGATGGTGAGCTTTTCTCTCTATGTGTGTATTTGTGTCTGCACGCATATGCACTTACTTTTTCCTGATCTGTATTTTCTAACTTTGCCTAAATACTGGGCATTTCTTTGTGATAAATAATGAGGGACAAACAAACAAAATAACTGATGAAAGGAAAAATGGATTTTAGCTGTAAGAATTGCTCTTGACTTTGTAATTCTCTATTTAGGTGGCAGTTGGTGGCTAATTAAAAAACAGTGACCTAAAACATCAGCCATAGTTGGAGTTGCCAAATTTGTCAATAAAACTTCCGGGCCCAATTCCCATGATCAGAAAAGGCCCAAGCCCAAGAGAAGGTCACAGGGAAGAAAGTGCAGGGGTCTTGCTTGATGTTCTTTGACTTTGAGAGCTGGGATGCTCTGTGCTGGCTTCTCTTGGCTGGCAGAATCAAGTCCTTTGTATCTTTCCTGAAAATGACCCTGAAACTAAGAGACCTGGAAAGAAGCTGCCCAGCCCAGTGGGAGAAAGGAGAAACATTCTGAGGGCAAGTTCCCAGAACAGCTGCTAAGTAAAATCAGATGGAATACTTAAACTCCAATTCAGCAGTTATTCAAAATATAATTCCCTGCAGCAGCTCCATTTGCCAAATGTGCCTTTTGCCTTTAAAGTAATGGGGGATTACATGCCTGGGGAAAGAAATTTGGTTGGATATAAATGTGAATGTAGGAGCAGTCTTTAAATTCAGCACATGCTGTTGAATATTCAGGGATTTTTTTCCATTTCTTTTTTTCCCCAACTGTAATCCCCTGCCTCATCACCCATCATGCAAATGTAGTTCTTATGCATTTTGTAATGTCTAACTCTTTCCCTAAATAAGTAATCAAAACAAGGTTTTGAGCTGTGTTTGAGCTGCAAATAAGTTTAGTATAAAATACAATTATTTGTCTCAAAAAATCAACAGAGAATTTGGACATTTGAAAGGCTTGAATTACCCTTAATCAGAACTCAGAGTGGCATCCATTCCAAAGGATTAAAATAAGCTAAGAATTGGCACTAGTTAATAATAATCAATTTCTTAAAACGAAAAAAAAAAAAAGCAAAATGGTAACAAATGTTGAAAGTAGTACATACTCATTCTAGAAATTTTGGAAAATAAGAAAAAGTTATAAAGAAGGAAAACGAATGACCCACAGTCCTGCCAGGTAGATACAATCGCAGTTCTGGTGTTTTCTGTATGATTTAGACAGAATTATCCCATATATGAAATATTCTGTGTCCTGCTTTTTAATTTTTTGTGGCATAAAGTATTTTACCCACATTACTTTATATTTTATGTCAAAATCATTTTTTGCAACTGTACAAAGTTCCACCATAGCAAAGTATATCAATATAATTTATTTGATATTTTTATTTTTCAACAACGGGTTCTTTCCAATTTCTCAGTGTCATGAACAATTATTGGGAGCCACATCCTTCAGACCTGTTCTGCATTTTAGATTCTTTTTCTAATTAGGTTTGTGGTTAGAGGAGGAGGCAGTGGTGTGATATAGTAGAAAGAGCACAGGCTTGTTCCAATCTTGACCCTGCTGCTTTCTCACTTGTGATCGTAAGCAACTCATTACACTGCCAATGCCTTGCTTTCATCTGCACAGTCGTGGCAATATCACCCAACTTGAAGAGTTTTGGGAAGTTTTGAAATGATGACTGTGAGATACCTGACATCTAGGAGGCATTTGTATCAGTTGGTATGCTTTTGGCTGCAAGTAACAGAAGACCTGATCAGCAATGACCTTGGATTCAGACATGCCTACTTTGGAATCAGTCATTTCTGGGTTTATATCTTGGCTCTGCCCTGACAGATCTGTAACCTTGGTTGAGTTATTTAACATCTCTTAGCCTCAGTTTATTCATTTGTAAAATGGGTACAATGACACAAGGCTTATAAAGTGACTGTGAGGATTAAGTGAGATTAATAAAATTAGATTGTATATGTAAAGCACTTAGTTTAATATGTGATATCTGCCATCATCATCATTACTTTTACTGTCTTCATTATTCTTTTAAGCATCGTAAGTGAGCTTTACAGATACTACTGTAGGAGAATAAGGAGAGACTCTTCACTGCATTTGCGAGTGGTAGTGGGAAATCATAGATTCCGGGAGGAGGTGATGCCTGAACTAGTCTTTGATGCTGAGTTTGGGCAAGATGCCTGAGTGCCCAGCATGCGCATAGCCACAGAGATGGCTGGGAGAAGGGTGGCGGGGGATTGTTAGAGGCATGGCTAGGAGCCCAGATCCTGTGAACATCACCCCAACTGACTCACCTAGGGAATTTGGAGTTTTTGGGGTGGTGAGTATTGGATTGTGATTTCTTCTTGCTGTTTTATTCTTGGGGACTGGAAATCTTTTTTTTTTTTTTTAATATATATATTTAAGTTATTGATCTACAATGTGTGAATGATGCTCTCTATCTCTGTGGTCTAATGAAAAAATTTGACTTTGATAGAACATGCAGGAAGTTGAAGCAGACTCATTCCCCCTTTAAAAAAAAGTTGACCTTTTACAGAGAGTTTCAGAAAATGGGTCCATTTGTGTTATATAAAGTGCCTCTTATGTGTTCTCCCTGAATTGAACAAAGCCAAAAAATAATCACGTGAAAAACCTTTTCTGTATCAGTGTCAAGAATTCAGAGGTGCCGCTCTTGTCCCCAGTATCTGCTGAGCTGCTACTAAAACCTTCGCTGGCATGAAGAGGTCAGGTAATGCTCATAATGTAGGACTAGTTCACAAGTTCTTTTCCACAGTTCATCCATTCATTCATTCATTCATTGAACCAACCAGCCACTGAAACCAACACCAACTATTTACTGAGCACCTTCTGTGCCAGGTTTTCTTCTGTGTCGGTGGAGTCCAGTGAGCCCTAACAGAAGGTCCCCGCCCCTGTGGAGTGTACATCCTAGTTCAGAAGTTCAATAAAGAAACAAATAAGTAAACACTGTGATTTCATTCAGTGAGTAGTGCTGGGAGAAAATAAAATGGGGTGATAAGAGAGATTTGGGAGCTATATCAGTGGAAAGGCTGCATTACATGGGCAGTCAGGGAGGGCCTTTCTTCATCAGTCTGGTTGGAAACAAATCCTTTGGCCTCTTGGCTACTCTGCCCCTGAGTTAATCCATCCTCCCCATTCACAAATTGACAGACCATTCCTGTCACTGTTACTTACAGCTATTTGAATGCCTTTGTATTCTAAACCTGGACCCCTATCCTCAGGGTACTTTATGGTCTGTGGCGGAAACAGGTACATTTTTTTTTTTTAGTGCCAACATTTTAATCCAATGTGGTGAATTAGGGGTAAGCACAGAAGGCTGGAGAAGGCTGTGGTGGGGCAGAGGAGAGTTCAGTCAAGAAACCCCTAGAGAAGAGGGTGCTTGGGCTGGTGGAAGGGTGATCAGGCAAAACAGGAGGGGCAGGGCATCCCTTGTGGTGGGGCCAGCATGAAGAAAGCAGGACTCATGAAAGGGCACACTGTTTTGTTTTTGTTTTTTTTTAAAGATTTATTTATTTATTTAATTTCCCCCCCTCCCCTGGTTGTCTGTTCTTGGTGTCTATTTGCTGCGTCTTGTTTCTTTGTCCGCTTCTGTTGTCGTCAGCGGCACGGGAAGTGTGGGCGGCGCCATTCCTGGGCAGGCTGCTCTTTCTTTTCACGCTGGGCGGCTTTCCTCACGGGTGCACTCCTTGCGCGTGGGGCTCGAACGCGGGGGACACCCTTGCGTGGCAAGGCACTCCTTGCGCGCATCAGCACTGCGCATGGGCCAGCTCCACACGGGTCAAGGAGGCCCAGGGTTTGAACCGCGGACCTCCCATATGGTAGACGGACGCCCTAACCACTGGGCCAAAGTCCGTTTCCCAAGGGCACACTGTTGAAGCTCAACAGGGTGCGTGGGGATGCAGTTTGCCCAAGAAAGGCAGAGTCAGACCTTTGTTTATTGTGAAGTCCAGGTACAGAGCTCTCTTAGTCTGCATTTAAATGGATAAATAAGCAACCTGGGAGAGGATGGGTATTAACCTATGCAGCTAGAAGAAAAGCCTGGAAGCTCCCAGGATAGGCTGCAGTGCAGGCCTCGAGGGCGGAAACAGGGCTCACTGTGACTCACCGTGTCTGTTTCCTTGCACTTGACATCTGCGTTCTCCCAGGAAGCCCAGCCAGTGGGTTGAGCGCTTTCTCCATAGGTCTTGACCCTGTACGCGCCTCAGGGAAGAACTTGACCTGGAGGGACTTCCCTACCCCACCGAGCAGTCCTTGTCAAGGGCCCCGTGGGGCCATGTCATGTCCCTTCCCCGTGAAGCCAGGCCACCAGGCCACGTGAACCCGGGCAAGGGCGGCCCCGAAGGGGAGCGCAGACCAAAACTAGCAGGCTCATCTGGAAGGTGGGGGCTCCTGATCCTCTGGACCCTTGCGGAGGCCTGTGCCCACCAGGGATAATTACATTTGCTCACATCTTGGTTAGCCACAATTGTGGGCAGCTTTTTTCAGTTAAAAAATAATAATTAAAAAAAAACCAAAAAACAGGAAAAGAGATGTCTTAAGGGGAGATAATAGTCTACATAATTAGCCTCCTTCCTCAGCTTTAATGTCCCTTAATTGGAATATGCCCTTTTGAAAATCTCTAAACAGGAAAATAATGAGAACTATATAGATCAAAGGCCCTGTTCAACTTTCTGGTGTTTGCATGAAAACAGTGCCAGAGCCCAGAACTGTTAAAGAAACCCACAGGAGAGAATTTAATACCACACCCTCCCTTCTTCGTCATCCCAAGTGGCAGCTGTCTTTATTGCGATGCTTATGCTGTCCTTGAGAGTCAGCCTCTCAGCCTGGTCCCAAAGTGTATGCTCCTCCGCTTGTATTTTAAGGTTCTCATATTGGGCATCCTCTTTTTTCTCCCTTGATAGAATTTTTAAATCTTTAAAAAAAATTTTTATTGTGGTAACCCATACACACACACACATATATATATATAAAGAGAGAGAGCATGTGCATAAAATCTGCCATTTTAACCATTTTTAAATGTACAATTCAGGAGCATAATTACATTTGCAATGTTGTGCTACCATCACCACCTTGCATTACCAAAACTTTCTCATCAGTTCAAGTAGAAACTTATTACCCAGTGAATAGTAACTCCCCTTTTCCTCCCTTTCTTGGCCTCTGGTAACCTCTATGACTTGCTCCTTCTAGATATTTTAGATGAAATCTAGAAATCATGTGATATTTATCCTTCTGCATCTGACTCATTTTGCTTAGCATACTGTTTTCTAGGTGCATCCATGTGGTAGCATGAATCACATTTGCACATCCCTTTAATCCCTCCCAAACTCATTCCCTTGCCCAACCCTAGATCAAAGATGAGCAAGTTTACCAGCTGGTGTTTATTCCATGTCATTTGAGATGATGGGGAAGCAAGAGTTTGGGTTCTGGAGTCAGTCCCCCAGGTTTCAAGTCCCCATTTCACTATTTTCTTCTGTGTGACCTTGGACAGTTTATTTTCCCTCTCCATGCCTCATTCTCATCTGTAAACTGGGGATGATAATAGGAACAACATCATAAGATGTGTTGCAGAATGTCTGCAACACAATAAGTTCTTAGTGACTGTTTTTGCATTTCTCTTTGCCCAGAATAGGAAGTGCCTGATCACTGAGCCCTAAGATTAGAGACCTCAGCCCTGGGGACAGCCTGGATCCTGAGAACTGCTGTGCAGGTGTTCAGTGAGTTCAGTGGTGGATGGGGGAGCAGGTGGGAAGTTCTTGCCATTGTTTGCTCATTTCTTCCTTTTGTGCCCAATCTCAGAGCTAGAACAATGTGCCCAGAAATGTCCCCCCAGACTTGTGATATGGCCAAAAGCCATTCCTGGGAGCGATAGGGACCCCTAAATGGCCCTGTGGAGGGACTGGGGGCTGTCTGGGTCCTTTACCCTGACAGTGCTTCCTGCCTCTGCTGACTTGAGCATGGGACCGGGAGGCCCCACTTGCTCCAGTCACATGAGAACATTCATGTTAAGTCACAAGGATAGGGTAGAACAGGTCAGGAGATGTTCTCCAGGCTTGACATTTTGCATTGTGTCAGGAAATTCCTACATGCTCGCCACTTTATAGGATCTCTGTTGGAAAATGAAGTGCCCGAGAGTCCCAAAGAGATGGGACATGTCGCTGGGTGTCTTTGCTGCAAGGCCTACCTGGTATAAAGAGGGAGGCCAATCCCTTCAAGGGGAAAAAGCTAGGAATGGACTGTATCCAAGGAGCTTGACCTTGGACAAGGACTGGGCTGAATCCGAGGAGCTTGACCTTGGAAGAGGACTGGGCTGTACCCAAGGGGCTTGACCTTGGGCCAGGACTGGGCTGCATCATCCTCAGGCCTAGGGTGAGGGTGGAGGTATCTTATCTCTGCTTGGACCTTTGGAATTATCACTCCCTTTAGGAGAACTCTCTCGTCTCTGCCTTGAGAAGTCAGTGCAAATAATACCTGATTATGGCCCACCTGCTATTAGCTGTGTCAAGAACAAAGGGGCTTTGCATGAAAACTCTCAGCCTTATACCTGTTATTCAAAAACCTGACGGTTCTTTCTCTGGCTGGGCCCAGGAGCCTAGCTTCTCCCTGGGCCCATGTCAGGTGGCTGGCTCTCCCTGGAGAGAGTGGGTTAAGGTGCTCATAAACCGGTGTTTCTACTTGGAGAGGGGGAGAGGAACAAAGACAGCAGCATGGTACCATTTTTAGTACAAGGAGAAGGTGACAGCTTGGCGTAAGCGTGATGCATGACATTTCCGTGTGTAAGGTGTGCGCTGCCTGTTGGAGTGGAGCACGAGCACCTGGTGGCTTGCCTTCCTGCCAGATGCCATTTCAGGAAGACGCTGTGCTGCTCAGACAGGCATTCACACCGCCCTGCTGCTCAGACGCCGGCCTGGCTCAGGCTGCGCTCCGCTGAGGGCGCCTCTCCCAGCTCCGAAGTTTCCTGGAAGGACTCCGCAGGGTCCTTGGCCCCTGGCCTGCGCGAGTAACCTTGGCCTTGCCTTTTACCTTCTCTGGGCCTGGCCTTTCCCTAACGTCAGGCTTAGAGCAGCGTGATTTCAGCGGCCGGCTACAGGGCTGCCAGCTGTGAGCATACAGAAGAAAGGTATCACATCAGAGATTCTGAAAGATGATCTGTGCTCCAGCACACTGAGTAAGAGAGACAGACAGCAAGTCTATAAGGAGCTGGTTTTTTAAAAAATGTTCCTGAAATCCTATGTTGCTACAGCAAAACCAAAACGAGTATGGTCTACTGTTCCCTCCCTCCCTCTCTCCCGCCTTCTCTTTCTTCCTCTCCTCCTTTCTCTTGTTTTGTTCCTTTCCTTCTCACTCTCTTTTCACTCACGTCAGCATGTGAGTGTCTGCCACGCAGTCAGTGCTGGGGCTGGGGCAGAAGGGCTGCGCCCATGCTCACACCACACTCTATCCCAGTCTGTGGGGAAGGGAACCATATGTTCAGGCTTTGGGATGGGGTGGGCCTGGCATGGTGGGTCCAGCGTAGGGCTGCCTGCACCCCAGGTCAGAGGCCTTGTGGGGGAGGCGTCGCCGGAGCTGCAGCCTGGACTAGAGGACAGCGATGGAGAGGGCTGTACTGCCGGGGTAGCGGTCCCATTCCTTCCCGTCCGACCCCAGCTCTTTCCCTACCCACAGCCACTCCCCACCCCACCCTCAGCTCCAGGACCCAGAGACTGTGGGAGGCGCCAGGAGCACCCTGGCACCCCAGTTACATGCTACCCCTTGCCCCTCACCAGGTGATAAGGCCAAGGCGCTCTGGCTGCCAGCACTTACTGCTCATTTTTGCTGAAGTCAGCAGCACGGCGGGTCTGGCTTTCCACACCCTCTGAGGAGCGGCAGATTGGCAAGTCCGCTCTGAGCTCCCCACAGCTCCCCAGAGCCCAGGGCCCTAGCCCCTGCAGCGTGGGCGCCTTGCCCCACGGGGCAGATGCAGAGCTCTGGGCTTCCCACACAGGGCAGCTCTCGGGCCACGCTGCGGGGTGAGTGGGGAGTTTACTCCCCACCTTCCTGGTGGTCTCAGTGATTCGTGTTGTCGGCTGGCTCAGGGCCTCTGGCTTGCTTGATGGCATCAGGATATTGAGGCAGTCCCTTGTCCCCTGTCCTGTGAGCCCCTGGAGCGGGCGATTCAGGACCAGCTAGGGAGCCTTTTACCTAAGTTACAAGCCCAGCGTGATCCAGCGCCCCCATTGCCCCTTGCTGTCCTTTCTGCTGTTGCTCCTTCTACTTCTCTCTTTCTGTTTGCATCTTCCTTTCTCACTGGAATCCAGGTCTTTAAGTGCTAATTTGGTCTCAATCTATGCCCAGGCAGCACCTGTGAACACCCCCAGGGGACCCTGGAATGGGTGAACCCCAGATTTGAGCATTCCGTCAACAAAGACTTAATAAATTATTCAGTGTGGATGTGCCAGGCTAGGTGCCAGGTATACAACTGAGAAGAAAGACAGACACAGGGCCTGGCAAGGCCCTGGGGTGGGAGGGAGCAGGGCCTGTTGGAGGAACAGGCTGGACAGAGACAGGGAGAGCGAGGGGAGGCCAGGGCTGCTCAGGCAGCTAAGGGCACCGCTCTCCTCCCAGAACCTGCTCCTCTGGAAGCTCCTCCACAGGTAGGTCCTGTGGGCTCTGCTGTGTGGCCAGAGGGCACCACGCTGCGGGGCGCTTCTCCTCTCTGGCTTCTTTAGAAAACCCCGACAAGGCAGGAGAGAGCTTTCTCCCCAAAGTCTCTGGTAAAGTAAGACAATGAGTATCATCAACACGTTTTACCTTATTTCCTGGTGAAATCATAGTCTTTGTTACATTCAAACTGACCAGTTCTAGATTCTGCTGGGAAGGGAGCAGATTTTAGAGCTGGGCCTGCCAGGGCCTTCCGTTCCTGCCTTGCAGGATGGGAATGACAGTGGCAGCCTCTCCCCTGGATGGTGTGAGCACCTAGCATGGTGTAAGCTGGTTGCCTCGGTTGCTGTGCTTGTTCCCCTGCACCCCCCATAACCACCCAGGGAGAGAACGGTGGCAGCAGCCCTGAGCCTCTCTGCTCATCCGTCTTGTGGGGATAGTCACGGACCTCACACACCCACCACGGTTCCTGGAGCGGCAGGTGCTGGTTTCTCTTCTTTGGCTTGAGCTGGATCAGGCACATCTGGGGTTCGTATTCCGCAGCCGAGTATCCACTCCGAGGCCTTCCTCTCAGCCCCTTCAGGAAAAGAGCATGCCTCTGCCTAGCTCCACACCCAGCTCCTCAGGCTGCAGGCCTTTCTCTTGTCCCTTGTCTCTTCCCAGCAGCCTCTGCTTGGCCTGCATGTCTTGCCCATCATAGCTTCAGAGAGGCCTCTTCTGTATCAGTGGTTGGCAGACTATAGCCTGTGGGCCACATTGGCCCACTGCTGGTTTTTGTAAATAAAGTTTTATTGGCACACAGCCACACCCACTTGTTACATACTCTCCATGGTTGTTTTCCTACTGCAACAGCAGTGTTGAGTAGTTGTGACAATGACCAGATGGCCTGCAAAGCCAAAAATGCTTAGTACCTGGCCCTTTACAAAAACATTTTTGTCAGGCCCTGCTCTAAATGTCCCTCTTTGGGACTCTCACACACTGAGGCTTCCTCTGTTTGCACTGTCCACACTGCAGTGATTGCCAGTTCCTGTATATGTCTCCTCCATTAGACTAGATGCTCCTGACAGGAGTGGTTTTCTCATCTCAGGTCCCCAGCTCTCACATAGTAAGACATAGTAGGTGCTCAATAATTATGAGATGGATCATGGACTGACAAACTGAATGACTGACTGGCTGAATGGAGCAAACATACTAAATAGTTGATTAAGGTGGAGTTCTTCTTGGGTGAACCCAAGCTAAGCTTTCTTAGCCACAGAAAAGTGTCCTCCATGCACAATCCTTCCAGGACTTTCCTCTCTGCAGTGCATCAGCATCACCCCCAACCATCTCACAAGCAGGTGTCGCTAATAAAAGTGGCTGCCATTCAGCATGGCACTGTACTAAGTGCTTTAAGGCTATGAACCCAGCCTCAGGTCAACCCTTGGAGGAAGCTGCTATTATTACATCTATTCTACAGACAAGGAAATCAAGGCATGGGGGAGGGGGCTAAGCAGCTTACTCAAGGTTACCCAGCTCTAGTAATTGTTGGGGTGGGCATGCCACATTCAAACTCGAGCTCCAGCATCCAGGTTTCTCACCACCAAGCATCCTGCCTCTCTATTGCCCCTCAGCAGACACTGAAACGGTGGTTTCTCCTTCCCTGTACTTTAAGACAAGGGTGCTCCTTTCAGCGTCTCTGCTGCCAATATCAAAAGCACAGTGCTGTTGGTAATTGTTCTTTATCATCCTGTGGCATACTTAATGAAATTAACTTCCTTCAATTGAATGGGTCATTCAGGTTTGTTCTTGCACTACAAGAGACAAGTATTGTGGGCTTGATGACCACAGAAGAAAGTCGAAGAGCTTGTAAGGAGTATTTCTCAAAATAGCTGGCAGTAAATGTTTTCTTTTGAAAGAGCTGGCCCTATGGAGGAGATTTCCTTGCAAGATTTCGTGGCAGTGACATTCCTGATGACTATGCAAAGAGCCCCGGTTTTGTCTTTTTGTAGGTAGTAGTAGGTTGGTTAAAGGGTAAGGGTAACAGAAAGCATCCTTAAATCAAAATCAACCATGAGAAGAGAATATGAACATACTGGGAGAAAATAAAACAGCAAAATAAGAAAAATATTACTGCCACAGATACTGCAATGTGTGATTAGTGTATTCTTTCTTGGGTTTTTTTGTTCATTCATTCAATAAATATGCTAATCATCATCTTAGGTGCTGAGTAAACACTAATGCGCTGAACACTCCCATCCTTTGCCTTTGTGGAAACTGGTAGAGCACCATGGGATGTCAGATAATAATCAGAAGGAAGCTACGTATTCAAGACCCCAGGGACCGTTAGCTGGATGAGATATCGATGAAACCAGGCTCAGATGATCAGATATTTCATCTCACAAGTGGAAGTAAAAACTATGTTGGCAGAAACTCTCCCTACCTGGGGCAATGCTAGGTTGAGCACTGCCAATTTTGGCTTCCTTCAGCCCCAACACAGTGTTCCTTAGCTAAGTATTAGGTTAAAAGTTTCCTTTTTGTAGGTCAAAAGCAGCCAGGTCTTGGCCAGTCCATGTGGCTCAACCTAACATAAGCCTTTACTCAAGTAACAGTCTGGTCTTGTAATGGGCAGCACCGCTCCTTAAGGTGTCTTGCAGAGTTCTGCTCAGATCCATCACGTGTTGCTCGTACACTTAAATCTCCTGAGGACAGTCTCCTCTCCCAACTTTCCAAGTTCTTGGGGGAAAATCTCATGTTTTCTGCCAGATCTTGATAACCCAGTTTACCTTTGTTCAAGGACCACGTGTTGATTGTGGTCTCACATACGTGATGTGAACCAAAGCACAGATGACTCACCTCCCCCAAACGAGGTCTTAAGCATCAATTTTATGTTTCATTTCATTTTAGCCCAACTGTCCTCTAAAGATATGCCTCTGTGGTCTCTTTAGAATTTAGATGTTCATTCTGCCCCGATTCTCCTCCGCTATTCCTTTTCTGCCCCCATCTATCTGCCCTCTGAGTCCCAACTCGAATCTCGAATTTCACCTGAGATCTCTTACTCTCTTCCCTGTCCCCTGGTACCGTCTGGACCTGCCTGTGCATTATCCACCACCAATCTTTACCAGCATCCAAGTGCAGCTTCTGGAGCCAGACGGCCAGGCTCTCTCACAGCCTGACTATTTGCTAGCTACTTAACCTTGGGCAAGTGACTTAACCTTGGATTGCGTGAGGATTCTATGAGTTAACATCTGGAAAGCCCTCTGAAGAGGCCCAGGTACATACTAGCTCTCAGTATGAAAGGACTTTTATTAATTATTTCCTGCTTTATTAAATGCATCTCCAGAAGCTGCCATCTATCCTTTATTTTAGCAGGACTGGATATAAATATTTAAAATAAATACCATGGGCTACCACTATCCCTTCAGTTCAAAACTTTGATTCTTAAAGCACTCAGATGGTTGAAGAAGACCTACAGAGGAATCAGCACAGATACTAGAACTTTCTGCCTCGCCTTTTTCTATAAATGGACAGAAGTGCACATTAGTAGGTGTTTGTCATTAGTAGGATTTTAAAGAAACAAAAACAAAAACATTCTTGGTACCTGGCTCTACCCAGTCTTTGATACTTCAAAGACTCTTAATCAGTACTTTTTGCACCAGTTTTTACCTGCTGTCAAACCTCATTTTTAGCCATGAAAGCAGAAATCCAGAGAAACCACTGGGACAAGGTTGAGATTCCATAAATAGGAAGGAGACAAGTCTCAGCCAGCAGCCTGCTCACCTCACTCTTAAAGCAAAATTGATTTCCTCTTGTTGTTGCAGCAGAGATCATGGAAACCAGTTGGCCAAGAGGCCTAATTGGATTTTGAAAATCCTTTGGCCAGAGTTGAGGTGCAGGTTTAACAGACAAGATGGTCAACCTCATGCATTATTTTTCAGATCTCTCTCCTGAGAAGGTTGTATTGTGATTGACTAATTAGAGTGCTTCATTCTACTGAAGAAATGCTAAATAGTTCCACCAGCTAGATGGTGACCCTTCCCCTGCATTCTGCCCCTCTTGACAGACTTCATAGTGTCTTTATTGGTGGCACAATTTTGGGGAAAGGACCAGGCTTTTAGAACACTTGCTTCAAAATGGTTCCCTAAGATAAACAACCTTCCCCCAAATCAGACAGCAGTAGCTGAGGCTGCCCTCCTCTAGTCCAAGGAAGCCTGAAGACCAAGCTTCGGGTATGACAGTGATGATGCCAGGTCCCCCAGGAGGTGCTGGTGCCTGTGAACACACATACTACAGGATGACAAAATTCATAAATTACTCTTCCCATTTTACACATGGGCATTGAGACTCAGGGAGGTTATGTGAGCTGACAAGGCCACACAGCTTGTCATGACAGAATCAAGATTTGAACCCAGATCTATCTTACTCCAAAGCCTACACCTTTCCAGTAACCACCTGCTTCCTTAACTCTCATGAGATGCCCCCATCCTCTTGCTGAAATCCCTTGGTCAGATGCTGGTGACCTTGGCCAAGCATTTGACAATATTTTTACCTTAGTCTCTTGGAAGCTAGGGTAAAAATGTCAATTGCTCCTGAACATCTCTATCTCAAAGTGCATATTATTAGAAGTGCTCAAGGCAGTTGGGAAGTATTTTTTTTAAGGCCCCAGTCAGTGGTCCTGTTTGACTTAAAATTTACTTTCACTGTGATATCTTAAGCTTATGAGCAGATGATAGGGAGAAAGCAGATTTTTTCCCCAGATAATCTTTTTTCCCAGATAATCTTTTTCCCCAGATAATTTTTTTCCCCAGATAATCTTTTCACCCTTGTTGTTGCTTGGAGAAGCCTGACCCTATGCCAGGGCCTTAGCCTGGTTGTTCAGACATAGACCATGCTGCTGATTAAGAAATTGGCTTCCCAGGGCCCAGAAGCACAGCGGAGGCTTTCCCTAAAGAGTCTGGGTTCATAGTCATGTCTGTCTGTCTTCAGCAGAGCCAGCTGTCCCGGTGAGGTACTTTGAAGGTTAACGCGTTGCATCCAGCCCTGCCCAGTTTCTCACTTCAACTTAGGCATCTCCTTTTGCTTTTTTAGACAGTAGTGATTTGCCTTGGTTTCAGCATTCTCTTTACCCAGAGCGAACCGTTTGATTCCAAATGATTGTCTATCCAAGGTGAATGTTTTTTGGCTGCCTGTGAGGTTTAATATGGAGCCAGGAGCAGTTCAGTTTCAACAAACTGTTAATGAGTGACTTACTTTCTGCCAGGCACGGTGCAAACACTGGGGGTAGAGAGATGGAGGAGACACAGCTCCTTACCCTCAGGTGGTGCTCAGTCTAGTGGGGGCACAGAGGTGATAGAGGCACTAGGGGAAGGTAGAAAATGGGTGCAATTGGGAGCAGAAAGAGGGCCTAGGGAGAGAAGATCCAAGAAGAAGATGCTTGAGGCAAGTCCTTAAAGATGAGTAGGCCTTAGCCACGCGAAGAAGGTGAGGGTGAGCCAGGCAGAGGGAGTAGACTGAGCAAAGGCATAGCCAAGAAGAGAGGGAGGATGGCACTTTGGGAGAGCTAGAAATTGTTTGGTTTAGCTAAGTGGTGCTTTCACTTAGCATAACAGGAAACCAAACCCAAACCTGCATAAGCAAAGAGGGAGTTGATTACTCCATGTTAGTAAAAGTCTCAAGGTGGGTCTGGCCTCAGGCACAGGTTGCCCAGGGGTTCAGACAAGGTCCACTGCTCTGCTTGCCTTGAACATGTTCTCAGATGGGCTTTCTTCTAGTAGGAAATGACTGCGGCAGCTCTCAGATAGATCAACTTGGCTTAAGTCAGTGAGATAAGTAAGAATCTCTTTCCCGGTAATCCAGGAAAAGCATTCTTGAACCACTCACTATGGCCAGGGAAATGATTTACACTGATTTTGCTTCACCTTGGGTGCTAGGCTCCATCCAAACCTCACAGTGCGAGAGAAGGGATGGCGGTGACTTCCCAAAGCCTAGCCAGGCACTGGGTACCAAAGAGGACAGAAGGGGCCCAGCACAACAAAAGTCCAGTGTCAACTAGTGATGTGGGGGCTTCATCACTGAGGGGCTGGGCCATGCCCAGAATGGGGCGAGCTGCCTGCAGAACACTTTAAGGAAGCAAGCAACACAGCGCAATCAGTGATTGAGGCCCATTCTCAAGCTGTCCTTGGGGAAGATGGGTTTGACTGGAGACTGTTGGGGGGCCTGGCAAGAGGTGGAAAAGAACTGAGCTCAGGAGTGGAGAAGAGGGAGCAAACCCAGGGGAGGTGGAATTAGCTGGACTAGATGTACCTGTTGGACCTGTGAGAAAACTGAGTTGAACTGAATCAAATGTTCCGGTCAGGACCAAGTGCTGGGGAATAATGAGGCATCTGGCCATGATTTTCAACATAATGCTTACCTTCCACAAGCAACAGGGAGAGTCCATCTACTGCCAAAAAACAGCTAGTTTTGTCCTTGAATAGAAGAGCTTCCAAGGTACTTAGGGCTATTTTTATTTATTCAACAATCCGTTCTCAAACTCTGGAGATTTCTGTCCTCATGACTCCTTGCCACTTTCCTCTAAAGTCCATGTTACATTCATAAATGTAGTTTCAGGGCTCTGAGAACATGGAGATGGACTGTAATAGAAAATTAGCTTCCCGGTTGGGTCTACCAAGTTGAGGCTTGATTTCCTTTGACGGCAGTGCTTTCTGGGAGGGAGAAGAGGGAGTGGGGCGGGGTGGAAGAATCCGTGGGGTCGGGCGCCTTGGTGACTAGTCGCCAAGTGGTATGCCTCCTGTAACCCATTGTTTAGTGATCTGGTGACAGCTCAGCGTGCAGGATGACTCATGATCCCCTCTCTTTTATTTACCAACAAAAAGATACCCCATGCAGCAGCCCTCAGCATTAAAATAAGTACGAAAGGCCAGCGCACAGTGATTGCATTGCTTCAAGAAACAGGCTGTTCAAAACCCAACTGGGCTTGGTGGGCACTGTCTACTCTTTCTACCCTAAAATAAAGAAGTGATGCATCTGACATGTACAAGTAGCTTTAGCTGTACTGTTCCAGATTCATCTCTAATAAAGTTGCATTCCCAGCTGCTTGACTTTGGGCAAGTTGTTAAGCTTCTCTTATCCTCAGTTTTGAATGATATGGACAGGTGTAACCCCTCCCCATTGGATTGTTGTGATTCTTGAATGAGATATAAGAACAGCTGTATGGTGCTTAGCAGAAGTATTGGATGTGGAACCCTGGGCAAGTGACTTCACTTTTCTGAGATAAAGTTCATCAGTGATCTCAACCAGGAGGTCTTTGCATCTTTGGGGACATTGGGCAATGGTTGGAGACATTTTTGGTTGTCACAAGTGGGAGGTGCTTCTGGCATTCGGTGGGTAGAGGCCAGGGATGCTGCTCAACCTCCTACAGTGCAAAGGGCAACACCCTATAGCAAAGAATGAGCTGGCCCAAAGTTTCAGTTGTGCATAGGTGGGGATTCCTGATGTACAGATAGCTCTGAGGACGATGCTAGATGCTGGCTGTGAGATGGTGGATGCTATGTCCAGACCCTGTGTTAAATTCCAAGGGTCAGGGGTCAAAGATCAGTTTACATGAACCTGTGATGAGCAGAGTCGCAGTCAGCCTAGGAAGGTCCAGGAGTGGCTTCACCAAGGAGAGGACACCTCAAGGAGTCCTGAACATGCTGTGAATCCTTTCCCTTTTCTCCTCCATTTGTTCTGGTTGATGTGAAAGGAGGGGCACCAGCCCTGGGACTGGGGTGACATGCAGCGGCCTACCCATTCTGGGGGTGCAGTCACGTGGGCCTGTGGGAGAGAGGGGAGGGCAGGGCAGCTGGGGTGGTGGCAGGCATAGCATTCTGGCATGGTGCTTGTCACCTCAGCTCTGATCCAGGAGTGCAGGTCTGCCTTTCCGACGTGGGTTTTAAAATAAAATGACACCATGTTCTGACTGTAACCGTCATTTATTTTGTTATTTTTGAGGCCATTTGTTAGAGCTTGGAGGTGGCCTTCATCTTGAAAAAGCAGCCACTTTTTCAAGGCACTGGGGCACTAGATGCAAAAGAAGATTCTCAGCAGTCAGGCCTGGGTCCTCTCGCCTGGCAGTGGCACCTGCCAGCCACCCTCTGTCAGAAGGAGTCACCACAGTGCAAATGGGGCATTTCCACAGAGGAACCGACCTCCAGCGTTTCCAAAACAGGGATGTTACAGACCAGCCCTGTGCCCCCACACCCCATGACTATGTCAATGGCAGACCTGGCCGACCAGTCACAGCCTTGCTCAGTGAGCTCAGGCCCATCCCCAGGACCCCTCTCCACACAGCCACCATGAAGGGCTGGAATTGACAGGACACTCTAGAGTTGGCGGATTTGTCATTCTTGCTATAAATCCTTACTGGCTGTGTGGCCTGGTTCAATCACAGGATCCTTCCACATCTGTTTCATCTTCTGCAAAATGGGGGTTGTAATGCCTGCTCTGCCTGGTTGCTAGGAAAACTGAGTGAGGTGAAATCATCTGAAGTGCCTACCATAGCACCCAGTATACAGTAAGTGCTCAACAATTATTGCCTCCCTATTGGCAAAAAACTTATCCCTCAGAGACAGGAACAGGCCTCGTGGTCCATTTTATTCCTGCCTGATATTGTCATTTGTCTTTTCAGCAGTATTTGTCTTACTCCTCAGTTGGGTTATAGGTCTTTGGCGAGCAGGGACGGGGTCTTAGGATTCTTTTTTCCCATGATGTAATAGTTAGATATATAGGTGTGTGGCAGAGAATGCTATTTTCTTACCCAAAATGCCCATATTTTAGTTATCTCTTAGTAACAGAACTCTGGGCAATGTGCCCAACTGAAAACACTACATTGCTCAGCTTCTCTTTCAGCTAAAAGGCCATGATTATAATCATGGGACCAAGATCTAGCCAGTGAGATTAGGTGGATGTGTTGAGAATGGCTTTCCAGAAAGGCTGCTGAAAGGAAAGTGCCTTACCTTGGTGGTACATATGTTGTCCTTTTCCTCTTTCTCCTTCCTCTTGTCTAGAATTTAGACATGATAGTGGAGCTCCAACAGCCATCTTGTACCATGAGGTAACCTTGAGAATGGCAGCCATGCAGCAAGGATGGCAGAACAGACAGAAGGCACTTGGTCCCTGATGACTTTGTGTACTACCCCTCTTCAGACTGATTGCCTTAAAGAAATAAACCCTAAATCATTAAGCCACTCTTATTTTAGAGCCAAATGTAATTCCCAACTGATACAAGGAGTTCTTCAAAAGAAATTGAGAGACTAGCATGCCAAGAAACCTAGAGACAATACAGTACATGGTATTTAGGGATCTTGGAGTTCATTATTCAACAAGTATTTAAGTTCCCACACCTGCCAGGTGCTGCTGGGAAGTATGACTCATGTGTTGGGTTAAGAGGAAAATGACCAAAGAAGAATCTGAGGAGAGAGGTAAACAAGGACAGATCATGTGGTGCCTTTTAAGCAATTTCCAAGAACTTGGACTTCATCTTGAGCTTGGAGGCAAGCCATTAAAGAGCATTAATTTGTGCTTTCTGCATTGCTCTGGCTGTAGTGTGAAGACCAGAGGGGAGAGAGGTGCCTTCAGGCACCTTGACTGGGTTTCCTTCTCCCATCAGAAGACCTGGGCTCTCAGCCAGCCCGAGGGCTCTCTTTCCACACCAAACCCCTGAGACTTGCTTGGGCAGCCATTCAGATGTGGGTCTGCAGATGGCATTTCTAAAGTACCTACAGCTCTCGGAGTTCTGGGATGGGCCTTATAAACCCTAGTTCGTATCCATCAAGTGCCTTTTGGCTGAGAGCCACCTTCATTCCTGGTCTGCCATATACCAAACAATGGAAGCTGGTTTGGCCTGCTTCAGGTGTGTCTGTAACTGACCTCTAGGTGGCAGTGGTGGCCTGCTGCTGCTCTGACTTTCAGAGCCACGGCAACCCAGGGAGTCCTCTCTCTCCTCCACCTTGGCCAGTGTTCCTTATCTATTCCCTCCCTGGAATTTGGATCTAGGAAATCACTCTCTTTCTCTGTGTCTTATAGGATGTACTCTTCCAACTTCCCAGTTTTCACGGATGTGAATGCTGGGTAACTCATCCAATAAGTTTTACAATGTCTTTATTTGTATAGGAGTCTGGATGAGTGTCCAGAAGTGTTCAAACACAGACCTTGGTCCAGCCTGTCAAAGACCACTGCTTGCTGTTAGACATCTACCAATGAGGACAGACATGCGTTATGCACATGTAGGTGACTGGATGCAGTGAACGCCTCTTTCCCTCCCTCCCTTACTCCCTCCCTCCCTCCTCCCTTCCATCTATCCATCCACCCACCCACCCATCCATCAATCCATCTGTCTTTCTATCTGTTCACTGTCTGTCTATCCAGCCATCTCTTCATCTGTCCATCCACCCATCTATCCATCTACCCACCCATCCATCTATCCCTCCATCCAAACATCCATCCAACAAGTTTAGGCGAGGTACTTGTATTCACTTGTTCCTTCATTCTTTGAACAGTATTTATTGAGTACTTATTATTTGTCAGGTTCTGGTCAGTGTACCAGAGGTAGTGAATAAGACTCATGGAACTTATATTCTAGCTGTAAATAAATAGAAAGCAACAAAATAAATAAATATGCAAGATAATTGCTGCTTATGCTAAATGTTAGGAAGAAATACATCAAAAGGAATATGGTGGAGAATAATTTTCAGGTAGGGGATATGATAGAAGCTTGTGTGGAGTCCAGTGGGGGAACAAAGGAAGGAGAGATCAGTTTTATCGGGGAATGGGACTGATGAAGGCTAACAGGAGTGGATGTGAGCTGACTCTCGGGAAATGTGGGGGATTTTGCCAAGTAGATTGAAGAAGGAAAGCATTGCAGGCAGAAGTCCAGGCCTGAGCACAGGCCAGGTGGGGTGCAGCACCAGAGGTCAGGGTAGCGGGGAGGAGGAGGGTTCAGGGGTCTCTGTGGACAGTGCAGAGAGGGAAGGGCACAGGCTGCATATCAGAATGTGAGGAAGGATGTGGCTGGCCAGGCAGGGAGAGGTCACGAGGGGCCTCATGCGCTTTGGCAAGGAGCGTGGACTTTATCTTCCACTCCTGGGACCTTCCAGCTTGAGTGTGTGACCTAGCGCCAGCTACGGGCCTCAGCTCCACTGTGAGCAGCAAGGGATCAGTGGGGCTCAAGCCCTCCTTGCTTTAGCCAGGACACCTCTGCACTCATCTCTTATATGCATCCAATCCAGTAGGATTTGTTTGGAAAAGAGGGGTGGTGGCTAAAAAGGGTGTTTGAAAACTAAGACCCAGGGCATTGAGAAAACTTTGAAAACTTAGGCTGAGTGTAGTTATGAAGCAAAAGGACTGTAGCTACATGATCTGGCTCTCTGCACCTCAGTTTATTCATCTGTAAAATAGGGATACCAATAGTACTTGCCTCTTGGGGTTTTTATAAGGATTCAATGTGGCATATACACTCTTTCACCAGGGCCTGGTACACAGTTGGTTCTTGGTAAATGGTAGTTGTTGTCATAATTAGTATTAGTTCTCCCATGTCTTTTATTTTTTCTACTTCCCCAGTGCTTAGCCTACTCCTGGATAAAACTCTAAAAAAATAAAGTTGTCCTTTCCCCTCTTTCCTGCCCAGGATCCCATGTAGATAAACGAAGCCTGTCTCTTTATTCTTCTTTCATAACCAACAGAATGGAAGCTGAAGGAAAGACATTGGCTAAACTCAGGCTCTGAAGGTCAGGCAGATCTGGGTAGAATCCCTGCTCTGCAACTTTCTAGCTCAGCGAGTTTGAGCAAGGCATGAAACCCCTCTGAGCTTCAGCTTTCCAATCTGTAAAATGCTGTGATGATTAAATAAGGTTTGTGGAAAGCAGATAGTACCATGAAAAACAATGACCATATCGTAAGTGCTCAGTATAGTAGAGCTGCTTCCAATGCATTCAGTTTTTCCAATTTCACCTATTCTTGCCAAGTGTCTCAGTCAGCTATTGCCACAGTAATGTGGTGTAACAATTCCTAAACTCAGTGACTTAAAACAATTGTTGTTCATGTGTTTGTGGTATGTTTGGGGATTGACTGATCTCTGCTGGGCCTGGCTTTAAGCTGTATTTGGTCCAGATCCTTCCACATGGTTCTCATTGTGTTTGGACCAGCAGACTAACTGGGGCTTGGGTTCAAGAGTACAAGCCCAGCCGAGCCATGCAAGTGCATTCCAAGCTTCTGCCGGAGTCAGATCTGCCAGCTGTTGGCCGCAGGGAGTTATATGAGCAAGTTCACAGTCAGGGCAAGTGCACTCAGCCTCTAGCAGAAGGAACCGCAGAGTCACACGGTGTAGGACTTGGGTGTATGGAGAGGTGAAGAATTGGAACCAGGAATTTAATAAATGGCAGGAGGCAAATGAAATGGAGTGAGAGAAAAGGAACCTGAATCATGTAGCCAGCCTGGCTTTCCCTCCACAAGTACCCTAAGGAAACAGAAGCGAGGAGAGTAGAATCTGTTGTCTCCCCCTTGTTTTTTTCGCATTAGAGGTAAAGTGGCGTGAGGTTTGGGACAGCACCCTGTTACCAAACACGTCAGTATTTCTGGAGTGAACCTTCATGCCAACAGGACGAGGAGAGCTTGTAAACACCCTCGTTTGGGTCACTCAGGCTTTGCCACTGAATCGCTTTGCTTTTGGACTCTCAGATGGTGGGTGAAGGTTGGGCCTTTGTCAGGGAGGCAAAGGTGAGCGTTGTCGCCCGAGGACATCCTGCCAGGAGTCCCATGCCTGGAGAGCGGAGCCCACCCCCAGGGCGAGAGAGGCAGTGGTCGGCCCACGTCCCTGGCTTGGTCCGCAGGTTCCTGCAGAGGAAGCTGGTCTGTGCCCCAGGCCCTGAGGGCTCCTACTTGAACCAGGTCTTGGCGCAATAGCAGGAGGCTCCGCAGATGCACAGCCGGCCATGCACAGGCAGAATCCCCCCACCGGGCTGTCGTGTGGGCTCGGGTTCAGGCTGTGAGTATTGTCAGCCACCGCAGGGAGCAGACTAGTGTGGGCAGCGGAATGGCCGCAGCGAGGTGGATTCCCAGAGGCAGCTGTGGGCTCTTGGTTGGGTTCTTTGGGAGCCAGAAGCCCCAGGTTGAATCTCCCACTTGACCTCTCTGAGCCTCTGTTTCCTGTTTCTAAAGTGCAGGTGCCAGCCCGTGGGGCTGCTGCAAGGATGAAATGAGAGTGGGTGTGTGAAATGCCAGCTAGCGCCAGCCCACAGGGGGTACCACAGCAGAAGGGGGCTTCAGGGTGGGGTACTCTGGAGCTGCTCCTGGACCTGGCTGGTCAGCGCTTCCTTGCTGCGGCGGCTGGATGGGCCTGGGGCTTTCTTGAATGTCGAGGTGATTTGTAAAAGTGTGCATACCTGGTGGTGTGTATTTGCACACCTGGTAGGACTTGTGTGTGTGTGTGTACATGTGTGCCTGTGCGTGTACCTGGTGGCCATGATGGTGTGTGTGTGTGTGTGTGTCTCTGGTGGAGGGGTGTGTGTACCCGGTGGGGGGTGTATGTACCTGGTATGGTGTGTGTGTGTGTAATTGCCTTTTTCCAGGGAGAGGATCCACGGGTGTTATGAGCTTTTCCAAGGTGTCTGCTACCTGGGAAAGGTGACAAACCACTGACTTAGAGGAAGACACACCAGGGTAGAGAAGAGCCGTGTAGAACTCCTTCTGGAAGGCAGGGCCCTTTATCATCTTCCTGTCAGCCAGCAGCTCCTGGAGAAAATGCTCCACACATCTCAGCGCCTCAGGAGCGTTGAGTCAGCGGAGGTGATTCTGACGCGTTAGGCTCCTTGGCTGCTGAGCGCCTCTTCAGTGGGCAGGAAGCTGCGCTATCAGACCAAGGCCTTTTTCCTTCTCTGCCCCTTACCAAGTAGGGATACAGTCCCAGAGATGCAAGTCACGTCCTGGGTCCCTATCACACTTGACGAGAACTCAAGCTGTCATAAAATATCTAGTAATATTACTGTAGACCTACCTCGTGCATTATTGCAGTGGGTCGTCGCAGCAACCCCAGAGGTAAATGCTAATGTTATCTCTCTTGTATAGATGGCAACACCCAGGCTCAAAGAGGTTAAGTAACTCAGCCAAGGTCCCACAGCTGGTGCGGAGGCAGGGTTAGCTGAGAAAGCAGAGTCCCGCTGTCCATGTGAACAGTTTCATCTGGAGGGAGGCCCACCTCTCCCAGGTGGCAGGAGGCCTCTGCCTGTGTTTTGAAGAGAGTTGGCAGGGTTGGCAGGTGGTCCACAGGCCGTCCTCTCCTGGGCTTGAGCTTTCTCTGCTGCTTGGGGACAAGGTGGCATGGTAGAAGAAGCCTGGGTTTGGTGCTTGAAGAGACAAAGGCTCAAATCATGTCTCCACCTCCTCCTTCCTGGCTTTCGACCTTTGGGCAAGGCCTCTTCACATGGCCTTTACCTCACCTTAAAAAGATGCAGAGGAGACAGAGTAACACGTGTTAAGCATCACCGTAGTGCCTTACAAGCATAAAAGATGAAAATTGTTCATCCCAGTCCCTTCTTGTAAATTAGAAACTTTCTTTAATGCAGTGATACCTTATGGGTTTTATTATGAAGAAGAAGTGAGTATGTTGAGTAAATTAACTGTCTTATGATGTTTGCGGCCTGCATATAGGCAAAATTTGCTTGAATGAGGAGATAAAAGAAGGTTCTTCCTAATGGCTAATATGTCTCTTTATGTGCATAAGAGAGAGGTGCACAGAGCTGCTCATATCACATGTGAAATGTTCTATTGTTCTGTTTGTTTTTCATTACTCTGAAATGATTACTGCAAAAATTCTTAAATTGGATGCTTTCAAAGAGGAAAATTAAAGACCATAAGCACAGTTGTGCAGCTGTGTCAAAAAAGAGCGTGCATCTGTATTTCTTTGGGATGCTTTGGGTAGATTTAGCAACTCCACCTTGGGTTTGAGTAGCACGTGAAGAAACCTTCAGCCTCATCAGAAGGTGCATCTGTCATGCCTCCTCCATGGGCCCGGATGGAACTAAGTTGGTATTTGTAGTGTTTGTACCTGAGTTAGACACCAGCTTTTTGTTGTTATTTAAATTAAAGCCTCAGTGGGCAGGAAGCTGCGCTATCAGACCAAGGCCTTTTTCCTTCTCAGTGCATCTCAGTGGGGGATAGGGCTCTCTAATGCCAAGACAAGGATCTTGAGGCATTCAGAAGACACTCGGAGAGAGACCTTGAATGACTGCAAGAAGGAAGACAATTCTAGTCCTTGCACATCCACACAAATACCGTGCCATCCTGCTTTGGCAACTGCCTGGGAGTTAGTAGCTATTTGAGGAGGGTCATTTCTACTTGGAGAGCCCTATAGTTATGATCCACATGTTTTTAGAAAGTCACTGCCTGACCTGTTTCTAGAGTGAGAAGAGATGTATTTGTTGAGTTACTGTTGTCCCAACTAATAATGGCCAGAGTCAGTGCCAAGGGTACAAGAAGTGTCTTTCATCTGGTCTGTAAGTTAAAGGTCCAGTTAGACCCAGAAAGAGGACTGCTTGGGCCCCTGAGAGGATACAGCCTTTGTGGTGCTTTACTTGTCTCGTGGAGAACTGCCTCTTCCTACCACACTGGCCCTTCTTCGATGGAGTGGCAGACATTTGCCATCGCCAACTGGCCCAGGGTGAGCACCCAGTTCAAGGGAAAACCATCCAGATATGGCTCACTCAGAGTCTGTTTGGGTCTGAATTCTTTTGATTGTGAGTAGCAAAAATCTCATTTTAAATTAATTTAAACAAAAGAATCGATTGCCTTATCTAACTGAAGCGTGCAGGGGCTGGATCCAGGGCTCAGTCATTAAACCCGCCCTCCCTGTGATCTCCTGTCCATGCTTGCTCCTTCCTCCTGCTCCTCTCTGCAGTGCTCTTATTCTCTGGCAGGTGCCCTTCCTCACTGCACTGACATCTTCACCAGCCAGGTGTAAATGAAGAGAGCACACCTCTTTCCCAGTCTTACATGCTCCTGACTGGCCTGGCTTGGGTGCAGCACCCTTACTGTGATGCATGCAGGGCATGATTGGCCAGACCCTGGTGGCACACCTGCCTAGGGTCAGTGCTGCAGTGGGATCCACAGGAAGCACAGAGACCAAGATGGGTGTCCTTCAAGGGGACCTGAGGTATTGCCACCAGAAGAAGGGGAACGGATATCAGCAGACAAGGCATGCTCACCTGCACCGCGTGAGGTTGCTGTGGTTCTGAATGCCTTTCTGGCTCCTGGGCCAGTCCCTCAGGGGCCACCAGCCCTTCTATCCCGCCCTTGGTTCTCTGAGGTGCCCTGGTATCCTTCCAGGAATTCCCCTGAAGCCAGAGCAAGGGGGCGTTGTTCCTGCCTATCAAAGAATCCATGACTAAGAAAAGGACAGAAGGGCCCCGAGCTCCAGGGGTTCTCTCCAGAAGAGAAGTGCTGGCTCCTGCTGGGGATCGGGGTACGCAGCTCAGTGCGATGGAACCGAGCCTGGCTTGGATCGAATTCTTTATACACTGAGAGAAGCTACCAGCTCCTCAAAAGGCAGTTAAGCGCAGGAGGAGGAAGCGGGTCATATTAATTTTCTTACATTGTAAACGGGCATGTCAGTGGCCATCCTTGCTGAATTATTCCTCCCCCGTCCATCTGTTTACACGAGAGCTGCTGCTGATGGAGGCCAATGCTACGGAACAGCCTCCATTTAGAAGGGGGCCCTGAAACCATTTCGGTGGGGAACCACTGCTTTGGTATCTTCAGAATTGAGTATGCTGCTTGTTAAAATGTTAAATTCTTTGATAGCCCTTTTGTTCTTACTAATTTCCTATTCTCAAGAGCATTTTGTTCGGGAAGGTCTTGGAGTAAATGGGTAAAGTAGGAACCTCTGGTACCCGCAGCCTAGACCGCCTCCTCCCACCTCGCCCTTCCCGCTCCCTCTGGCCCTTCACGGCTTTGCTCAGGCATCACCTCCTCCAGGACGCCCTTCTCAGGGCCTGCACCCTGCATTCCACACCGCCCTCATGTCTCCTGTGCTTCTCTTTGTCTTGACACTTATTCCTCTCGACATTGTCTGCCTGCCTGCCTGCCTGCCTGCCCCGCTAACATGTGAGCGGCTCTAGAGTTGACACCCAATCTTAGATCTTCACACAATACTAGAAGGTGTGGTGCTATTCATTGTCATCATTTTACAGAAAGAAATTGGGGCACATGGAGAGGCTTAGTAAATTACTTAAGGTCACGTGGCATCAAGATTCGAACCCAGACAGCCCTAGTCCCGAGCGGAGCTCATAATTGTAAATCTCCTGGAGGTTGGCACAGGCCCTGGCACACACCCTGGCACACAGTAGGTGCTCAGCAAACAATGGGTGGACTGGAATAAATTAGGTACCTACAGCGGTGCAGCTCAGCTAACCAAGAAGGATGTTGCAGAGGTGATGTGGCTTCTCCTCTCTTACTGCTGTGATTGGAGCACTTGAGGCACAGGTTTGGCTCCCACTCATGTCCAGTTTTGCAGTCAGAGGGCAAGTTCATCCCAGGCCCCATGCCCCTGCCTCTGAGGAATAGACACTTCCTCTCCTGTGGAAACGTGTCTCCCACACCAGCAGCCTTCTCAAGGGCTTTGGCTCTGAGGATGCAGAGTGAAAAGTAACCTCCTGTCCATCACAGCAGTTCTATTTGAGGCTGGAAGTAATTTGGAACATCAGATCTCCCAAGAGGGTTTTCCTTCCAATTTCTGTAGAATTAAAAAAAAAAAAAAAAATCCAGGATGTGTTGAGATCAATATTGCACACGTCCTGGACCCTCTGGCCCCAGCCGTGGGCAGAGGCTGCCTGGCCCCATGCCCCCACTGGGGCCCTGCCACCGTGGCCACTGCTGGAGGCTTCCTGCTCCTAATTGACAGAGCTCTTCCTTTTGTTCAGGGGTGTGGTCATGCATTTTAAATACTTCTCTCTAAATTTTAATAGTCTAACATGCATTCAGTTGTATTTGGAGAGAAGAGGGAGACTTATGTAGGTGTTTTCACAGGGCTCACTTACTTGAAAAGTATCACTTAATTCTTCTCTTACCAAAGTCAGCATTCACTAGAGAAAAGAAATTTGGAAAACCCGGCAGACCATAAAGAAACCATAAAGAAAATAGTATCTATCAGCATTCAGGATTCAGAAATAACCACTGTTAATGTTTTGATTTGTATGCCTCTGCTCTTATTTCAGGGATATAATTGCACTCCCACACTCACATACACACACTCGTGATTAGAATCACATTTATCAGTATATGATACGTATTCCCTGAATTATTTATGAATAATCAGATGTCCAGCCTCAGCTTGCCTCTCCATCCCCAGATTACTTGGCTGGTATTTCACTCTGTGAAGAGAGAAGCAGAAGACTTTTTTACTTTCTTAGTGATGTCTGCAACTGTATGTATAATTTTGGTGCTACAGGGTAACAGATTTTTTCCAAGTGAGTGGCTGTTGTAATGCAGCGGGCTAAAGGGGTATAATGTGAGTGACTCAAATATCCAGGCTACAACCCGTGACTGCAGGATGAGGTCATATTTCCTTTTAAATTCCCCAGATATGATGGTTGAAGCCCCCAGCAGGCAGCTTGATTGCCGGAAATTAGCTCCCATCAAGATGGCTCCAGCTATTTCTGAGCTCCCCAGAAACAGCCTCACGTGCACTCAGGGACTTGCCCGTTGTGAATTTCTCCTTGGCCTCTGAAGCTGCTACCCATGCTGAAGACGATTCTTCAAGCGCCAGGCTCCGGGGCCCAGCTGCCTATTCGTGGTGGTTGTTGCCTGGCCTCGGTGTGGGGAGGGGTGCCGTGCCCTCTCCACTCTGCTGGTCAAACCCAGCAGTGGCAGCTGGGCCTGCTGCTTCAGCCCCAGCACTCCCGGACCAGGCTATAACTTTAGGGGACCTGTTCTAGGAGTGCGGGGTCACAGAGACTGCTACAGTGCAGAGGAGGCCTTCCCGGCGCGCCTGCTGAGTGCGGCAGCCCTGGGCTGTTTGGGGGCTCTCTGAAGAGTGTCTCCTGCTTTACCTCTGTCCTACCCTCTTGAGAGAGCCAGCTCGCTGCCCCACGATGGCAGTGGCCTCTCAGGATGAATCCCAGGCACACAGGATTTTCTTCCTTTCCAGGACAGGAGTCAATTATTGAGTGACAGAAAATTCAGTCCAGCTGTCTTGAACAAAACCAAAACAAAGCACAAAGATGTTTTGGTGTTTTGGTGTACGTAATTGGAAAATGTATGAACAGTTCTGTTTGGGGGACTGGCTGGATCCAGGTACTTGGAGGACACTCTCCGTGCTTGGCTCTGTGTTTTGCAGGTTGTCGTTATTCTGCCTTACCACGAGGAGCAGCGTCATGGCCCCCACAGTGCCAGGCTTAGCAAGCCCAGCAGACAGCCAGCTTCTTTCTCCAGGAAGATTCCAACAGGCCCTTGTTGGCTTGGATTGGCCCATCATGGGAGACATGCTTCCCCCAAATCAGTCAGTGATAGACCCGGCTGGGCCACATGCCTCACCTCTAGAGCTGGGTGCTGTCAGTCTCACTTAAACCACAAGGAAGGAGAGAGGAGAGAAGGAAATCTTAAGTGCCGCTACCCTGGAAGAGGGGAGTCGTGCAAGCGGATATCCACTGCACCGTGGTCCTGGTTCCCAGGCCCTGCTGCTCAGTCCTTGCCTGCCCAGGTGATCAACACCACAGTGTGCTCTCGCCCTGGGGAATAAGCAGACAGTGGCCCTGAGCGTCCAACATGGGCATCGTTTCCAAAGCCTGGCTCATCCAGCCCTGAGTAGAATCCCGCCAGGGCCGTGAGCCAGCCATTGAGGCGGTGCTGCCCCAAGCCCAGGCCAGGGCCTCATTCAGTCTCACCCCTGCTTGAGGCAAAGCCCGGGCTGTATCCATTTCCAGATGAGACCAGCAGAGCTTCTGAGCCAAGGTCCATGGGATCAGCTTTGTGAGTTTGAACAGATGACTCTGCTGCTACATGGGAAGGGTTGGACGAGGGCAAGGGATGGGGAGACCATTGTGAGAACCTCACAGCTTTCCCTGTGGTGGGTGGATCAGGTGGTTCTTGTGCATTTGGATGAAGGCAAGTAGGTGGAGTCAAGGAACATTTAGGAGAAATGAGCACGAGGGTCCGGTATGATGGATTAAACTTGTGGTAAAGAATGAGAGAGAGAGACAGAGGAAGAGAGAGGAGAGAGAGGGAGAGAAATGTCAAGGGCAGTTTGGTTTCCAAGACAGGGAAGCCTGGTCTTACATATCTTGGAGGGAGATGATCCCATTATTTTCTGCTTGGAAGCTTCTGGAGGGACCCTTGGAGATAATTGGCAGGCAGAGACCCCCCATCAAACTCTCTTTAGATCTATTAACAGGTTGTTTATTCATATTCATGTTCTCTGTGTCTCATCTCACTCCCTTTCCCCTTTCCCTCTGTCCCTTCCCCCCAGCACAGGCAGGGTCCCACTTTCCTCCCCCTTCTGTGGGCAGTAGCTGGTGTTAGCAGTGTTGGGCTGCAGGGGGCCTGCAGCAGCTGTCTGGCTGAGCAGGGGTCCTCAGTGAGCTTGGAAGGCCCATGGTGGCATGGAGTGGGGACCGTCCTTGTGACCTCTGGGTACGTCCATCCTCATCCGCCCTTCATTGCATGCACTCCTCCCTGTGCCTGCCCTCCTCTGTGCCTGCTTTTAGAGCTGAAGGGCAGGAGCCAGCCAAAGGGACAGAGCCCTTACCTGTATTCCACTTCCCTTGGCCTTGAGGAGGAGGCCATGGCCATCATGGAAGACGTGGGCTCTGGAGTCGGACGGACCCGGCCTTCAGTCTGCTCCCCTCTCTCTAGCCCTGTGTGGGACACCGAATTGGCCTCAGTAAAACTCAGTGCCAAACACCTCTCCTCTGGGTCATGGAAAGTAGACGTGAGTAGGCCACCCATGGTCCGAGGCCTGTAGTCTTAAAATAAGAAAAGGTTCCTCCCTTCTGAGAGTGTTCCTCTCTTCTCAGAGACTTAGGCTTGTGTTCTCCCTCCAATAATCTACCAGTGAGTGGAAGAACTCTTGTTGGTCTAGAAATCACGGTCGTTCACTATCTCTATCCTCACTGCCCATCCCTCCCACCGCCTTCCAGAGGAGCTGGGAGGCCAGACCTGTGCTCTGAGCAGTCCCCATGCGTGCATTTGACGCATACCCCTTGACACGTATGCACACAGGTGAGGTCCCTGCCGGGGTAGGAACTGGCGGTCTCAGGCTCAGTGCCTGACACAGGAGCTGCAGTCAGTGCCCTTAGCACATCTGAGCAGAGCATCTGCGGCCACTCTGACCCATCCATCCATTCGTCTCATTCTTTCATTAAGTTATTTCAGTGAATAGACTCTGAGCACCTGCTTTGTACTAGGGCAGAGGGTGCAGCAGAGGATAAAACCAACCAGGTGCCCATCCTCCTGGAGCTGATGTCCTGGCTGAGGGAGAGAGACAACAGACAGGTGCCGAACCAAACACCGAGTGTCAGGTGGTGGTTGCTATGGGGAGCAGCAGGGAGAGGTGAACAGAAGCGTGAAGAAGTGGGGTATGGGCACTGTGGATGCCCAGGAGAACATTCCAGGTAGAACAGAACAGCAAGGGCAACTGCCCTGAGGCTCTGCCCCTTTTATTATCCTCCAGCCTTTGAAACGTGGACCTGCCCACCCCTCCAGCTTCTTCTCTGTCCCTCTCACCTTCCTCTCCCTGTGTCAGGGCTTCATCTCTCTTCGCCTCTCCTCTCCTATGCTCCCCCTGCCACAGAGCCTTTGAACATGCCCCATCTTTTGCCCCAGAGCTGTCTTCCTCCCGTCACTGGCCCACTCTTACCCATGCCTTCTATCCCAAATCAAACCTAACTGCCTGACTCAACCAAAACCCACTCCCAGACCTACCACAGCTGAATGAACAACTTCCCTTTCCTTAGAGCTCTAATTGCAGTTTGAAATTATATGTGTGTTTGTGAGATTATTTGCATAACATCTGTCTTCCCTAGCCAACTGTGGGCTCCAGGAAGGCAGGGGTCCCACCTGGTTCTGTTCTTCATGATCAACCCAGGGCCTCAACCTGCTCTTGGTACATAAGAGGTACCTGATGTTCTTACCTTGCTGACTGCACTTAAGGTGGTTACGTAAGTGAGTATTCTCTTTCTTAGGAAATGTACATGGAAGTGTTACATGTTCAAGGAGCATGATGTACACAACCTTCTCTCAAATGTTCAGAAAACAGATAGCTAGACAATTAGGTAGATGGATTGATAGATGGGTAGAATGGTAGGGCAAATATGGCAAAATGTTAAAACTGGTGGATCTGGATACCTGGGGAGGGTAGGGGCTAGGTTGGGTTCTCTGCATGGGTTTTATGTTATTTTTGCAACTGTCCTGTGAGTTTGGAAATTATTTCAAAATAAAGTTTAAGAAAAATGAAAAATGAAGCACTAGTGGTTACCCAGAGGAAAGAAGAGCCAATTCCAGTTGGGGGCTAGCGGGGCTGGGGAAAGAAGAGAATTGACCTGAGCAGGGTCTGGCAGGAAGAGGAGATCCCTAGCCCAGTGTCCTGAGCCAGCCAGCTGCAGAACCAGCAAAAGTGAAGTCTGGTGGGCAGGCTGGCGATGCGGCTCAGAGGTGCTGAGCTTGGCGTCAGATGTCCCGAGACAGCCAGTCTTGAGCCAAGTGAAGCGGCCACGTGCGCCCACCGTGGGGCTCTTCCTGAAGGGAAGTGTCTCCTTGCCAGCCAGCACCAGGGACGGTAGGCTCGCTGGTCCCTGCCCATCCACTTCTAAATCGCTCATCCTCTGTCCTCCTCCTTAAAAGGGTGTGGGGACTGTGTGGGCAACTCTTAGTAAATAATGCATCTCCTCCCTTCCTAGCCTGTCTCATTTACAGAGCCCAGTGGACTGGGAAGCCATTTTTCTTCAGCTGAGTTATTCATCTTATTCTCAGCGTTTGGCTGCAATCATATCACTCCTTCTGGATGGTCATACTGTAATTCAGCAGTGACGACACTTATAGTTAATAACACATGAAGCCATTTCGTTAAAAGGGAAGTTTTGTTAGGATACATTAACACAGGCTGCGAACCAAAACACAAATCATTTCATTCCTTGGCTATTAAGGAAACAAAATGAATTAGGAACCTAAAGCCATTTTTTAAAGAATCTTTGTTAACCGAATATTATCTGACTGTCTTTCAATGTAATGGTTCTCATAAAGGCACTGGTCTTTCAGAGAGAGTTTCTGGCACTTGTTTTTTTCCAAGATGGAGAAGACATAGCATGGACTTCTAGTTTAGCATAAACTGAACATAACTTCTGGGATAGCATAAACCAGTACTGGTTCAACCTCATGCTACCTCAGTCATATTGGACATATTTTTTAGTTGCTCCAAGTCTCACTTTCAAGGCATTTCAAATGGCAGGAATTTTGTGAAACTCATTTTTTAAATGTCTAATATACTGTCTGGCACACAATATGTGCTACTAAATGGTATGTTGTCATCTTACAAGTCCAAGAATGTTAACATAATTAATGCCAGCTTTTACTCTTGAATATTACAATGTGCATAAAAGAGTGTTTAGCTATGATAAGTTTGGATAACTAAAAAATTACATGAATAAATGGTGCAGCAACTGTGGAAAACTGTTTGGCAGTTCCTCAGGAAGTTAAGTATAGAATTACCACATGACCTGGCAATCCCACTTATAGGTATATAACCACTAGCGTTGAAAGCAGGGGCTCGAACAGTTACCTGCACACCAGTATTCCTAGCAGCATCATTCACAATTGCCAAAATTGGAAGCAACCCCCGTGTCCATCAAGCAATAAATGGAGAAACAAAATGTGTTATATACATATGATGGCATTTGATTGAGCAGTGAAAAGAAATGAAATTCTGATACATGCGACAGTGTGGGTGAAACTTGAAGACATGTTGAGTGAAATAAGCCAGGCACAAGAGGGCAAATACTGTATGTGTTCACTGATATGAAATAGAATTATTAGAATAAGAAAATCCATAGATTCAGAAACTAGAATAGGGGTTACCAGGGGACGGGGTCGGGGTAGGGAATAGAGAGATAATACTTAATGGTACAGAATTTCCATTTTGGGTGATGGAAAAGTTTTAGCAATGGATGGTGGCAATGGTAGCATAACATTGTGAGTGTAATTAACAGCAATGAAATATATATATATGTGGATGTGGTTAAAAGGGGAAATTTTAGGTTTTATATATATGTATATATATGTTACTAGGATAAAAATTTAAGCTGAAAACAGCCTTAGGACTGTACAGCACAAACAGTAAACCCTAATGTAAACTATGGGCCAGAGTTAATAGTATAATAACATTCTTCCATCACTTGTAACAAAGGTACCACACTAATGCAAAGTGCTAACAGTGGATGGCAGAGCAGATGAGAACTGTATTTTCTGAATGATTTTTCTGTAAACCTACAACTTTTCTAATAAAAAGTTATACGAAGTTTGAAACAGAGAGGGATGCATTTGATGTATGCTGAAAGCAGCAGGGGCGGCCTGGTTTTGTTTCCAAGTGAGTGGAGTGTAAACGAGCATTTATTTCAGCTTTCTTGCCACATTCACACCAGTGGCTTTGCTGTAGGGTCTGGCCTCTGCAGGGGTTCGCAGCTTCCATCAAGTATCTCCTAGTATGGGTCCCCCGAAAGCAACTCTGTGGTCCAGAAACCTTGCTGCTTGTGTGACAGGGCCTGTGTGGCTGCCCTAACCAGCCCGCAGCCAGGGGAGAGGGGGATCAAGCCCATTCTGAGTCCGAAACGCAAGTACTGCTTCCCAGGCTTGGTTTGAGTACTTGAAAGCCCACCCGAGCAGGTCATTTATTGAACTCCACTGCTTTTGTTGACAGTTTTTTTGAAGCAAAGGGGATGCTTAACTGCCCAACCCACAGACTGCATTATGTTTGTGTTTCCTCGCCTGCCTAGCATTTGACAATTAATTAGGCATGGTAATTACCTGCTTTAATTTCATGATTGCACATCCTATAATTATCCCTAATTCTGTAATAGGGAATTTCATGTACACAAAGGCAGACGTCGATGAGGGTGATGGGGTTACTATTAACAGATGCCACTGCTGCCTGCCTGGCACGGGCTGGGGCACAGCATCTCACAACCTCCCACAAGATAGATATTCTCCCCATTTTACAGATTAGGAAGCCAAGTCTGGTGGTGGAGTATCATCCCCAGTGTCACAGCTAGAAAGGGGAAGAGCTGGGATTTGAACCCAAGTCCGTCTCTCTGCACAGTCCATGCACTTTGACTCTGCCATTCTCTTGCAGGGAAAGCCTTGAGTGCCTAAGATCTAAGATCTCTTGGCTCAAGATTCAATGCCTGTGCTTGTCAGACCCTTAAACCAGATCTGGGACTTCAAACCACTTAAAACCAGGCTTTTACATCACATCCTAGCTCATCCATTTCCTCTCCTCCCTCTCCCTAGATGTATATATGATAAATTTAGCCCTGGAGCATCCAGTACTTAATGATTAGATGCAATAATGGATGTGAAGCACCTAGGAATGTAATTCCTAGTGTCGTCCATTTCCCCCCCCCTCCCCCCCCACCCCGTGAAGTAGCAGTATCCTCACTTTCCAAATGGAGAACTCGACCTTGAAGAGGTAAATTGACGAGCAAGAGGTGGAGCTGGAATATGAACCCAGGTCTGCCCGAGGCTCTGGACCCCTCTCGATCCTGACATCTGACCACAGGGCAGGTTCAAGTGGATGTTCACCCCCAGAGTCTTTGGCACTGCCTCCTGCCCTGTCCCCAGTCTAGAATAGATAGCCTAGGATCCTCAATTAGGATAAAGGCACATTCTCTGGGGGATAGTAAAGAAAAGGCTCTTTCCCTTTTACTTTTTAATTCAGGTTTACCTTAAATATTGTCTGGTGCATATTACAGTTAAATTAATTTTCACTTCTGTATATACCAGTGTAACCACTGCCCAGATAGAGGTATAAAAGATTTCCAGCAACCAGAAGGTTCTTTTACGCCCCTGTGTGCTCTTCCTTCCTTACCCTCAAGGACATAAAGACATTCTCCTGTGTTTTCATCTAGAGACTTGATTATTTTCCTTTTCACATTAGATCAGTGAGCCTCAAAGAAATTGGTGCAAAAGCCATACACATGACGGGTCATAGCTGCCTGATCTGTGATAGCCCAGATGTCTGTTCTGGGGTAGGGAAGCTGAGCAGCCATGTCCATTCAACAGAATACCATGCAGCAATGCAAAAGAACAGGTGCATGCTACACACAGCAACTTGGCAGCATCTCACAAACACAGTACTGTGGGAAAGACACCAAACCCAAGGGAACACATACTTCGTGATTCTATTCCCATGAAGTTCAAAAACAGGCAAAGCAAATCTTTGGGGATAGTGCTTAGCACTGGGTGTGTGTGTGTGTGTGCAAGGATTGCCTGGGAAGGGGCAGAGGGAGCCCCTGGCCTGGTGGTATGCCAGTAGCTGTTCTTAACGTCTGAAATGAAGGCATTTCCCCGAGGACCTCCCTAGATAGGCGTTTGTTCTGGGTTGAGTTCATTGTCAGGCTGGGTGTTTTGCCCTTCTTCTTTCACCTCTATCCCCAGTTCATTAGAGGCAGTACTGGAGTGATTTTTCCCAGGGGAAAAGAAACCTCAAGATCTGAACTTCCTCTTAAAACAGAGAAGAGAGTTTGCCCCGATTACTGATTACAGCTCTGACCCTCGTTGCTTTCCTTTGCTGAGTCAAGGAGATTGGACTTGAAATGGCTTTTTATTGCTTGTTTTAAAAGGGAACTTGGTACTGCCAGAAGAGGTCAACTCTTTGTATCCCTCTGAGGAATTACTATCTTTATGGCTCAAGCAGAAGGAATTGGGCCCTATAAAACTTAATCAGGAATGAGGAGTCCTTTAATGTAAAAAAAACACACCTAACAATTTGGGGCATAAGGCCTTTCAGTTCTTCAGTAAAACAAGTCCACAATTTAAGTACAATTCAAGGACAGCTTAATTTGCAGAGAAAGTTTCCCAATTTTGGATTCCAAGAGCATTGCAGTTGAGGACGGACCATTCTGGTGATTCTGGGTGAATTTATTGGCATCTCATTTCCAAAAAGAGAGGTGTAAATGAGGAGGTGCGTTTGGGGCATTTGGTACCAAGAGGAAGATTCTGCGGGTATGCAGTCCACCTGGGAAGGGGGCCTTTGGGCCTCAAAGGGACCTAAACAGGACCCTTCACCTTGGGAGCTGCTGTCCCCAGCTGTCTGCTTTGCTGGGCAGTTGTGTGCTTTAAAAGAAGAAGCTGGGCCTTAGAAGGGAGCAGATCTGGGTTCAAATCCTTTAACACCAAGACCCTCTCTGCCCTCCACCCAACCCCAACCCTCTCGAGGCAAGTGTCTTAAACTCTCTGACCTCCAGGTGTCTTGAAAGGGCATGCTAATAGATTCTGCCCTGCAGAATTAACATGAGGATGAACTCATGTCAAGTAGCTGGTATGCTACCTGGTGTATAGTAGGTGCTTAAGAAATGGCAGTTGTTAGTGTTGGAGGTATTTATATTTTATTGGAATTTTGAAAAAATGCTGTTTTACTCTCTTAATTCTAGCAGTGGGGAACTCCACTCTTTCAGAGATTCTCCTAGAACTTCATGACTTCTTTGAATGTTAACCTGAGAGATCAGGGCTTGATCAGCATCAAGACAACATCACAAAATGAGAACTTGGGTGCTTACTGTGAAGTCTTTGATGGTCTTCAGGGACTCTGGGACTCCCTCCTCTCCCCTCCCTCACACAAATTGTACACACACCTTGCATGTCAGGGCCTTTCTCTGCCAGAGGATACGGTTCAGCCAGCTTGTGAAAGGATCTATGTCTTTGTTGCCAGTTCTGCTATGATAAAGACCATATGCAGGTTGACTTGAGCAATAGGAATGTATTGACTCACAGTCTGGATGCTGGAAGTCCAAAAACAAGTGTCAGGAGGGTCCTGTACCTCTGGAGTCTTAGCATTCTGGTGGAGGCTTGCTGGCCATCCATAGCAGGCAGACTCTCCCTGCATCATGTGACCATCTCTCTCCCCACCTGTCTCCTCCTACTGTGTCCAAATTTCCTCTACCTGTATGGACTACCTAAATTCAGTGGGGCCTCACCTCAACTAATAACATCTTCAAAGATACTATTTACAAATGGGTTCACATTCACAGGACTGGGGGTTAGCTTGGACATGTTTTTGTGGGGGACGTGATTTAATCTACCACCATCTCTAAATTCACAAAGCTTAAGATCCTGTGGCTTAGAATAACGTTACTGAAAAAGAAGCAGTGCCCTCATTTTGCATATGGGGAATCTGAGTCTCCCTAGAAGACTCAGAGGGGTGGGCATGCCACGAGAATGTCCATGAACTGCTGGAGGAATGGATTGTATGTTGTTTTGTGAGTTTGTTTTAGCACGTAGAATGATTCCTGCCACAGAGTAGGACTTGTCTTAGTTTCTTGGCTGCTATGACAAATACCACACAATGGGTTGGCTTAAACAACAGAAATATATTGCCTCATGGTTTTGGAAGCTAGAAATTCAAGATCAAGGACTCGACATGCCATGCTTTCTCCTGGAGTCTGTAGTATTCTAGTGTTGGCTTGCACTAATCCTTGGGCAGTTCCTTGGTCTGCGTCTCTGCCTCTGACACATGACAATCTCTCTCTCCTAGTATCTGCTCCTCTGGTTTCTGCTGACTTCTTGCTTCTACTTGTTTGTCCAAGTCCCTTTGCTTATAAGGACTTGAGCTCACCCTCATTCTGTCTGGCAGCACCTTAACTATGGCCCACCCTTGTTCAGTCTGGCAACACCTTACCTAAAAATATCTTCAAAGGTCCTAGTTGTGAATGGGTTCACACCCACAGGAAATGCCGATTAAGACTTGAACATGTCTTTGTAGGGGACCTGATTCAATCTACCATAGGACTCAAAAATAGTTTTATTTAGGAATGAAGAATTAATTCTCTGGACTTTGAACAAAGGGTGAATATTTAATTCCAAGTCAAACATTCTTTTCTTAATACCACCCAGCCTCCATATTACTAGCAATTTCAGAAACAGAGTGAAATCTTTTCTTCCAAAACCTTTTATTAATACTCAGTTACCATCATTAAGTCCTGGGTTGTTTGAAAGGAATTCTGTTTATTCATGCATTGCATACACTGAGCAAGCATTTGCTAAATGCCTTCTGTGCACCAGGTGCCAGGCGAGATGCAGGGACACAACTGTGAACACTTAGGAGGCTTTGTCTAATGAGGTTGACAGAGCACCCAGAGGCAGCTGTGACACGGAGAAGGCATGGTAGAGGAGGGGCAGCTACAGCCGCAGTCACAGGTCTTTTTAGGTACCCAACCCTGGGCTAGCTTCTGAACCTGCTGTTGCCAGCTTTCAAAAGAGCCCTGATCTGCTGTGTTATTTGTATGTTGTTGAGGGATGCACAATCCCCACAGAGATGGTGTTAGAAATGGCCATTAGTTTCCTCAGCTGTGCCGTGGCAGTCCTGTTAAATGTGTAGTGTTGTTGGACAGGGACCACTGATGGAAGGAAAGCCCTCATTAGAGTCTAGAACTCTGGGATCATGGCACAAAGGAATAAGTATGCATAATGAATCAGCTCTTTGCTCTATCACTAGCATCTAATGAGGACAAATGGCCCTTTCTCTTTGTTTATTAAACCAGCTACTTATTGTAAGGACTTTAAAGTGAGGCTGCCCAAGTTCAAATCCCAGTTTTATTATTTACTAGCTTTGGGATCTTGGGCCAGTTACTTAACCTCTTTAAACCAGTTTCCTTCTGCATAAATGAGGTGAATATGGTTGATGGAGGGTTCAATGAGAGAATGCATGCAAAGTACTTAGTGCAACACTTGGAGTCTAGTAAATGCTCCGTGAGTCACTCCAGATGGCCATCCAACTACCTGCACATTCACCTATCTATCCCAAACCCCTGCATTGAGTCCCTGCTGTGTGCTTGTCATGGAGATTTTAAGATATAGGGGATCCAATCTCTCTTTGCCATAAGCCAGTCATTTATGGGGCAGCCAATGCAGGAGGATAGCATCAGAACACAGCCTGGGAAGAGTATCATTAGTTAAGAAGAAAGCCTGTGGGAGCCAGAGGAAGGTGTGTCCCTTCTTTTTTGGTGGAATCAGGATGTGTGTCACCAAAGGTACATTTGAGCTGTCTTGAAAGATGTTTACAAATTCACCAGGAGGAGAGGTGGGAAAGGGCATCTCGCAAGAAGGGAATGGGAGGTAGAAACTCCTGCAAGTGAAAGAGGCTGTGGGCTCAGGAGTACTGGTGAAGGGAACCTTGTGGCCCTAGAAGAGAGTGGCCCTAGAAGTCATAATCAGACTTTTCAAGTTCTCAGGTAGCTCTGCCAAGGAGCTGAGCTCCTCATCTTAGAACTGAAGGAGGTTCCTTCTCTCTCACCCCAATCATCAAGGCTTCATCCTGGTATCACTGGGCAACAGCTCACTGTAAGCCTAAGCATGCCTTGATAAGAAGATGTGCCTAACATCGAAATGACCCTCTTGTCTGCTCTGGTCTCCAGGAACAGATGCTCGTGAAGCTTCCCCCCCAGTTGTGGTCTTGCGATCTCAGCCTCTTTTAGCTGAAAAGCATCGCTGTTTGAACATTTAGCTTTAAAATAGAAAGCTCACTTGTTTCCTCATTATACAAGTAAAATATGTGCATGATAGAAATTGGGAAACTATGGAAAAGTAGGAAGAAGACAGTAAGAATGGGTTACATTGCCAATATACTTTTGGTGTGTTTCTTTCCTGCCCTTTTAATGGGATGTGTGTGCATGTGCAGGTGTATGTGTACGTGCATGTACAGGTGGATGTGTGCAAGCATGTGTGTGCTTGTGCCAGGCTTTGTATGCATGTGCAGGTGTCTGTATGTGTGCAGTTATGTGTGTATTGTATAGGTGTATGTGTGTGCACAGGCCCTTGGTCCCCTGGGGCCAGATGTATTTCAAAATTCAGAATCCATCAGGTTTTATGAAGGTATCACATCAACCCCTGGTCAGGCCTGGCCGCGATCACACCCGTCAATATTTTTCCTGCAGTTTCACAGTAGGTTGGATAAACAAAGATGATCAAGAACTCCTATCATTTCAGCTCAGATTTTGCCCACCAAATGAGATTGATGAAAACTTATGAGAAAAATGTTTGGATTTTTCAGAGCTTTCTGGAGTTTGGCAATAGGGTCAAGAGATGGTAGCCCTGCACATACATAGCCAAGCTCGTCACATACATATTTGTTTTTATTCTGCTTATTGCACCTTACATTATAAGAAAGAGCCATTAGCCTCACTTTTACAGTCATTGTGAATATTACTTTAAACAGTTGTATCCCATTCCATCATATAGGTGTATCTTAGTGTCATCGTTTTGCTGTTATTAGGCACTTGGATTTTATCCAGCATTTTGCTACTGTAAAAACCACCATTGCTGCTTTTTAGGCCATTACCAAATGACCTCTGGATTTAACAGGAACTGGTGCCAGAAATGCCTGCTGGCTCTTTTTCACCTTTGAGAGGGCCTTGGACTAACAAAGCTGGCAGAAGCCTGGTGTGTAGGCAGCCATGGAACACAATGGAAGCACCCGACCTTCCCTGCCCCAGTTCCCCTCTTGCCAACAGCTCTCGCCCAGGAGGTTGTTTTCCTAGCATAGCAGGGCAACTCATAGACAATTGAGCTTTGGAGAAAGGCTCCAAGGATGCTTTTGCTCTTGATTTTCCCCTCGAGGCTTAAATCTTCCTAAAGCAAGCCTGAGGTCAGGCCTCCTGCCTGGTTCTGGGAGCATCTTGGGCTCTGTAATGAAATGGGAGTAGAACATAAAATGTACAGATCATCTGAGGACTCAGAGGACCAGAACTCATGGGCTGCAGAGGGGCTTTGGAGACTGTCTAGTCCATTTGTGGGTGAGGAGACAGAGGCCTGGGAAAAGGAAGGAGGGGTGGCCCAGGAGCATGCATGGGGAGCGGGTGCAGCTGCGTCCTCCAGGTCCCAGGACAGAGCTGCTTTCATGCCTTCCTGAGAAATAATATGTTTTGGGGTTCATCTGGGGGGAAGAGGCATTACAATTTATACCTTTAGTTAAAATTTTCAATGACCCACAGCATAATTTCTTCTAAGCCTTAGGTCTATGACTCAATGGTAGTCTGCATACCTCTCTTCATCAATCAGAAATTCTGTAGTAATTGAGTCATAAAGCCAAGACAAATGTGTCTTGACTAGCAGTCCTTAAAGTGTATAGGATTTCATGCTTTTGATGATGATGATGGTGATGATGATGACAACAGTAACAACAATAATAGCAGAAGACATTTCAATGAATGCTTTCAGGTACCTTTTTTTGATTATGCCTATTTCACAGACAAGTAAACCAAGACTCAGAGACATCACTTGCCATCACCTAACTGGTGAGGTGCTGGCTTCTGGGCTGCCACTGCAGCCAGAACAGAAGTTCTGATGCCTTATACAGTCCATATGCCACCATCTAACCCATCACAAGTGATTAATGTTAAAGCTGATCACCATCAGAGTCCTCCAAAAACTTTTGCCAATTCTCAGTGGCAACCTAACCAATGAGGTTCTGTTTTTAATTGCTTGTTCATCAACACTTACATGGTATTTGGGAGAACTGTGTTCCCCCCAAAAGTATGTTCAAGCCCTCACCCCCAGTCCTGTGAATGTGATCCTATTTGGAAATAAAGAGCTTTAACAATGTACGTCGTTAAGATGAGGCCAAACTGGATGAGGGTGCTCTTAACCCAATGTGACCAGTATCCTTTAGAAGGAGAGGAAATTTAGACACAGTCAGGACGAGACAGAAGTGGCAGGGACTGAGTTTGGCCGCAGGTTGTCGGCAAGCTGCCGCGGGAACCCTGCAGGCTTCAGAGGGAGGGTGGCCCGGTCATCACCTGGGCGTTGGGCTTCTAGCCCCTAACACCGGGAGACAGAGAGTCGCTGATGTTTTAAGTCACCCAGTGTGAAGTAGTCCCAGCGAGCGAGGACACTGTTGTCTCCTATGTATTAACTCGCTTAATCCTCTCCAAAGCCAACGAGGGAGGAAACGGTATCCTCAGCTTGCAGAGGAGCAAGCTGAGGCACAGGGAAGTGAAATGACTTTCTCCCGGCACATGGCCATGCTTGTGGTCAAGGCAGGATTTGAGTCGGGGAGTCATGCTTATCTTTCCTGATCACACTGTTCTGATGCCAAGTCTCCTCACCAGGGGAAGGTTCCTTCTCCATGTCCTGTTCTGGCCACGCCTGTGGTGGCCCCACGATCTGGAGTGTTCCTTCCTATCATCAGTCCAAGTGGCTCCCCCATGCCATTGGTCCACTGGGGACAGAAGCAGGGCACAACTCTTTGAGGCAGAGAATGTGGGACTGGGGTTTGGGAGTATTTGTCACACCAGTCCTGTCACTTGTGAAAGGAAGGGTTGAGCTTCTGTTTCTGAGGTCCTTTCTAGTCCTAGCACTCTGAAGTTCGAAGGTCGTGAATACCTGATGTCCTCCACAGCAGGAGAGTACAACCAGAGGGGAATGGCAAGGCCAGGGAATATTATTTCTAGAGCTCTGAACATTACATAAGACAGAACATGGAGGCAAAGAGGCACCATCCTCAGGATCTGGATTTGCCAAAGTGAGGTGCAGAACCTGAAGTAAGGTGTTTTTGTGAGTGCTGGAGCTGTGCAAGGCTGCAGATGCTGCCCATGGGCTTGCCCCAGACCCCAGTGACCGCAGCTGATGGATTGTAAGCATGGGAGATGAAAATGGACTGAAGAGGGCCAGAAGAATAAATAGGGATTTGTTGCAGTGGCCCAGGCAGAGGCAGGGATAGTTTTGGAGGGGGTTTTGGCAGTGGAATTGGCAGGCCCTGCTGCTCAGTAGTTGGATATGGGGGATAAAGAACAGGATGGGCCAAAATTTCTGCACAGACTTCTGACTTCAGCAACGTGGTGGTCCGTTTACTGAGAGTGAAGCTCCAGGAGAAAGAGGAGGAGGTTTGCAGTGCAGACCATGGGTTCAGATCTAGACACGATGACTTGTAAGCATCTAGCCTGGATCTGGAGTTCTCAGAGGTTCAGGCTGGCAGTGCGGATTGGGAGTCACTGACATAAAAGAAACTTGCAGATCTGGGTTGAATGTGTGTGTAAGGGAGATGAGGACCAGAGGTGAAAGCCCAGCCTTTAAGGCCTGTGCAGAAGAGGAGGTTCCCACATTGAAGGCCAAGAAGGAGCCGTCAGAATGTAAGAGGGCAGCCAGGAAGGGCTGGAAACCCAGTTCCTGCTTCTGTTATGCCAGGGCTCTGCAGGCTGCTGAGGGACCCCGAGCAGAAGATTGTCCTTGCTCTCAGGGAGGTTCCAATCTAGCCAAACTGAAATCCCCTGAATTTGAGCACCTGTATCTAAACTTTTCCCGATACTGAAAATGGCTCCTTTTGGGAATAATAGAAAGCATTATTTGGGCTTCAGTACTTGCAACCATGATGTCTTCCAGTGAGTGGAACTCGAGCTTTCACGAGTGAAACAATTGGCTCTTGAATGCTTATGAAAAAACGTAGGCTCAGAATTTATCACCCACATTACAGATGCCTATTTTTATAGTTATGTTAAAGAGGTTTTTAAGATGTGTATTGACATTCACTGATTGCAAATTATAGTAGCCATTTATCATTGGAGATTTTACTCTCTGGGCTGTTCTTAACTCGTATAATTTTGAAAAAATATCTCAATCTCTTTTCCCTTGTGATGTAGTCCTTTGTGTCCCTGGAAGGCATTAGAGCCTGTAAAAAGCTGATGAAACAGTCTTCACATTTTGCACAGCCAGAGTGTTCTCCTGAGTCACGGCTTGGTTAAAATAAAGAAGTTTTTGCCCAGATGTGCTTGTCGCATATGTATGTGACCTTCTGTTCAGCTGGTCTGTTCACTTATAGGCCAGATCTCAACCTCAGCCACCCCCTTCCCCCAATGGAATATTGCATTCCAGCTCCGCGTACGGAGGTCTGCATGATCCCAGCACAGCTGTGTTACTGACATACGTGACTGCGCTCCATGCAGCAACCTTGGCAGGGTGTGCTGTTAGCAGCTAAGTCTGACCACAGAAATAAGTGGCCAGAGAAGCTGAATAGCCTTTCTGACACCCACATCTGTGCCCTATACCTGTGGTTCCCCAGATGCCCACTCATCAGAATCTCCAGGGAAGCCTTAGGAGAGTATGGATTCCTGGGCCCCAGAGGGCTAAATGTTGCCCACCCAGGGCCTGGTGATATTTGGAAACCTACCATCCTGCTCCATGTTGGCTCTTGGAACATGTCGGTGGAAAAATAACAATAACAAGGACTTCCTGAATATCTAGATCAGGGATCACAAACTTTTAAAAAATAAAGCGCCAGAAAGTAAATCCTTTGAGCTTTGTGGGCCATGCGGTCTCTGTTGCTCCTGCTCTGCCCTTATGGTATGGAAACTGCCATAGACAGTAAGTAAACAGATGGATGTGCTGGACTGGCCTCTATCCCAATCTGGAAGATTAATATTGCACATGATGATCAGACAAAGTGATTGAATTTGCTACTCTCCAGAGGGTATGTGGACTTGTAAAAGAATACACTGCAAGCAGATTCAGTCCATCCAACAGTCCATTGTTAGTTTGGAATCGCATTCAGCTGGTAGTACAAAGGCCTCTAGAGCATTTGCCTAAACAAATTAGAGATGAAATTTTTCTTTTGTTAAAAAATATCTGGAGTTAATAGTCCAGTAATTGTTGTATTGGTCCTAAAATGTCCTCAGACACCCATTCTTAGTGTCACCTCATGATCACAGGTTGGCTGCTAGAACTCCAATCATGCGTATATGAGAAAGAAAGGAAAACTAAGGGAGAAGGACAAGAAACCCCCAAATAATGTCATTTGCTTACATCTCATTGGCCACTCTTACCTGCAAGGGAGACAGGAGAATGTAGTTTTTTTGCCTTGTTTTGTTTTGGCTGAGTACATTGCCATTTCCAGCAGTAACAGTGTGAGGGTGGGGGTGCAGCTACTGGGTGAGGAACTAGCTCTTGCCATCACTTAGGAGGACTAAAACAGTGCCCCAAATATGTTGCACTGAAGTCCTCAGAGCTCTGCCAGGTTTGTTTGCTACTCTGTATGTCATGTCTCATCTGTGATGAGCACAAAAGCCTGAAATTCTAGTTCTCCATAACGACACCCTTCCAGATGCCTTTGGAGTCCAATATACATTTCACTATTATCAGTCAAATTCATTAATATTTGAAATAACTCCAGTCATCATCTACCCACTGCTGGTACACTCCAGCACAAAGAAACCTTTCCAGACATCCCTTTTCCTCTTTGGGCAGCTTTGGCTACTAGAAAGTCCTTCCTTACTGAAATCCATCTTCTTCAAATTTCCACCCCCTGGGAGCCTGTCTCCTAGGATCACCTAGAATAGGCCATCTTGCTCTTTCCTCTTCCTCATTACAGCCTTTCCATGAATTTGAGGATCCCTACCACCTCTACTCTAAGGCTTCTCAGCTTTACCATCCTCCCTACAGTGTTTTCTGTCTTTCCTCTGATGATATGGTTTGAGATCTTTGTTTTGGGCTTAGTGTTTCTCAAAAGTTGAAGTGCATGTGAATGACTCAGGGCCCTTGTTAAAACACAGAGTCTGAGACAGTACATCTAGGTTGGGCTCCACTGATTTCTGCATTTCTAGCATACTTTTCCTAGGAGACGTCAGTGATGCTGCTACACTTTGAATAGCAGAGATCTGGGCCTTTCTCTGAACATACTTCAGTTTGTCTTTTAAAGAACAGCAACCAAAACCCTACCTAAGTTGGTCTGGTCAATTTAGAATAGAGCAGGACATTCAACTCCTTTATTCCAGAAGATACATATACTCTTTAAAGGGGCATAAGATTACATGGGCATTTTTGGCCTTCCACATTATTCACTTAGTTGAACTTACTAAAACCCCTAAGTCTTTGTTCCACAGGCCACTGCTGTGACACACTCTCCTCCACATCTTATACTTATGTCATTGGTCTTTAAGATTTTCTTGTAGGACCTGACGTTGCTCTCTTTGAATTTTACCATGTGGGATTAGACTCATCCCTTAGACAGTTGGAATCACTTGATGTCTGTCCTCTAGGGCATTTGCAGTCCCTCCACTTGAGGGTTTCTACAAACTTGATAGGCCTTCTATTTCTCCCTCTAATGCCACTGGAAACATCTATCCATTAGTTGAAATTCTTCAGCAAATGTCCTCCTTTCTTCATCTTGTACACAAGGACATCATTAGAGACCCCAGTGGTTGTCCTTCCACATTTCATTTGTATAATGTCTGTGTCCAGGGATGCTGGGCTGTTTTCACAGGTGAGCCTTTCATAGGCAACCTGTTATTGGTACATTGTATATGGAGCACACACATGAAAAATGCATCTCTGAGATTAGTAGGGCTATTCTTCTCTGCTGATAAATGGAAAAGAATGTATCATGTTGTTCCCATAACTGGCCAGACTGATGAATTCTTTCATGTACCAGTTGTTCACTCCATAGCTGCTAGATCCCAACTCAGTGCTGAGCACTAGGCATCTCGTGTTCACAGGGCAGCCGGGGGCCCCCTCCTGGTTGTCATGGGTAGTGCACTGCCCAAATTCTTCCCTTTGTATTGAGTGTTTTAAGAGAAGCTCCCATTCCCTCTCTTTGCTTTTCTTGACAGGTCTACATCCGGATAAAAGACGATGAATGGAATGTCTATCGGCGATATACAGAGTTCAGGAGTTTACACCACAAATTACAGAACAAGTACCCCCAAGTGAGAGCCTACAACTTCCCACCCAAAAAGGCCATTGGAAACAAGGTACTACCACAGTGGGGCACTGGGCAAATGGTGTGGTTTTACGCAGCTGGTTCTCGTCTGTGGGCCATAGGTTGCCCACTCCTGTTATGGATCTAATTTTATTTTCTAGTTTTCCTCCATAGTTGTCATGACATTTGTGTGGACTTATCAATGTGGAATTGTTTCCCCAGGTAGAGCTTTCTCAGAGGAGTTTCTTTAGATTATGACAGGGTTACTCCTCTCAGAAAGGTTAGTCATTTATAATGACAGTTTGTTTCTGTGCATTCATCCTGGTACCCTTGAGAAAGGAGGCACTAGCCCTCTACAAGCTTGCTGGTTGATTAGTGTTTATTCATTAGGAGGCATTTATTGAGCACCTTGTGTGTGTCCCTGGGCAAAGGGCTGGAAGCCACCAGCCCTTAGAAGGACAGACCCAGGTCTGGTTCTGAGGTGGATGCCCAATGAATTACTTGCCTTGGCCGGTTGGCATCATTTGGGGATTCCAATTTAATTGGTCTGGGGTGAGACTTAGGCATTGAGGGTTTTAAAACTCTCCACGTGGCTTAGCAACAAGTAAGAAACAGAGACACTTCTACAATTTCAATATGTAGAACTTGTCAGGGGCAGCCCAAACAGATGAGGGAAAATCAGGACCCTTCTCAGGCAGCTGAGAAATTGGCAAGTGTATTGAGAAGCTCTCTCTACTGTGGTGATAATTTTCTAAGTGTGGTCCCTGGACCCGCATGCTCAGCACCACTTGGGAGGTTGTTGGAAATGCACATTCCTGGGCTCTACCCCAGACCTAGTGTCTCAGAAACTCTCGGTGTGGGGCCCAGTAATGTGGATTTTACAAGCTCTCCTGGGTGATGTTAACTCACTGATGTGTGAGAATCGCTGCCCTATTGTATTAAGAAAGTCTGTGGCAGATTCCAAATGGGATCAATGTCCAAGTTTCTCTTTTGAAGAGTTTCCTGCCAGGAATTCCTTTGATCTTTAGCTTAGAAAACCAGAGGGAGAATTTCCAGAACTCATTCTCAACATTTAGAGAAAATTGCTATTACTGACCCTTGTGTTTATTATTCATAGTTTCCTGTGTTTAAACTAGATTAGAAATTTGATCATACCAATGTCTGCTGAATTTTAATTTAAACACTTATAAAGCAGGTTTATTCTCACAAGCCCAGTATAAATCTGTCATTCATTTTTTTTTTGCTGAATTAAAAGTAGGAGTTGAACCCATAAACATGGAAGACTTAAAAATTCTATACTTGCTCAAAGGAAAGAGTAAAATAAGTCTTTTGAAGGGGGAGCGGTATTACAAACTTATTTAGTCTAATGACTTGCAGGCTTATAAATCTTGGAACCCATCCAGAATGCCTTAAAATGTCATAAAACAAAATTCTGCTTTACCCCCCATATTACCATTATAAGGTATTCTCATTTGAAGAAAGCGTAACTCTGAAGCGGCCCTTGCATGACACCCTCTTTAGTGAACTTGGCCTGTCCGCATTTTGCTGACGAAAAGCTAGCACAGGCTGAACTGAGGAATTCAGATGGTGAAATGGCTCAGTTTCTTCTTCCTGCTCTAACAAACTACCACAACTCTAGTGCCTTAAAGCAACACACATTTATTTTATTTTATTTTTTTATTTTTTTTTCTTTGAAGCTGAACTTCAAAATGTTTATTTTTTTAAATTTTATTTTATTCATTTTTTAAAAAATATTACATTCAAAAAATATGAGGTCCCCATTCACCCCCACCGCCCCCACCTCACCACTCCCCCCACAGTAACACTCTCCCCCATCATCATGTCACATCCATTGCATCTGGTGAGTACATCTCCGGGCATCGCTGCACCCCATGTCCTGTGTTCCACACCATAGCCCACACTTTCCCACGTTCCATCCAGTGGGCCATGGGAGGACATACAATGTCTGGCAATTGTCCCTGCAGCACCACCCAGGACAGCTCCAAGTCCCAAAAATGCCTCGACATCTCATCTCTTCCTCCCATTCCCCACACCCAGCAGCCACCATGGCCACTTTTTCCACACCAATGCCACATTTTCTCGATTATTAACCACAATAGTTCCTGAATAGATATCATTAAGTCCACTCTAATCCTTACTGTATTTCTCCTTCCTGTGGACCTTGGCTTGGTTGTGTCCATTCCACATCTATGTCAAGAGGGGGCTTGGATTCCACATGGATACTGGATGCAATCCTCCTGCTTTCAGTTGTAGGCACTCTAGGCTCCATGGTGTGGTGGTTGACATTCTTCAACTCCATGTTAGCTGAGTGGGGTAAGTCTAATAAATCAGAGTGTAGGAGCTGAAGTCTGTTGAGGCTCAGGGCCTGGCCTGAGATTCAAATCCCGTAGATATATCTTAAACCCCAGCACCAACTACAATTCCAGTAAAGTAGCATGAAAGTCTTGTGAAAAGAGATCCCATCTGAGTCCAGCTCCATCATGCAGAAACACCAGCTACAAAGAAGGGCCAACTCACATGGCAGTGAACTCTATCTGCCATGACCATAGAACCTGTGGGTCTCTTTATCCCTCAAAAGAACCAATACCTGGGGTTGTATCTACTTTATCTGTCTCTGAGACTCTGCTCAGGTGTGCATAAGGGCAATCCTTCTGACAACCTCCAGACTCTTTTTCAGAGACTCATAGCCATATAAACTCATTTGTCCTTTCCATTTCCCCCTTACTTTAGGTCAAACAGCATTTTTAACTCCTGTTATTATATGTAGACAGAGATATTCTGCTGGTCCGCGTTGAACCTTTAATTCAAGGTCGTTTTCTAGTTACATCATCAGCTGGTACTTGGTAGTGATCCCTCGGTGCCAGGGAGGCTCATCCTCGGGTGTCATGTCCCACGCTGGGGGGAAGGCATTGCATTTACATGCTGGGTTTGGCTTCGAGACTGGCCACATTTGAGTAACAAGGAGGCTGTCAGGAGGGAACTCTCAGGCACAGTGCTGCTCTAGGCCTTGTTCTTATTTCAGGTGTATAGGCTCACAAGCATAGTCATTAGTATCAGGGGGTCACTGTTAGACCCTCATTCCTTCCTGGTCCTTGCCGTTGCACCTGGGGGACTGCTGCTGCTCCCCTAGGGACCACGACAGAGCCCCCCCCCCCGGCCAGGAACCCAGTACCCCCTCAGCTGTTGTTTTTAATTGTTTCCACTTTGAGTATATCCAAACATTTCCATGCACCCTGGACACATGCCCTGTATAACTCCCTGTCAACCATATATCGCCTGTCAATAACATCCCATACCAGTATTCCTCCGCTGTCATTTTTGAACCACTCTGTGATCCAAAACTTCCTGAAAAGTGAAGCCCAATATAATGTCAGGTTCCCTTACTAGTAAAATGGAATATAGCGATGAGTTTAAAGGTTAGATATAGAATGCATATTGATTTGGAAAAATTCTACATCCCATCCTTTTCTTTTCTTTTTTCCTAATTATTGAGCTTCTCTTCACAAGAGCCCTAGATCACAGTAATTCATCTATACAATATACAGTACTCCCACATATCCATTATAAAACCTTTTCCCTTCCACAGTGATAATCTTTTAACTTATTCATATCATATTTACTGAAACTGATGTACAGATATTGAGACAATAGCTTTCAAACAAGGTAACATTTGTGTTTACACTGTGGTTTATACTTTAGGCTATACAGTTTTCTAAATTTTTTAGTTATCCTATGTTTTACATTATGATTTACATTATTAGTCTGTCGTCCCTTATATGTTTTTGGTGTAATATTACATGTTTTATATCCATCCTTGTGTACTCTTGTGAAACACTTCTTTTGCCCTCACAGTTACGTTGGTTCCATCTATTCAATATCTATTTCCCCCTCCCCTTGGGGCCCACAGTGACAGTCAATCTTCATTTCTTGAGGAGCCATGTTCAGAGATACTTGCAACAGTGTTGAGGACTTGACTTGCTCAACTGCCCTAATGCCCTGGGAGCCACCATTTCTCTTGAGAGATACAGTTCCCTCTATTTGATGGCATTAGTCCTCCCCAGGATGTGGGTCTACCTTCACTCTCATTATATGGGTCTCTACCCAATGGTATAACCCACTCTGGCAAAATGAGCATTCAGATATTCCCTAGGAGTCTGTCCAGCGTCAGATTATCCCCTTTGAGTATCTTAAACAAGTAACTTTCCTAATTATATTTTGAAAAGGTTTTCTCAGCACCTGACAATCTCCTATGTTCGTATGTTGCCCCACCCTCCCCCCAATTTCTTGGGCAATATTACCCATCCGCCCATCCCTAGCCCCCCTCAAACCCCCAAAGCCCCACCCAAAGGTAACCCTATGCCCCCATTTTATCCCTTCCTTGTACACATACTTACCTCCAGCTTATCATAGATTTCACCCATGTAGATGTCAGCTTACATCCTTCCTCCACCCCCCGATTTCCTGTGAGCCTATCTTCCAGTCTCTAGCTCTCTGAGGCAGCTTGCTTATTTCATATCATTGAGGTCATGTAGTATTTGTCCTTCAATGCCTGGGTTGCTTCACTCAACATAAGGTTCTCAATATTCATCCATGTTATCACGTGTGTTTGTAGTGTATTTGTTCTTAAAGCCGAGTAGTATTCCATTGTATGTATATACCACATTTTATTGATCCACTCATCTGTTGATGGGCATTTGGGTTGATTCCAACTTTTGGCGATAGTGAACAATGCTGCTATGAACATTGGTGTGCATATATCGGTTTGTGTCCCTGCCTTCACTTCTGCTGGTTATATACCCAGCAGTGGAATTGCTGGGTCATATGGCAAATCTATGGTTAGTTTTTTGGGAAACCGCCAAACTGTCCTCCAGAATGGTTGGATCCTTCTGCCTTCCCACCAGCAGTGGATGAGTGTTACCATTTCTTCACATCCTCTCCAGCATTTGTATTCTTCTGTTTTTTTCATAGCTGCCAATCTTATGGGAGTAAGATGGTATCTCATTGTAGTTTTGATTTGCATTTCCCTGATAGCTAAAGATTTGGAGCATTTTTTCATGTGCTTTTTAGCCATTTGTATTTCTTCTTTGGAGAAGTGTCTGTTTAAATCTTTTTCCCATTTTTTAAATGGGTTGTTTATCTTTTTATTTTCAAGATATAGGAGTTCTTTATATATGCAAGTTATAAGTCTCATATCGGATATATGGTTGCCATTATCTTAGGTTCTACAGGTCAGAAGTCCAAAGTGGTTTTTCCAGGGCTAAAATCAAAGTGTCAGTCTGGCTGCACTCTTCTGTCAGGAAGCTCTGGAGAGAATCCATCCCTTGCCTTTTCCAGCTTCTAGGGGCCACCCACATTCCTTGGCTTATGTCCCCCTTCTTTCCTCAAAACCAGCAGTCACTTCACTCCAACCTCAGCCTCCACAGTAGTTGTCACATCCCCTCTTTGACCGTCCTGCCTCCCTCTCCTTCTAAAGACTCTTGTGATGACGTTGGCCTGCCCGGATCATCCAGTGGCATCTCCCCATTTCAGGGACCTTGGCCTAACCACGTCTGCACAGTTCTTTGTGCCATGTTAAGGTAGAATAGTTACAGCTTCTGGGGACAGGACATGGACATCTTATTGGGGGAGTGGGAACTAGAGGGTGGGGAGACATCCTTCAGCCTATCACACATTGCCAAATGCTTTCTTTTGCAGCCTGATGCAACCCCACCCTCCCTCCATGCCAGCCCTACAGTTACAAAAACTCATTTAAAATGAAGCACCGAAGTGCCAGGAGACTCACGTCGAGTGCGCCAGAGCTTGGGCCTGAGGTGCAGGAGGGTTTCTGGAATTAAGTAGGTTAGAAAGAGAATGTGGCGTAGTCATGTGCCATGCTAGGAGCCGCAGTTGCGAGGAGGTCACCCTCAGCCCTGCTCCCTCTTCTCTACCCTCATCTCCAGGTGGGAGCAGGTTTGTCCATGGCAGGGATGGGACTGACCATCAGGAGCAGGGAAGTTTTCCCTGGGAGGTCTGTATCGATAGCGTGGTGGTCTTTTTTATTTTCTTTCTCCCTTACAACCTTATTTGCAAATAATTGTGCTTCAGAATTTAAAGGTGCCCTCTTGGTGGCCCGGCCCAGTGAGGGATGGCTTGTACAGGTGCACAGTTGGCTCTTCCCCTGCTCACCATGCTCAGGGGTGGACCTAACAGCTTTCCTCTCTCCAGGAATGTGGCACCTCATGAACAGATGTGGGGCCTCAGCCCCTGAGACGCCCTCACTGCCCCTCTAACTTGTAATTGGCCGGACAGGGGCAATGGCACTTTGATTCCCTCCTCGTCCTTCATATTTTATTAAGACAGCCTCGCTCGCCCTACGTGCACCCTGGCTGCTGCCCAGGACACAGCCAGGTGAGCCTTCTGATGGTCAGATCAGAATGCAAGACCCCCCGCAGCAGGCCTGTGCTGGCCCCCAGGCCCTAATCCTGATGGGATGCCCTATTGGTGCTGGAAGGCAGCATTTCTAGAGCACTTTAATTCTAAATTTGCTCAGAAAACTCAACTGCGTCATAATCTTCTTTGACCGAGTCCTTCGTGAATGATCACTTTTCCGCTGGGACCGTTAAGGAACGCAGGCTATAATGATGGCGTCTGCGTTGACTGAAGGATGTGCACCTTGCTGCTCTAAGCCCTGCATCCATTAAATGGTTCACCCCGGAATCCACAGATCTGGACATTGTTCAAATAAATATTAAACAAAGTTTAGCCTTTTTCATTTGTTAGATCAATCTTTCTAGCCATCACCATTGTTGATTTTCTGCCAGATTTTAGAATTAAAATGTGATCTTCAATCAGTCCCAGTTTGAACTCTTTTTTTTAAGGCCTCGTTAAAAGGATTAGCATATACTTTCCAGGCTGAGGATTTGTCTTTACCAAATCATTTCCATTACCTTAACATGCAGGGCTTGTATTTAATTAGAGAAGCAAAGAATGCCCAGAGCACTCACCTGAGAGGGCCAAGCGTTCACATACCACCTCCAGCCCAAAGCAAATTAAAGTAGTTTGACAATCAGTCCTCCACTCCATGACTAGTCCTTTGTAATGAGCAGATAGCATCTCCTCAAAAGAGATGCCAAAGTTATTAACACTTAGGTGCCACAGGCATGGGATTTAAATCAGGGTTGGCTTGGGTGGGTTGAGGTAACAACTCCAAGTTGAGGTGGCCTAAACCCACCACCGAGTGGTTTTTTGCTCATGGTCTGCACACGCCGCAAGTTGAATGGGAGCTCCATTATCAGTCAGGAGCATCCTGGGTCACTGGGGCTCTGCCCCAGCGCCTGTGGCCACAGGGACTGCAGCCAGGCAAGAGCATGAGGCAGAGCAGACGCTGGCACTAAAGCTTCTGCCTGCAAGTGACAAGGGCCAACTTCATTCATCCATAGTCCAGAGCAAGTTCCATGGCCATGCCTTGTGCCAAGGGGACAGGAGCCCACTCCTCCCATGGGCCCACGAGGAGAACCAAAATCTTTAGGATCAGCTCTAATGACCCATGGGGGTGCTTCTGCTTAACCCCATTATTGAGGAGGATTGAGATACTAAGGGAGCACAGCTCCACCAATCTAAAACTGACATGCCCAGTCTTATGCCCTCCTTCCAAATGATGTTCCTCCATCATCTGCTTCCCTCCAGCCCGGCTTTGATTGGCCTAACCAAGCTGCTGCCATCTCTGGCTCGGGCCCTTTCCCATTCTTGCTTTCCTACAGCCATTTTCCACACTGTACCAGAATGAGGTTTATACAGGAGAAATCAGATTGATAAAAACTCTCCAGTTAAATTAGGGTCTCTCTACTATGGCTGGCGAAGGGCTGCCTGACCTGTGCCCCATCTGCCTCTCAGAGGCCATCTCGTGCCCACCCCTCTCCTGCCCCCAGTCACGCTGACCTCTGGAGACCTGCCCCTCAGACTGCACTCAGGACCTTGCACCTGCTGTTCCAGTGGGACAGCTTCCCAGGTCATTCAGGTCTCCTCACGTGTCACCGCTTTAGGCATTTCCCAGCCACCTCGGTGAGGCTGCCCCTTCTCACTGGCCCACTACTCTGTGTTCATTTTCATCCTGGCTTTTACCATTAATTGTAACTATTTATTTGTGTACTTGAGTCTGATCTGACCTTCTGCCCTGAGTGGAAGCTATTAAAACAGGGCCCAGATCTGTCTGTTCCTTGCGCTGGCCCCGGTTCCTAGAATAGTGCCAATATACTCTGCAGCTGCAGGCGAAGGAATGTGGCAGGCCCCTGGGTGGGAGGCCACATTCACAGACATTGAAGAGGACGGCTCCTCAGACCCTATTCAGGACCTGAATTAATGAATAAATGAGTGGAAAGTAAATGGAAAAATCCCTTCCCTTCTTTTCCTTTTTCTCTTCACTGTGTCTCATCACAAATGCAAAAAATCTAAATTCCAAACTGAGTAGAAAAATTTTCAGGGTGACTTGGGAGGTTGTTCTCACTCCACTTACGGCCGAATGTCTCTTTGCAGAATGGGCCCAAGGCCAAGCAAGCTTTTGGAAGTGGGAAAGATGGCTCAGGACGGGTCTGAGGGAGTTGCCTGGCAAACTCCCTGTCCAAATGGGCTTTGCCAGCATGAGGGCTTAGGGAAAGGATTCGCTTTTGATGATGTTACTGAAAATCTACATTATGTTCAGGGAGCCAATGAGAATCAAGAGACTGTCGTTCCCTCTTAGGATAATAGATTCCGTCTCTGAAAGTTCATTTGGCATTAAGGCCAGGCAAATTGCTTTCCCTTGAGCTGCAGATAACTCAACTTGTTGGAGAAATTATGCATTAAAAACCTCATTAAAAACACATACACCAGTGCATGCTTGGGGAACCGACTGGTACCCACTGAGCTGTGGAAAGCTCCTTTGCAGCTTCTTGGAAGGTGTGATTTTAACTGCAGCCCTGGAGGCAGATGGGGCCCTGGCAGAATGTAGATGCAAAGGTGGAAATGCATGGCCATCTAGAAGACTGCCGAAGCTGATTAACTTTTCCATTTGGCAAACATTTCCAGAATGCTGGGACCTCGTGCTAGGGAGACAAAGATGAATTAAGATACAGTCTCTGCCCTCAAGAGGTTCATAGTCCAGTGGGGAAGTGTTTTAGTTTCCTTGGCTGCTCAAGCAAATACCATGCAACAGGTTGGCTTAAACAATGGGAATTTATTGATTCATATGCTTGAAGCTAGGAAAAGTCTAAATCAAGGCATCATCAAGGCAACACTTCCTTCCCAAAGACTGTGGCCTTCTGGAGCTGGCTGCTGCCTGCTGGTGATCCTTGGTTACCTGGCAGTGCCCTGGTGGCCTCTCCTGCCTCTCCCTTCTCTTCTGAGTTCTGTTGATTTCAGCTGCTCCCTCTGCAGCTTTCTCTCTCTGTCTGAATTTCATGCTGTTTATAAAGGACTAAGGACTAAGGATTAAGACCCATTTTAATTGAGGTGGGCCACACCTTACCTGAAGTAACCTCATCAAAAGATCCCACTTATGATGGGTTCACACCCACAGAATGAATTAAGTTTTAGGACTTGTTTTTCTGGGTACATACAGCTCCAAACTAGCAGGGAGAAAGACAAACCGTATCTTACTGAGTAGAGCCTGCGAGCTAGAGGAGGGTCCCCAGTGCAGACTGACTGCCACCCACTTCTCTTTCTGTGCTTGCAGCAAGAGCTATCACGATGATCCCCGCTTTACATCGTGAGCCAGGTTATCTCCCGTGGCAGTGTCAAGGCTGCTCTCTGGCCCCAGGCACAGGATCTGAGGAGCCCTCTTCTTCCTTGTCTGGGAATGTGGCCTCCCACCCAGGGGTCTGCCATGTTCCTTCCCCTGCAGCCCCCACCCCTGCAGTATGGATGAGCGCAGATCATTTAGCCATCACCCAGGAGTGGACATTTGCGCTGTTTCCATAAATCAGTTGGTCAGGCTTGGTGGTGTAGAATGCAGGGGGCAGGTGCAGCAGAGGGGCTCTGACCACTTCCCCACTGCTGAACCATCCACCCCTCACCCACCTCTGCCATTTCAGAGCTAGGAGCTGATGCCCTTGTAGTCTGTTGTAGGTTTATGTACACTTTCCTGGTATAGTAGGTCTAGCTCTATGGCGGGACTGTCACTTAAACAGTCATTCGCTGATTCTTCTATCCATCCGTTCATGCATTGCCAACTCTGTAAGAGGCTTCAAACAGACCCTGGGGATGAAAAAAAAAGAAAAGACGATGTGTCCTTGGGCAAGTTATCCAACTTCCCTGGGCCTCAGTTTCCTCTTCTATAGACCAGGATAGTCACAGCCTTCCCTCCTTGTGCTGCTACAAGCGGGTTCAAGGAGGCACCATTTGTAAAGTGCCTAGAATAGTGCCTGGCCCATGGCAAGTGCCGTGTCTGGGTTTGCTGAATAAAGGCGCACAGAGGCCAGAAGTGAGAGGGAGCAAGCAGACTTCAGTGAGTTCTCACAGAGGATGCTGGGACTCTGAGCCTGTGCAGTGGATGAGCTTGATACGGGTGGTCCTTGCAGAACCCTTGTACCTTACATTTCTGTGTCCCCTGATACCAGCCGTTTTGTGCCAGGCTTTTCATGCATCTTGGTGCTCTATGTTCATTTTCTCATCTGGTAGTTCCTGTTAAGCCCTGAGAGGTGGGTGGGATGCGCCTGTCTTACAGATTCAGGAAGGGACATAAAGGCAGCCAGCATCCTGCGGAAGCCCCCATGGCTCTTAAGTGCTGGAGCCAGGAATGAGGCAGGCCTGTCTGATAGCAGGAGGCTAGGGCTGATGCCACTGCACCGCCCAGCCCCGTGGCCCAGGAGCCCAGAACACCACACCCAAATGTGGGCGCTGGTAGTGCAGACAGTCACACCTTACTGCAGGTTTCTATGCAGACCTGCCAAATCTCAGGGGGCTTCTGCCAGAAACACTCTCATGAGTGAAAGGATCCAGAAGACAATAAAAATGTTTCCACCTACTTGGACTGTAGACACAGGGAGCTCAGACAGCATCACCCGAAGCTCCCGCTTTGCCAGGCAGCAAGTGGGGAGGAAAAGGAAGCTCCAAGTGAATGGAGCCATAAACTCAGAGTTGTTTCTAATTTTGGCACTTTGCCAACCACTGTGTAAATAGTCCTGGCACTTAATGTATTAAGCATGAAGAAGAGAGAAATTGGGCTCATTATACATCACACATTTACATTTCTCTTTAATACAGTAAATGCCTCTTAAGATATTTTCCAGGAGAGCAGTTGCTAAAGTCATCCTGCCAGAAAAATTGTCTCAGGAGAGGAACATTGATAAGCTTCATTTGTGGAATATATATGTGAATTTATTTTTTTAATAAGTGGAGGTTTCTTTAGAGGACTTTTCTATAATACCAAATTAAAATCCAAGAGAAATCAAGGTCATTTTATAAACAGATAATCTGGAGGCAGTAACTGGAAATGTATTTGCTGCTCTGTCCCCATATTTTAATGAAAGGGGAGAAAATAAAGGTTATTTTGCAAACATTTTCTATGTGTAGCACATGGAGAGATTGAATTCCAGGGAGCCTCAAAGTCATGGGCCTTTCAGGTCCCACTCTCCACAGGGGCTTTAACACCTCTTCCAGGAAGCCTTCCCTGAATCCAAGACGTTAGCTATCCCTCCACTGTGTTCCTTTTTCACCCTCTATCACAGCTGCCTAATTTTACAGGTTCTCTCTCTCTGCATTATACCGTGGAATCAGAGAATAGAAACCAGGCCTTCCTGAGTCTTGGTCTTCTCAGCAACTTACTCAGTGCCTGGCACATAGTAGTAAAAAGTGTTTATTGAAAAAATGAACTCAAGCTATATAGAAATTGGGGTATGACCCCCGTTTTGTTTGAGTACCAATTCCCGCTGCCCCCAGGCCCCTTATTACTTTAACTTATAGGATGCTACCTTTGATAATTGTTCACAGAAAGAGGTCTCAGTTGTCACTTGATGCTGCTCATTGGATATTGCCACAGAACCACTGGTACAGCAGATCCTCCTCATTCATGGATACCGTATTTACAAATTCATCTACTCGCTGTTTGTATTCCCCAGTTCAGTACTTTTGGAGCTTTCACGGTCATTTGCGGACTTGCTCTGAGCCGCAAAAAATTTGAGTCAACAACACAAATATTCCCAGCTGGGGCTGGCCAGGTTGGCGCTCTACTTTCTTGTTTCAGCTCTCAGACAATGAACAAGCTTCCTTTTCAGGAATATTTACTGCTACGGTTTTCTCATTTTTGTGCTTTTTGTTGGTGGCTTTGCCATTTAAAATGGCCCCTAAGTGTAGTGCTGAAGTGCTGTCTAGTGCTTCTAAGTGCAAGAAGGCTGTGATGTGCCTTGCAGAGAAAGTCCGTGTGTAAGACCAGCCTTGTTCAGATCCAAGTCACAGTGCTGGTGGCCGTGAGGTCAGTGCTGAATAATCAACAATATATACTAAACAAGGCATCTCTAAACAGAAGCACACATTCAACAAGGTTACACATATTGACCAGTCAGTGAAAATGTTGTGACCAGAGGCTCACAGGAACCTCCGTGTTTCCCCTCAGAGCTAGCTCAAGTGCCTGCAACAACTCTACAGAACATAACTACTACAGATACAAGAGTTGATTGTATTTGCAGAAGGCTCTACAAAAATTTTACATTAGCCATTCTCAGTGTCAAAGACAAATTGTTTGACACAATTGGGGTCTGAACTTCCTAATTAACCAAGCAGAATTGGCCAGCTCTTTCTACTTCACTCATTTCAGGCTGAGTTTGAAGGCTCTGTTGAAGCTGAGTTGAACCCATTGGTTTTGAAATTAGCATGAATTATGGGACACTTGACTCTCTGCTGGGCATTAAGTCTTGCCCAAAATATTTCTGAGGCTTTTAGATTACTGGTTTGTCATTACTTAATCTCTTCTCCCAGCTCTAAAAGTCCTTCTGAATATACTTAACCCATGTTTTATCTGCTTTTCCCCCCTCATATTTCTATATTACTGATTAAAATCACAACTTAGAAGAGTACTTCTAAACTCTTACTTTCTTCTTAAATAATTGAGAATAATTGCTACCTTCCCCTTCAGTACTCGCATTAATATTGAGAACTGTGTATTTGCAATCTTGGTTCATCTTTAGCATCCTGGGAAACAACCAAAGCAGTTTTTGTCTCTCGAGTTGCTACCACTTTAGTTTTTTCCCCAGGATGACCTCTCTGAGGTTCAGAATCCCTTCTGTTGGGAGGAAGCCCCTCCCTTTCCCTTTACTTACTCTGTAGCTTCACCAGCTGGAAGCCATTTGCATTTAATACACAGGTGGTGAGGCTGTGGTGTGTCCCTGACCTGAATTCTGATCTAGCGCACACCGGCTGTGTGACCTTGGAAAAGTCACTCTTCCTCTCTGGTGCTCCATTATCTCAGCTGACAAGTGGGTGCCAGAGCTTTCATCACTGGTTCTTGTGACGGTCAAACGACATAGTACACATCAGCTGCTTAACACAATGCCAGCATATCCATGTGATAGCCAGGCCCTGAGCCTCAACAGACTTCAGCTCCTACACTCTGGTTTATTGGACTTACCCCACTCAGCTAACATGGAGTTGAAGGAAGGTCAACCACCACAACAGGGAGCCAAGAGTGCCTACAATTGAAAGCAGGAGGATTGCATCCAGCATCCATGTGGAATCTAAGTTCCCTCTTGATATAAATGTGGAGTGGACACAACCATTCCAAGGTCCACAGGATGGAGGAATAGAGTATAGATTAGAGTGGACTTACTGATATTCTATTCATGAACTATTGTGATTAGTAATCGAAGGAAATGTGGCATTGGTGTGGAGAAAGTGGCCATGGTGGCTGCTGGGGGTAGGGAATGGGAGGAAGAGATGAGATGTGGGGGCTTTTTCAGGACTTGGAGTTGTCCTGGGTGGTGCTGCAGGGACAGTTACCAGACACTGTATGTCCTCCCATGGCCCACTGGGTGGAATGTGGGAGTGTGGGCTGTGATGTGGACCATTGACCATGAGGTGCAGGGATGCTCAGAGATGTATTCACCAAATGCAATGAATGTCTCATGATGATGGAGGAGAATGTTGTTATAGGGGGAGAAGTGGGGTGATGGGAGTGGGGGGTATATGGGGACCTCATATTTTTTGAATGTAATATTAAAAAAAAAAGACAAAAAATAAAAAATTAAAAAAAAGCTACATCAACAGTGAAGCCTCACAGATTGGATTTCCCTTCTTTTGTAATTTTCGATAATTCAGACATATGGGCATATACATGCTTGAGTCTTCTTTCTTCCCTCACTCCCTACTCGTCTTCTACCTCCTTTTCTTCTTTCTTCTGCCCCCACCCCACTCCTCATCCAATCTGAAAATTGATCTCCCTTTATGAATTCTTGAATCTGGAATGAAGAGAAACACATGAAGGAAGCAGGGCGTGTCCCTGAGTGTCTGTAAATACTCGCAGCCCTATTGAAGCTGTACTTTGTGGTGTTATTACTCATGATGGGGGGAGGGAGTTTAGAGTTATGCCTCTCCTTTACTGGGAATGATGATTTTTAAAAACATGCAACTGCAAGTGCCAAGCACATGATGTCTATCCTATAGTTTTCTTTCAACTTAAGGAAGCAAGAGCTGTCTGCATTCTCTAAGCATGCTCCAAGATACTGAGGCTAACCACTTCCCAGTTCCATCCTTTGTCTCTTGTTGCTGGGTAGCTTTGCAAATCAACTTTGCTAAGGATCTGTACTTTTTGTCTGTTTTCTTCTCCTTCTGTACCCTTGACTTTGCTTTCACTTTTCTTCTGTTCTTCTGCCAGCCCTCCTGCCCGTTCCTGTGTATCGGTTGGATTTCTCAGTAGATTATTTAGCTGATATGGCACCTCTGATGCCTGCTACCACTACAGGGCTCACCTGAGTATTCCACCTCAGTAGCTCCGAGAGGCTATGTGCACTAACTGAACTTGTCTTAAAGCCATTTGCAAACCAGAAGGAAGGAGCTCAGTCTCCCTGCAGCTGTGTTTGGCGCATTCATTTCCGACTGACTTGACCCAGCGTTGAGATGGTGAAGACAGGCATTTATTCTCCATCGCCTCTCTGTATTCTCCATACCCACTGTTCCTGCCCTCAGCACCTTCCCTTGCAGCGCCACCACTCTATCCTAACCCATCTTCCCATTGCCGGTCTGGGGTTCTCCAGAGAAACAGAACCAACAGGGTATCTTTTTGCAAATCTAAGAGATGTACTATAGGAATTGGCTCATGCAGCCAAGGGGGATTGTAGGGTTGGAAACTTGGGAAGGTGATGTGGCATTCCCCAGAAGCTGGCTCTAGGGAGTAAAGATCGAAATTCTTCTTTCTGCCTGCTGAAGTCATCAGTTCTTCCTCTAAGACCTTCAGCTGAATGGATGAGGAGGTCCGTCTCGTGGCTGAAGGCAGTCTCCTCCGTTGATGCAATCAGCCATAGATACAACCAACCGACCAGTACTTTAAATCCACCAAATACCTTCACACTAACAATCAGACCAGTGCTTGCTTGATCAAACAACTGGACACCCTCACCTAGCCAAGCTGACACATGGAATTAACCACTACACCAGCCCCGCTAACTCATCTCCTCTACTACCACCCAAAGGATCTTTCTAGAAAGCAGATTTGACCATTTTACAGCCCTGGTGTAATCTCCACAGTGCTCATCTCTGCCCTGACTTGGCCCCCCCAGCCTTGGCCCCTTTGCTTTGCCCGAGCCCCCATCACCCCTGCTGTGACTCAGCTGCAGCAGGCGCCTGTGTCGACCGCTGGAGCCAGGGGCCTCGGTGGACGTTCCTCCTCCACACCCCTCCTCCCACACACACACACTTAGTGCCTGCTCCCCTTGTCATGCCACTCTTACTGTTTTGCTGGTGTTAGTCCTTCCTTTTTTTAAATGAATTTTTATTGAAATAGAGTGTACATTCAGAAAAGTGCATAAATCTTAAATCTCACTCTTTTGTATCTGGCTTGTTTCTCTCAACACATGAGATTCATCTGTGTTGTAAGTAGTACTTGTATCATATGTTCCATTTTCATTGCTGTGTAGTATTCCATTGTATGAATACACTTATCTTTTACTGTGGATGTACATTTAGGTGATTTCTAGTTTTGCTCAATTAGTGCTATAATTAATTTTTGGGGGGGGTCTCTAAAAATTTTTTTTTTTATAGAACAATTGTGCATAAAATACAGGATTCCCATATACTACCCTATTATTAAGCTTGCAGTGGTGTGGTACATTGGTTACAAATGATGAGAGCACTTTTTTACAATTGTGCTATTAACTATAGCCCATGGTTTAACGTGGGGTCACTGTTTATGTTGTGCAGTTCCGTGAATTTTTTTGTTTTGATTCTTGTATTCGTCGTTGTGTGGTTATCAGCGCTGATTTCTGTGAGTTACCCTATGTTAATGGGTGTGTATTGCCAGAGAGTTTTCCAAAGTGATTATATAGTGATGATTTTCTTAAAAGGAAGAAAAAAATACAAAGAATAAGAAAACAACCACCCATATTCCCACCACCTAGAATTAACAACTGTTAACTTTTTGCCGTATTTGGTTCTAGGCTTTTAAAAAATTACTGCAATATTTCAAATGTTTCCCAGCCTACCCAGAAAAATATAACGAAAACACATGAATCACCATCCAGGTAACCAAATCTTCCGTGTGCTCCCTCCCAGGGGAAACCACTCTGTGGAGTTGTTCTGTGTCCTTCCTGCCTGTGGTTGTAAACTTTTATTACGTACAATTTCATGAGGGCTTTTTTATTACTGCACTTAAGTAGTATTGTTCTTTATGTATCCCTAGAAATCAGTATTTTTCATCTGTATTACATGTTTGAAATTTATTTATTTTGATAAATACACAACTTTCTAATGCATTAACTTTAACTACCTAACTTATTGACATGTGAATATACTCTGTTGTACTTATTCATTTTCCCTTGGTTAGGTTGTTGACAATTTCTTCCTATCCAAACCTTGTTGCAGTGAGCATCTTGTGCGTATCTCCTGGTGCACAGGTTACGTACCTGTGATGAGGTTGCTGGCGCATAGGGTTTGCTTGTCTTCCACTTCCCTAGCTCTTTTCAAAGTGCTTTCCAAGGTGGGGTACCACTCTCTCACTCCCCTCAGGTGGATGAGGATTCCCAATGCCTCCATTCTCAACAGCACTTGGAATTGTTAGACTTAAGTATTGTGTATTATACCAAGTCTATAGGTAAGAAAATGTATCTTTTTGGCTTTTAATTTGCATTTTCCCAATTACTGATAAGGTTAATGATCTGTTCCCAGTTTTTGACCCTTGGGGTTTCCTCTTCCCTCATTTGGCTGTTTCTATTCTGTTTCCATTTTCTACTGGGCTTTTGACCTTCTTACTGATTTCTGGGGTTTCTTTATGTGGTCCTAGTCCATTCTTTATCATCATCATATTCATTTAAAAAGGTGTGACGCTCTTCTCTTACTCCATGCACCTCTCTTGCTCCCTTCACGGTAGAGCCTCCCTGGCTTCCTGCAGGCCTGGCACCCACTTCCTTCCCAGCCTCACTGCGCTGCAGTGCACCTACTGGTGCCCGTGCCTCTCCCCCACGGTGGATGCTGCCTCAGGGGAGCAACCACTTCTCAGTAGCCTCTGCTCACGTCCGGACTGGCGCAGTGTCTCGCGTTGGTACAGGCTGCATTTGTTGCATGAAGGAATATTGGGCCCCTTGTTGTGGACCCAGAGTAAACCAGCCCCACAGCTTCTTCCTCTGAAATGAGGTCCAGTGGGTCAGAAAGCTTTCCAGGGTCCTGGAAGTGAGGGGCACAATTTCTTTCACTGTTTTGGCAAGCCAGTCTGCTCTACCAGCTTATAACTATGTTAAGCTTAGCCAGCCCCTCCGAACTTTCTCATCATTTAATTTCCCAGCTCTTCTGCTATCCTGGGGAAAGCAAAGTTATTTTGTTTTATTTTTGTAATGAGTTTAGAAGCTCTTTTGAGCTAAGTGCCTGATGCTTGGAAGCCAGTGAAAATGGAACTGTTTTGTATCATACAGGGACTTTTGATATTGGCTTTTACCTCTCACTCCTGAACTGGGACAGTTGTATTCCTAGCTGCAGGACATAGGTAAGCCCTTCTTCACACCGGCGGTGCCATCTTCATGAGCAGAGCTGCTATTTATTGGGCGCTGGCTCCATGCCAGTGCCAAGGACCATGCCTGCACAGCCTGCATCCTGGGGACTAGGGAACTCTTCTCCCTGCCTCACCTCTTGCTACCATGCTTTCAGCCACACTATCTCGCTCTTAGATCTCAAACCCTCAAGCTCTTTCTTGCCGCAGTATTTGCGCACACAGATGCCTCTAGTACGTTCCACCCCCTACCTTTCCTATGCCCCGACTTTCTCATCTGTCAGATCGCAGCTTAAATGCCACCTCCTCAGTGAAGCCTTTCCCAACTACCCAATATAAATTCATTTCCCTCTACTACAGGCTTTCTTAGCCTTTTATTGCCTTTGTAACATTTATCACAATTTTAAAATATATTTATTTGTTTAAACATGGTGTTGGAGGGGGCAGTGAAGGATTTTAAGAATGGGAGTGACAAGATCTGATTTGCCTTTTGGAGCCACACTGTCCTGTGGAGGACGGCTTGGTGGCCATAAGTGAGGCAGAGGGAGCCATAAGAGGGGCAAGGGGACATTGGCAGAATGTCAGCAGCTGGTACCATTCAGACTCAAGTTAGTGCAGTGCCCCTGAGGACGGAGAGGGAAATGGGCAGATGTGGAGACATGGAGTTCAGCCTGAGAACACAGGGTCTCAGCAGTGTGATGGCCCCTTGATCACACCATGGACAAAGCTCCAGTGCAGAGGGCCCAACCGGTGACCCAAGACATGCTTTTTGTGTAACAACAACAGCGGGAAACCCATTCTGAAGCTCAGAGCACACAGACTCGCCAGCAAGGTGAGGCTGATCTTTTCTTGCGGCAACAACTGGGTGGGCCTTTACAGGGGCCATGTGCTCCTCAGGTCACCAGCCTGCCCTGCTTCTCTCCCTTCCTGGTCCCTGAAAGCTTTCAAGACTGTCACCCCAGGAGGCTCGGGCAGGCTTCTTGGAGGGGATGAATTTACAGCTGGGCTTTGAAGAATTAAGCAGACAAGGAAAGGAGGGACATTCCAGACAAGGGGAGAACATGAGCAAAAGTGCACACACATGAAAATTAATGGGTGCAGAAATATGTTGGAGCTTTTAAGTCTAAGTGTTTCGACTTGGATTAAGTCCAGCTGAGCAAGAAGCATGGTAGCAGTAGGACCCTGGGCCATGAGCGTTCTCAACAGCTTGAACTTAGCCTTTCTTATTATCTCCCAAACCTGATTCCAGAGGACTGACCATAGGCACATCTGAAGTGGAGCAGGCTGGCAGCAGCGAAGATCCTAAGAAATCTAAGACTTCTTGGCAGAAAGGCCCTTAAAGCAAAACAAAATAAATGGAAAGCTTCAATAATTCCTGGATAAGCATCCTTCAATTTTTCACTTTGTAAACCTTTATTGAATATAGTCTTATGACTTTAGAGACTAGTAAGACACATTTCTTACCCCCCAGGGAGCTCACAATCTAGTGGGGTAATGGGCAGACCGTTCCCCATAAATGCAACAGGGGAAAATTAAATCGAGTTTCTGTGGGAGCAAAGGGAAGAGTATATTAACTTTCTACTGCACATGACATAAGTAAAATTCAACCTTTTTAATTTAAAAAGAGGATTTATTAGCTTGTGTAGCTGAGAAGTTGAGCTCTGACTTCAGGATTGGCTGGATCCAGGAGCTCAGTGATACTATCAGAATCAGTATCTTGGCAGCCTGTTTCTCCTTTGTTCACTCAGTGTTCTGATTGTTGTCTATCTGACTATCTCTTCTCTCTGCCTGCTTTTTTCCTAAGTTGCCTTCATTCTCAGGCAGGACTCCCTCTCATGGTAAAGATGGTCACATACCTTTAAGCTTTCTTCTTATCAGCTTAGCAACTCAGGTGGAAAGAGCAAATCTCTTTCCTGTAAGTTTCCATCTCAGTGCTGATGCTCATTGGCCCAGCTTGACTCATTTACCTCTCCTGGACCAGTACAGTGACTCTGATTAGCCTGGTCATGTCTCAGTGCTAGGTCAAGCAGTGGATTCAATCCCATTTGAACCCTGTGGTCTAGAGTGAAAAAGGTCAGTTCCCCAGGGAAAGGTTATCGTTCTGTCACCAGCAGAAGATGATTTCAATCATGGGTAGCAAAACAATGAGGGGAACCACCCTGGTGGGAGAAGGGGAAGTGAGTGATACCTGACCTGAATCTTGAAGGATGAGCAGGATTCAGCTATTGAGTGGGGGGTGAAGAGGATATGGAGGGGTAGATTCCAGGCAGAGGAAACAGCACACCTGAAAGCTGAGTTCTTGGAACATCTTGACCTACTCAGACCAGTAATGCCTACTAGGCAAACTGCAAGTGCTACAAGCAGTGTGTCCATGTGGTACATTGGGAGGTGAAGCTGAAGAGCCAGTCAGGAACAGTTACCTTACATGCCCAGCTAAGGGGTTTGGATTTTTATCCTGAAAGCAAAGAGAGTGTCATGTTTTGTAAAAATAGTTTTGCCTTTTTTTAAAAAGATCACTTGAGAAGCAGTGTGGAGGGGTGACCAGTAGTAGGAGAGACCAGTCCAGAAAGAGATACAGAAGGGCCCAAATATATCAAGAGGAACATCATTCAGGCAGGCAGGCAGGCAGCAAACCTTTCTGGAGCTCCTCCTATGTTCCAGGCACTGAAGACACAACAGAGATCTAAACAGATAGGGCTCCTGTTTGCATAAGACTAGCAATTTGTAGATGGTGGGAAGGTAGGAGCCAGAAAATGTACACATAAACAAATAGATGGGTAATTTTTAATGATCTCTGAATAACATAAAAGAGATTAAAAAGAGAGATTTCACTATAGAACTGTTCCTAGAAAGAAAGTGCTATGTTATGAACCAAACAGAATGAAGTATTCAACTTGCAAATTAAAAAATACCTATTTTTGCCCATTGCTGCAAACCAAGGTGAAATTATTCAGTTCCCTTTGAAATACAAGGGTAAAAATTGACTGGAGGTAAGATGTTCAGCTGCAACAAACTATTATTTGGGCTTGATCTCTGTTACTTGAAATCAGAAGTGGCTCTGCATGCTTGGTAATAGATCTGTAGTTCATTTTGAACAGGTATATAAATCTTTTTTGCAAACTGGAAAGATGGGCCATCGAGGCAGACCTGGCATTCTGCTTAATCCTCATTCTCCTTTATCTTCTCCCCTTGCCCTCTGTTCATCCTCCCTCCTGCAGTGGGAAATCCCAGCAGAAGCTCAAGCTGGGGTTTCACACAGGCATTCTTTAAACTGGAGCAACAAATAAAAAATGGTTTTGCATTCTGCAGCATTTCCCTCAGTAATGCCATGAGCGCCCAGGCTAGTGTGGAGAGCTGTGAATCATGCCTTTCTTTGTCACTTTGGGGACCATTGCAGATGCTTCAAATTCCCTGATTTTAGAAATCATAGAACATCACTGTTTTCCCTTTTCTGGTGGGTTAGGTTTCACTGCTGTGCTGAAGGTGAACAGTGGGCATATTGATGATGCCAGCACCCAAGCAGGACAGAAGAGCTGCATCTTTTCTAGCTTCTCAGACACGTGGCCAATTATTACCTCCTGTGGGTCTCCAAAGTCTGTGTTCAGTCCCCATTGGACGGTGCCGTCAGCACCATGGACAGCTCTGCCTTGGCTCTTGTCCCTCTGCTCATTTCCCCCTCTGGATGCACATCTGAGTCCTTGACCTTTAAGCAGATCAGATGCTCAGACCACACCCCAGACCTACTGAATTAGAATCTTTAGGGGTAAAGCCCTACAATCTATTTTAGAAAGGTCCTGGGGCGATGCTGACACAGCCACTCTGTTGAACAGTGCTTGGAGACCACTGAGTTAATCAAACTCCCAAAGTTCTCAGGGAGGAAATAACTTGCTTACTGTTACACAGTGAGGTATTCATAAGGCCCTGCCTGGAATTTTGGCTATGACTCCACTTCTTTAGAACCTTAACAGGCTCCTTCACTCTCAGTCTTGTGCTGTTATGTGGAGGAGAAAAACACATGGTGGAAAATATTTTCATCAGTTGGTGCCAGGCTTTCCCACCAAAATGTGGCTTGAGAGGAATTAAATCAAGTAGGACCTCAAAGAATTATTTTTAAAATTCTTTTGCATATCTATTCTTTCCAAGCATCTTGCCACTTACAATGTGGTCTGGAGACCAACAGCATCAGCCTCACCTGAGAACTTGTTAGAAAGGCAGAATCCTACCAAATCAGAGTCTCATGTTGTACAGCCTGCTCAGGTGAGTTACACATGGAAGTCAGAGAAGCACTGCTTCGTGCCATGCTTGCATTCACTATCTGACTGGAGCCTTCCAGCAGGACTCTTTCAGCCTTGCTTACCTTGTTGCCCTCTAAGGAGGAAGAGTGCTTCTCAGGTGTCAGATTGCCAACCCTGGGCCACATCTGTCAGGGGCAGTCACCATGTGTTAAGTTGGCACCTTAGGATGTGCCTAAGTCCTATCTCGCCCTTCAGAAGCAGACAAACTCAGCCTCTCAGTGCTTTCTCTTTTTCCTATGTGATATTCCTTCATGTCCCATCAACAGGTGTGTTTAAGATGGTGATGAAAAGGTAGACATGATCACCGATCACTGTCTTCATGAGACTTTTATTGTAGCCAAAGAGACAGGCATTCAACAAGGAGATCTATAAATAAACATGCTTTCAAAGTGTGCTGTTTTTATGTAGGAGCAGTGCAGGGAGCTGTGAGAGAGCAGTGCTATTTAGCCAAAGTGTCAGGGCAGGGATGTTGAACTGAAAGATGGAGGATGTATAGGAGGAAACAGCCCAGGAAAGGCTGTGGGTGTTGCAGGTAGAGGGAATGGCAGGGGCACATGCCAGCCTGCAGCCAGTGTCTCACCAGCAAGTGGGGCCAGATGCCCTCTTTTTTCTTGACTCACATAGCTCTTCATCTCATTGCAATGGGAAGAGCCTGCTCTTGGTGAAAACACCAGGTCTGCTTTCTTCTGGGCTCAGGACTGTAGAAAACTACATGGATTTGGAACCAAAGCCCTCAGCCCAAAACCAGGTCTGACTCACTCAAGCCATGGAAATGAGAGGCAGTGGAGGACACAGGTTCTGGAGGGTATGGGGTTTGAGTCCTGGCACCAGCATGTCACCTCTCCATACCTCATCCTCAAGTATAAAGGTAATGATGTCTCCCTCTTGGCTTCTTGAGAGTTAAGTGAAGAACTGCAGCTAACAGCCTTAGGACCATGCCTAGCCCCCAGCAAGCACCAGGGCAACAGTTGGGATTTCCTGGGACTCCTGGGCAAAATGCCATTTTAATGCCACATTCCTAGCTCCCCTCTCTCACCACCATCCCAAAAATGAGTAGGGCACCATTCCCAGGCCCCTTTTACAGATGGGGAAACCTTCAGCCTATCTTCTAGCCCATGAGTTGCTGTCCTGGGGTTAGAGGAAAATAACCCTTTTATTCTCACCTACCTCTAACTGAAATATACTATCCTCTTCAAACATGACAGTAGGCAACAAACCATCATAGTATTTAGCAGTGGTATCCACAACATTGTCACTGGTAGACATCAATCACGCATGTTTTTGTATCACATTAGTTGCTGCAGATGTCTTCAAATATTATTAGAGTTCATCACTACTTTGAAATTCCAGCAGTTATTAGACCTACCACTAGATCTTCTTATTTAATGCAGCACAAAGAAGCTCTTGCACTGCTGTATTGCAGTTTTCGTAGCTGTGTTAAAATATGAGTGCTTTGCTTTCTAATCCTATGTATTTTGCCTCATGAATTTAAAGACATAGTTATGATAAGGGGCCTAATAGTCTTCTCTATTTATGACAGAGAACCTGCCAGTGCCCCTCCCCAGACCCCAGGGTTCTTCTCCCTCCGCCTCCCACCTCCCCATGCCTTGCTGAGCACCACCAAACCCACTGCCACGCTCCTCCCTCATTCCCTTCTCTTTGCCTCATTCTGTTCCTGCTCTGTGCCTTTTTGTGAAGCAGGTGCTATTGGATAAATAATTAATAGGGTAGAAAGAACATACTGGAAATAACACAGCTCATGTTTATTTTTAAGCAGCCGAGTTATAGATTCCTGCTCCAGGTGCAGTCCAGGTGAGGAAGATGTCTGGCTAAATGGAGGCACCCTGTGGCTGCTGGGAGGCTGCTGCTGCTGAACTGCTGAGCAGAAGAGTATTTTTAGATGAGCCTGTGCATGGGAGAGTTGTGGTATTGGATGGTAGGGGGCTCCCCAATGAGAAGTCTAATGAGGAAGAAGACCATGACCTGAGTAGAGGGTGAAGGATATCAAGGAGGAATCTAAATTTCCCAAAGGAACTGAGCAGAAATCCCCCCAGATTGGCTAAAGCATGAAAGAAATTTGATTTATGTGACTGAAAAGAGCAGTAATGGATGTAGCTTCAGGCATAACTGGCTCCAGGGTTCATGTGATGCCATCAAGACTTGATCTTTACCCCCTTCCCTTTCTTCATCCCTCTTTCTCTCCCTCCCTCTCTCCTTTGATTTCTTCTGTGCTGGCTTCATTCTCAGCCAAGTTTATAGTTTTTCTGGAAGTTCCCAGTTTATATCATCCTTACATCAACCCCAGCAGAAAGAGAACTTCTCTTTCTCAACAGTTTGGACAAAAGTGCTGAGATTCGATCTCATTGGTCTGCTTGGGTCACGTGCCATTGTTCTAAAAAAAAGTCCAGCTTTATTGAGATATAATTCCCACATAATTTGCCAATTTAAAGTAAACTATTTAATAGTTTTAAATATATTCAGTTATAAAACCATCACCAAAATCATTTTGAGAACATTTTATTCACACCAAAAAGAAACCCCATATCCTTGAGCAGCCACCCTCCCTCAACTCTCCCCACTCTACATCCAGCCCTAGGCAAACACTAATCAACTTTTTCTTTCTATAGATTTGCTTGTTCTAGACATTTCATATGAATAGGATCATAGAATATGTGGCACTAATCAACTTTCTATAGATTTGCCTATTCTAGACATTTCTTATAAATAAAATCATATAATGTGTGGTCTTTTGTATCTGACTTCTTTCACTTAGATAATATTTTCAAGGTTCATCCACATTGTAGCACGAATTAGAACTTCATTCTTTTTTTTTAAATTGAGACATAATTTATATACCATACAATGCAGTGGAGTTTAATATATACACACTGTGTAATCTTTTGTGACTTCATAAAAGCATAATGTTTTCAAGGTTCATCCTTTTTGTCATTATTAGTATTCCATTGAATGAATATACCACATTTTGTTTGTTAATTCATTGGTTGATAGTCATTTAAGTTATTTTAATGTCTTTAAGCTACTTTTGGCTATTTTGAATAAGTCTGTTATAAACATTTGCTTACTGGTTGTTGTGTGGATATATGTTTTCGTTTCCCTTAGGCATATATATCTAGCAGTAGAATTGCTGGGCCATATGGTAAATCTATGTTTGCCCTTTTGAAGAACTGCTAAACTTTTTCCAAAGTAGTTGCACTATTTTACATTCCCACCAGCAATGTATGGAGAGTTCTAATTTCTCTACATTCTTGGCAACACTTTTTATTATCTGTCTTTTTTATTATAGCCATCCTAGTTGTAGCAGTTTGGCATTGTTTATGAATTCCAAAAATAGATATTGGATTATGTTTGTGAACTGGTCTGTTCCTCTGGGCATGTAAGATTGTATTGGACTCAGAAGTTACACTTTTACTTGATTAAATTATGATTAAGGCTTTGATTGGGCCACGTCAGTACAACGTTGAGTCCCTGCCCCAGTCAGTAGGACAGGATGGGCAGGGACTCACAGAGAAAACTACATGGCAGAGGAGTTAGTTGGAGTTTTGGATGCTGGAGCCCCAGGAAGTAAATACATATGAGAAGAACAAAGAATAGAAACGGCTTCATAGACACAACAGACACCCCAGGAAGAGAGCCTGATAGTCTGCAGCTGACCTTGTGGAAAGAACAGAGCAGCTGAGCCCAGAGAGAGATGAGCTCCTGGAGAGAGATGAGATTTATCCCAGCCTACAGCTGAGATTAGAAGAAGCTGGAACCACAGAGCCTTCAGAGGAAAAAGAAGAAGGTTGAACCCTTGCAGAAGTCAGCAACCTTCTTTCTCCAACCCTTGGCAACAGACTTTGGTGAGGGAAGTAACTTATGCTTTATGGCCTGGTAACTATAAGCTTCTACCCCAATTAAATACCTTTTTATAGAAGCCAACTGATTTCTGGTTGGGTGACTAATATACTAGTGGATGTGAAGTATTGTCACATTGTGGTTTTGAGTTTCATTTCCTTATGACATGATTTTGACCATCTTTTCATGTGCTTTTTTACCATTGGTATAACTTCTTTGGAGAAATGTCTATTCAGATCCTTTGCCCATTTTAAAATTGGGTTATTTGTCTTTTTATTGTAGAATTATAATAGTTGTTCATATATTCTGGGTACTATTTCCTGAACAGATATATGATTTGTAGATATTTTCTCTCATGCTGTGGGTTGTCTTTTCACTTTTTTGATGGTATCCTTTGTGCCACAAAAGTTTTAAATATTAATGCATTCCACTGTATCTTTTTTTTCTTTCGCTTCTTGTGTTTTTGGTGTCATATATAAGAAATCACATGTTTTCTTCTAAGAGATTTATAGATTTATCTTTTACATTTCATTAAATGATCCTTTTTGAGTTAATTTTTGTGTATAATGTAAGGAAGAGGCCCAGTTTCATTCTTTTGCATGTGAATATCCAATTGTCCTAACACCACCATTTGTTAAAAAAAACTGTTCTTTCCCACATTGAATTGTGTTGGCATCCTTGTGGAAAATCAACTGATCATAAATGTGAAAGTTTATTTCTGACTTTCAATTTTATTTCATTGATCTATGTCTATCCTTATGCTACTACTAGTTTCACTATAGGAACTTTTGGAATAAATTTTGAAATTGGGAAGTGTGAGTCCTCCAATATTTTTCTTCCTTTTCAAATTGATTTTTAATACCCTGGGTCCCTTGAATTTCCATAAAAATTTTAGGATCAGGCCTACAATTTCTTCAAAATAAAGGAGTTGGGATTTAATATTATATATAATTTGTGTGTTTATTTTTAATTGTGACAAAGTATACATAACCTAAAAAATAATTTTAACCAATTTACATGGATAATTTGACACAAAATACTTTGAAAATACCATATAAGTGTCACCACTGTCTATTTCTAGACTATTTTCATCATCCCAAACCAAAACTCATACTCATTTAGCAATAACCTCCTATTGCTTCCTCTCTCTCCACTCCTGATAACCATGTTTCTGCTTTCTGTCTCTATGAATTTACTTATTCAAGTATTTCATATTTTAAAAACCATACATCAGTTTTCCTTTTGTGTCTGTCTTATTTTCTCAATTTGATATGTTCAAAGTTCATCCATGTTGTAACACATTCCAACACTTTGCACAACTGAATAGTCCATTATATGTATATACCACAATTTGTTTATCCATTCATCTGTTGATAGACTTGGGTTGCTTCTACCTTTTTGTGAATAGTGCTGTGATGAACATTGGTGTCCAAATATCTGTCCAAGTCCTTGCTTTCAGTTCTTTGAAGTATATACCTAAGAGTAGAATTGCTGGGTTACATGTTAATTCCATGTCTAACTTTCTGAGGAACTACCAACATGTTTTCGCCAACATGTTTGCACCATTTTACATTGCCACCAAAAATGTACGAAGGTTCCTATTTCTGCACATCCTTTCTAACACTTTTATTTTCAGGCTTTCTTTTTTAAATAGTAGCTATAATAGTGGATGCAAAGTAGTATCTCAATTTTAATTTGCATTTGTTTACTGGATCATGATGTTGAGCATCTTTTCATATACTTATTGGCCATTCTTTGGAGAAATATCTATTCAAACTTGGTCCATTTTTAAATTGGGTTGTTTGCTTTTTTGTTGTTGAGTTGTAGGAATTCTTTATATATTCTGGATGTTCAACCCTTATTTGATATACGGTTTCCAGATATTTTATCCTATTATATAGGTTGTCTTTTCACTTTCTTGATGATGTCCTTTGATACCCAAAGTTTTTAATTTAACCTTGATTTTATCTATTTTTTATCTTGTTGCTTGTGCTTTTGGTATAAAATCTAAAAATTCATTGCCTACTACAAGATCCTAAAGATATTTGCATGTTTTCTTCTAAGAGTTTTACAAGAAAGCTAAATATAAGAGCTAATAGCTAATAATATTAGCTCTTATATTTAGGTCATAGATCCATTTTGAATTAATTTTTGTGTATGGTGAGAGAGAGGGAGTCCACATTCTTTCATTTGCATACAGAGTCCCAGTTGTCACAGCACCATTTGTTGAAGAGACAATTCTTTCTCATTGAATGGACTTGATATCCTTGTCAAGAAGCTTCTGATCACAGATGTATGAATTTTCCTCTGGACTCTCAATTCTATTCCATTGGTCAATAAGTCTGTCCTTATTGTGGCAGTTGAGATCATTTTATGAATCCCAAACAGAGAAAGATTATGTTTGTAAACTAATCTATTCCTCTAGGTGTGATACCCTTAGCATTAAATTTAGCTGAGATATCTTTGATTAGATTACTGTTAAGATTAGAGTGTTTGATTTGACTACTTCAGAGGGTACTCAGGTTGAGTCCCCACCCTCTTGCTGGGTCTGATATAAACAGACACTCACTCAAGAAGACAAACAAGAAGAGAGAATTTTGTCATTTTTCACCCTGCCATGTGACAGCAGAAAGGAAAAGACTCAAATAGCTAAAGCCCGGGGGAGAAATGGACCATTTGCCTGATATTTAATATTGTTAAATGCCTTATGTGTTCAATTGAGACAATCACGTGTTTTTTTCCTACTCTGTTCTATTAATGTGGTATATTATACTGCTTGATTTTTTTATGCTGAGCTATCCTTGCATTTCTAGAATAAATCCCACTTGGTGATGGTAAATAATCCTTTAAAAATACTATTGAATTCAGATGGAAAGTATTTTGTTGAGATCGTGATTTTCTTTTCTTGTGCTGTTGTTTTTTGTTTATTTATTTATTTTTCTCTGATTTTGGTGCCAGTTATGGCCTCATAGAAAGAGTTAGGAAATAATCCCTCCTCTTCAGTTTTTTGTGTGTTTGGTTCTTTTTTTTGAAGAGTTTGAGAAGGATTGGTATTAAGTCTTCTTTAAATGTTTTGTAGAATTCAGCAGTAAAGGCATCCAGTCCTGGGCTTTTCTTTGTTGGGAGGTTTGTCATCATTGATTCAATTTTTTAACCTGTTCTTGTTAAGTCTGTTGAGATTTTCTATTTCTTCTTGCATCAGATTAGGTAATTTGTCCATTTCATCTAGTTTTCTAATTTATTGACACATAATTGTTCATGGTAACTTCTTATAATACTTTTTCTTTCTCTTAGATTGGTAGTAATATCCCCACTTTCATTTTAGTTATTTATGTCTTCTCTCTCTTTCTTTGTCAGTCTGGTTAAAGATTTGTCAATATTATTGATGGTTTCAAAAACTCAACTTTTGGTTTCATTGATTTTCTCTATTGTTTTGCTATTCTCTTTTATTTATCTGTCTTGAATCTTTACAATTTTCTTTTTCTAGCTTTGGGTTTAGTTTGCCCTTCTTGTTCTAGTTTTTTTTAGGTATGAAATTAGGTTATTGATTTATGATCTTTCTTCATTTTTACACTTGATCTTAGCCAAAAGAATGAGAAGGAACTTTTCTATTTTTTAAATGTAGTCATTAAGAGCTTTAAATTTCCATCTGAGCATGTTTGAATATGTTATGTTTTCATTTGTCCCTTGTGATTTCTTCTTTGACCCATTGGCTGTTTAATAGTGTGTTAATTTCCACATATCTGTAAATTTTCTTATTTTCCTGCTATTATTGATTTCTAACTTTATTCCTTTGTCCAAGAACATATCTTGTATGATTTCAATATTTTTAAATTTACTGCGATTTGGTTTATTACCTAACATATATGACTTACCTTGGAAGATGATCCATGTGTACTTTAGAAGAGTATGTACTCCACTGTTGTTGTTCTATTATAGCCATTGATCTAATTGGTTGATAGTGTTGCTCAAGTCCTCTATTTCCTTATTGATCTTCTGCCTAGATGTTCTATCAATGTTTGAAAATGATGTTTTCCAACTGTCATTTAAAACTACCTATTTCTCCCTTCAGTTCTGCAAATTTTGTTTCATATATTTTGGGTCTCTGTTGTGATGTGCATGCTTATAATCATTATATCTTCTTACTGTATTGAAACTTTTTCAATATATAATATCCTTTGTTTCTTATAATCTTTGTTGATTAAAGCTCTGTTTTCTCTGACAATAATATAGTTACTCCAGCTCTCTTTTAATTACTGCTTACATAGAACATCTTTTTTCCACTTTTTTTCTCTCATCCTCTGTCTTTGTACCTGAAGTGAGTCTCTTGTAGACAACATATCAATGAATCATGCTTTTTCATCCATTCTGCCAATCTTTGCCTTTTAATAGGAGAGTTTAATCCATGTAAATTTAAGATAATCTCTGAGAAGGCAGTATTTATTTCTGCCATTTAGCTATTTGTTTTCCATATAGCTTGTGTGTTTTTTCCTCAATTACTTCATTACTGCCTTTTTGCATCTAGTTGCTTTTTCCATAGTGTACCATTTGATTCCCTTCTTTCCTTTTCTCTATACTTTTTAGTTATTTTCTTGGTGGTTATTTTTGAAATTAACATCTTAACCTAATAAACTGGTTAAACTTGTAGTAACATAGTTTCAGTAGTATACAAACTCTCTACTATTATATATCCCTGATCCTCCCCTTTAAATTGTTATTGTCTCAGATTACATCTTTTTACATTGTATGCCTATTAACAGATTTATACTGTTATTTTATACATTTATCTGTTAAGTCATATGGGTGGGGGGAGTTACAAACTAAAAATACAATAATACAGAATTTTATATTTTTATATATAGTTACATTTACCAATATTCTTTATTTATTTGTATGGCTTTGAGTTACTGCCTACTGTCCTTTTATTTTAGCTTGAAGAACTCCCTGTAGCATTTCTCATAGGACAGATCATTGAGTAATGAAGTCTTTCAGTTTTTGTTCATCTATAAATGTCATAATCTCTCTTTTGTTTTTGAAAAAAGATTTTACCAGATAAGGAATTTTTGGTTCAGTTTTTTTTCTTTAAGGACCTTAAATATGCCATCCCACTATCTTTTGGCCTCCATGCTTTCTGATGGGAAATCCACTGTTAATTTTATTGGAGATCCATTATAAGAGACAAATGGCTTCTCTCTTGCTACTTTGGATTTTCACACTTTTGCTATAATGTGTCTTGGTATAGTTCTCTTAGAGTCTATCTGGCTTGGAGTTTGTTGAGTTCCCTGGATATGTTCATGTCTTTCATCAGATTTGGAAAGTTTGGGACCATTATTTCTTCAAATACTTCTTATACTCCTCTTTCTTGTCCTTCTGGTTCCCCAATGATGCTTTTGTTTTATGTTTGTTGGTGTCCCGCAGGTCCCTCAGACTCTGTCATTTTTTTTTCATGATTTTTTTCCTTCTGTTACAGTGGATTATTACAGTAGTCTTGTCTTCAAGATTACTGATCCCTCTGACTATTGAAGTCTGCAGTTGAATCCATATAATGAGTTTTTTCATTTCATTTACTATACTTTGAGCCTCCAGAATTTCTCTTTGGTTCCTTTTTTTATCATTTTCTCTCTCTGTAATTTGTTCAAATCCTAATTTCCTTTCATTCTTTACATATAACTTCCTTTAGCTAACTGAACGTATTTGAGACAATTGATATAAAGTCATTGACTAATCATTCCAATGTTAGACCTTCCTCAGAGATGGTTTCTGGCAAGTTCTTTTTTTCCCTGTGAATGGCCCATACTTTCCTGTTGCTTTGTGTGTTTTGTAGATTATTATTGAGTACTGTACTGGACATTTTGGAGAATTAGATCCTTATAGTCCACCCTGGCACCAGCAAGCTGCACCAGGAGCCCAGGTTGCAGTTTTCACTGCTGCCTGTCACACTGCTGGGGGATGGGGGATGGTTGTGGCTACACAGTGTTAGAAATTCTACAATATTTACCACAACTTACCAGCCTCTTCCTCCATCTCTTCCCTGGATGTCTGAATAGTGTTCTTCTTGATTCAAGAATTTCAAAATGGTTGATTCAGATAGATTCTGCCAGTTGAGTGACAGGTTGTTTTGGTGAAGGGACTGATTCTTGGAGCTTCCTACTTTGCCATCCTCCCACAATCCTCCCCCTGGCAGCTAGACTCTTGATAGGGATTATGTTGAACCTGTAGATCAATTTGACAAGTATTGCCATCTTACTAACATTATCCTGCCATCCAAGAACATGGGATATCTTTCCTTTTATTTATGTCTTTTTAAATTTAACAATGTTTCACAGTTTTCAGAGTACAGATTTTATACTTTTGTTCATGTGCCTATTTTTGAGTCTACCACTGTGGCAAGGGTGATAGAACATCTAGGGGATGACTCTAACTCATGTTCCTGCAAATGGAGGGTGTTAGCCTTTCCCCAGCTATGTGGAATGGGAGATCTTGGTCTCAGATCTCAGAATGGGAGACACAGAGGATTATTATGATGCTCTTTGCAGAGGCATGGAGGGACCTGGGCAGCAAATGTAGAAAAAGAAAAGAAAAGATGTCAAATATCTATTGCTACAATTGTAGCTTCATTAAAGGCTTCTTAAGTAATATGGAGGCAATAGAGTCTAGTTTAAAAGGCTATTGTCCATTTAATTACCCCATAAAAGAAGAAGTGAAAATAAATCATTGACATGGCTAGCATCTAGTAAACAGTGATTTCTTAGACATTTATGCCTAGTAAAACTAGCAGGTTATGGACTTAAGATTAGGCAGGTTTAAGAGCATCCTCTCTGGTCAGCAAATGGTAATGAAGATTTAGCTTGGGAAACAGGATCTCCCTGTCTGGAAACTCCATAATAACCTCATATCCCTCCCAACCCACTGGATCCTTCTCATTCTTCAGGTCTCTTTCCATCCTTATCACAGCATGTACCTCACTACCTTCTAATTAACACTCAATTTGCATCAATTTGTCTGACAAAGCTTTGAACCAGAGAGCAAAGACCACATCTTATGCACTTACCCGCTCAGTGGGGGTAATTATTGTACTGAACCCATGCATTACTATGAGGATAAATGACCTCGTGAACATGGTTATAATAGTAATGGTAAGAGCTTAACAGGTACTGAGTGCTTACTCTATGCCAGACACTATGGCTACTATTATTATCCCTCTTTTAAAGATTGTAAAACTGGAATATTTTTCTAAGGCCACAGACCTGGGAATTAGTGGAGCCAGGATTTAAACCCAGATGGGCTGGCTTTCCAGCTCACATTCTTTACCACCAAATCAAAGCATTTAGCACAGTGCCTGGCATAGAGATAAATGTTAGGTGCTGTTTGTAGTCATAGAAAGATGATCTTTACTGGTGTCCAGCATTGCTGTTATTTGTGTGCTGGCTTCCTTGTCCCAAGTCTGAGCAATCATTGTCTAGTGTAAAAGAGAATCCTCTACCTCCTTCCATTCTCAATATGTATGAGTTGGGGTAGAGCTAGGTGCTGTAAGAAATATAAACCACAAACTCTTTATTTCTTATCAATGTTATTGTCTAGTACAGATGTTTGTGGCCTGCACGTGACTTATTCATGGGTCTGATCTCTTTCCATCTTCTGAGTTTACCATCCCCTAGATCAGTATTTAGGAAACTTCTCCTGTAAAGGCCCAGAAGGTAAAAATGTTCAGCTTTGCAAGCCACTCGACTCTGCCATTGTAGTGCCATTGTACTCTGCCGTTGTAGTGCAAGAGCAGCCATAGAGAACACATGAATGAATGGATGTGGCTGTGTTCCTATAAAACTTTATTTACAAAAATAGGATATGAGCCAGATTTGGCCCATGAGCCACTGTTTGCTGACCCTTAGACCTGGGAATAATCATCACCAGTGGGCAGAGAGGCGAAAGGAGAGTATGAAGTAGATACAGCCACCCTTTAATGCCTTGGTCAGAAGTAAAGCATCACTTCTACTTACATTTGATTGGCAAGAACAGTTCATTGACCTCACCTGGATGCAAAGGGAGCTGGGAAATGCGGCCTATGGCTGAGCAACTACTTTTCACTACAGCTGCCCTCTGGAAGGGGAGCACACATTGGGGTGCCAGCCAGCTGGCTGTCTCTGCCATAGCCCCTTGAGGCAGTTCCCCATGCTGTAATGAGTAGACAGAGAATGTTACAAGCGCCCAGCATTGAGAAACACCTTGCCTATTTTCATTACCTTGTTTGGATTGTTGTAATTTTACCTGTATCATATACTCACTTTTTCCTCAAACATTAAGTACTTTTCATAGAATTGCTTCTTGGACACCAGCTGACTCAACAATTTAGGAATATTTAGTGCCGCCATCATCTCATAGAAGGAGTGCCAGGCTGGGTGTTGGAAGAAATATTCAGGTTTTTCTTTTGTAAGACTGGGCATTGGCTCACATTTTAATTTGACTTCATTCGTTTAATTTCAGCAATGGCACCCTCTTGGGATCAATATACTAGGTGGATTCTGAAGTCAGATGGGCCAGGATTTGACTTCTGCTTCCATTGCTCACTGGATGTTTGACCTTGGACAAGTGCTTAACCTTTGTAAAATAGGTTTAATACTAGTGTCCACCACTTAGGAGGCGAGGATAAACAAGATAACATATGGAAGGTGTTTTTAACACTGAGTAAGCTTTCAATTAGTGGCAGCTCTTATTCTCAGCAATATCATCAATCATCATCCCCAATCCTTTAACCAGATGAAAGGGGAGTCACTTGGTAGAAACAGGGCCTCCCCTTATCTCACAGATGTGACCCCCACCTGAGACACTTCTGGGGATCCCTGGGACCCTACAGAAATCTCCTCTGAAAACCCCTAAATTCTATGAGTTCAAAAGTCCCTTCTGGTCCTAGGAGTCCTGGATTTGACTCTTGGCCACCAGGCAAGTCTGTGCCTCTGTGGCTCCACCTGTACAGTGAAGTTGATAAGACCTGTGCTGCCACTGGGGCTAGAGGGGAGAGGGATAGAGTAAATTATGAGGGAATACCGAGAGAAGCAGAAGGAGGGGGAATAAGGGAACCCCAAGTTCTCTGCAGCACTTCCTGCAGAGAGAGAGGTGGGAGAGGCGCACCAGCCATCAACTGCGCCCCCATCCCCGCCCTGGGAACTGACACATGGCACCTCTGCTTCCTGCCCACTGCCCAGAACTAGTCCTACAACCCCAGCCTAATTGTGGAGATTCCTGAGAAATGGAGAGGAGCGTAGAGATATCTGTGAACACTGGCTTTCTGTGTTGTTGTCTTGTTCCCCACTGTGTCCCAGCTCCTAGCCCAGTGCCAGGCACATCGTGCTGGTTGCATACGTGGATGACTACAGCTTGCATGCTCTCATTTTACAGATGAAGAAACCTTGACCCTGAGTTGGGACGTATCTTGCTTCCAGCTAGAGTGCTTCCTATTTACCTCTGATTTTATTTTTGCTTTCCTTCTTATGGGAAAACTCCAGAGACAGGGTCCAAGGTAAGTAAAGATCCCAGGTGGAACTTGAAAGTAGTCCCTTTACCTACCCTGCTCCATCTCCTCCTTTGGCTTGTATTAAACTCAAAGTTTCCAGAAAGCAGGGCTCCAGTGCTCTTCTCCCATCCTCCACATCCAGCTTGGCACCACGGACAAGGTTAAGAGCACAGTCAAGGATTTTGAATTAAATGGAGCTTGTGTTAACTTCCACTGTATAAACAAAGGGACAAGGTGGGACAATGGAGTTGGATGGACCTGAGCTCAAATTCTAGTTCTGATACTCACTAGCATGACCACAAACAAGTTCATTTGTCTCTCTGAGTCTCAGTGTCATCTGTAAAACGGAGGTGCTGCCCCCTCCCTCAGAAGAGATTTTTGAGCATTAAATGAATTGCCGTGTCTGAACGTCTGGCCCCTGGCAGGTGTGGTGATGGTATGTCAGGAGCAGTTAGAGTCCAAGTCAAGAATCCTGAGACATAGCCTTGTAGTCTAGCCCAGTGGCACTGGAGGGAGTGCTGGGCTCACCCTACAGTGGGCATCTGGATTGTTTCTGCATAGCTGCACTTAGCCTTCAGGAGCCTGGGCCCTCCCCACACTCTCAGCAGCCCTGGGAAGTGGATTGTTGACAGTGGGGCAGCACCAGGCTTGCAGAGACAAGCTTTGGATGACCTATTGACTTTTCTCTGTTGCTTCTTGATGGCCTGCTAATATGTTTGTTTGGACTTCATCATGATATCCCAGCATTTGAATTAGTTGCTGACTGATTTGAGAATTGAGAGATTTCACCTAGCAACCCAGATTTGCAGCTTCCCTTCAAAGGTGGGAAGAGCTGGTGCCAGCAGCTCCCCTTCCCTCATAGCAGTGATCTGCTGGAGCGATCTGCTCCGCCAGCATTCCCAGCATCCCCTGTGTCCTGTACCTTATTCCTTTATCCTGCCCTTGGCCCCTGGCGGGTCATGAGCTTGCAACCCCTGGCCATTGCAGTGGTGGGAGGGCCTTTGGGGAGTTCTGCTTCACTCCTGGTCACTTTTCTCTCCACTTGCTCCAGGGAGGGATGTACACAACCCCACCTCTCTTCCCTGGCTTTGAAGGGTGCCTGTTGCTCCCAGCCTTGTCCAACCTGAAAGGAGCCTTCCTTGAGGGCACAACAGCTTGGCAGAGTGAAAGGCAGATGGGCTTTGGGGTCACTTCCAATCCAGGTTCTGCGGTTCCTTGGCTGTGTAGTCATGGGCACAGGACTTCTTTGAGCCTCATCTGTGAAATGTTGTTCGAGTTAGAAACAGTACTCCTAAGTGCCTCCACTCGGGGCCTGCCGTTTAGCACAGCACTTTGCCTCCATTGTGCCTCTCTGTGCCCACCCAGGCACTTCAGCCTGTGGCATCCGGCAGTTAAGAATTTATACTGATTGTAGAGGCTACAATTAAGTCACTTAGAGATGGTCCCACATAATGTTGCTGCCATCGCTGTTAAAACCTTTGAGAATCTCTCAACCATCCCCCCTGTGACCATCACACTTCCAGTGGTCTGTGAACTGATGAGGGGCATCGGGAGGGGGCTCGCCTGCTGGTAGTGAGGCGCTGGCAGTGTGGGCACCATCTGCACGCGGCAGCCCCCTCGCTGAGCCGCAGCCAGCACAGCCACCAGGATCAGTCATGGGGCTGGGGGTGGGGGGAGCAGGCCCTACAGAGCCGCGGGGATAAGTGGAACATGTATGAGAGTACTCGGAATTGCAGGTTGTGATTTTACAGTTCCAGCTTGGCCTCTGGAATTGTTGGGCTTGAAATCTTTTTCAGGGCGAGATGAATCTGAGCCCAAACGCCTCTGCTTGGGGGAGAAGGGAGCTAATGGTGGTCCCCATCACTGGGGACTCTTACGCCCTGTTATTATATGTTCTTTCTTATCTCCATCACCCTCCCAGCTTCCCCCCTGCCCCAAGCAGCCCCCCCTCCAGTGGTTTGGCATACATCTGTGAATTGGTGTGCGTCCTTTTAGAATATGCTGTTGTATTAATCAGCCAAAGGGATGCTGATGCAAAGTACCAGTAATCTGTTGGCTTTTATAAAAGGTATTTATTGGGGGTAAAGGCTTATAGTTACAAGGCCCTAAAGAGTCCAACTCAAGGCTGCTTTCTCACCAAAGTCAGTTGCCACATGTTGAAGCAGGATGGTCTCTGATCTCTGCCTGGCCTCTCCCTCCTGGGCTTCCTCTTGCTCCTGGCAGTGTACCTGACCCTCGGGCTTTCTACATCAGGCAAATGGCTCAGCTCTGCCTGGCCTTAGCTGTTTGAGCCTTCTCCTTTCTGTCACATGGCAAAGTTCTCTCCTCTTCTCCGTCTGTCTTCTTGAGTGAGTGCCCGTTTATATCAGCCCTCGAAGGGGGGTGGGGACTCAACCCAAGTCACACCTACTTTTTTGCCATATTTCACTTTTCTCATAATAAAGTAAAAAAAATAAAATCACCATCGTGGAAGAGAATACAGCCATCCAAGAACTGTTCTGAGACCTTCCCTGCCCCACTCCTCTCTGAGGAGTCATGTGTGTTGTGCCTCTCAGTAAGAGACCTGAGGAAAACCGTTGCCTGCACTGAGGAAAGAGCTTGGAAGGCGGCCATCCCTGCCTGCCCTGGGCCAAGGTGACAGCTTCCTTCTCTTCACACAGCAGTTGGCTTCTGGAAAGCCGACCCGGAAATAGACGTGCTGTGAGCTGAATTACGTCTTGAGTGGTTTGGAAAAGCTTGCAGTTTGGGTGAACTCCAGTTGAAGGCCGTCTTCCCGTGAGGGAGCCTGTAGCCCCTTGCCAGTCGCAGACCAGGAGCGCCCTCGGCTCCCTCGCTGGTTCTTACCCATTCTGAGCCTCACTTCCCAACCTTAGGTTCCCTGTCAGGATCCAGCGCAAGGGAAACACTGAGCACAGAGCCTGGCACTAAGTGGGGATTGACAAGGTCTGTTTCTTACTACAAAGAGCTCAGGTAAAAATTTCTCTGATGTCACGTTCAGCTTGTGGATATGCTGGATTTTCTGGGGGCGGGACGTGCCTGGGGTTTTCAGGACCAGCTATACCCTCATCCTGACCCGAGAGGCGCACTGCGCACGCCTCCTCGGGGAGGTGGGCGGGGAAGGTCTCGGGACAGGTCACGACAACTGTATTCTTTTCCACAACTGTGATTTTATTTTATACTTTTTCTGTTATGAAGAAATTTAAATATGGCAAAAAAGCCGAGCAAATCATGTCACGAAGCCCCATATTCTTTCATGTAATTCGGTATTAATCTTTTCCATATCCGTTTAATCATGTTTACTTTTTGCTAAGGTATTTTAAGGTAAATTATATCACCACATTTCACCCCGAAATACTTCAGTGTGTATCTCTTAAAACCTAAGGATGCTTTCCTATATAATCACAAAATCCCATTACCACTTCTTACAAGAGCGAGCACAGGGAATCTTTGGGATTCCTCTCCGCCAAGTCACCCACACCCCTGGGCTGGTCAGGTGACCCTGTGCAGGTGGGACTCATCTGTGGGTCCTCTGGCCTTCCTCCTGGGGGTCTTCACTTCCTGGGGCCCCATAGCCCAGCCCACCCCTCAGGCCATGCGCACAGCCATCCTCTGTCCTTCCTGGCTGCTCTGGAGTGTTTGAGCACCACCCTCAGACAAAGAAAGCCTCTGGAGTCCTCCCAGGGCTGAGGGACTCCCTTCCCTGCCGGAGGCAGAGCTTCACTGGCGGCCCTCGAGGGGCTTCTCATGCAGATGGGCAGCTCAGCCCGATAGCTCCATTCGAGCTAACTTGGAGTATAACTTCCCGAGATGTTGCTTCAAGATGAGTGGGGACTTCGAGAGCCAGGAGCAGCCCCCAGTCCTCAGGGCGCTGCAGGGTCCGGGTTGGCTCCTGTGCCCGACGCCTCCCTCTGTGCCACACGCTCGAGGTCCTGGCTGCTGGCTTTGGCCTGCACAGGTGGCAGAGTTGCTTCACGTGCTGCCAGCCCTCTGGGAAGGTCCCACTGAGGCAGCTCAGCAGCCCGCAGCCTGACTTTGGCAGGAAGACCTTGCTGTGCCCTTAGGGCTGAGGACCCCTGGGGGCAGCCCATGCTCCAGGTTTCTTCATCCCTTCTAGTGCTTAAGGGAACTGGCCTGATAAAATTCAAGATGCCCTGCTAAATTTGAATCCCAAGTAAACAAGGAATAACTTTTTAGTAAAGTATGTCCAAAATAAAGTTTAATTGCCTGGGCCATACATGTGCTGAAACATCATTCATTTTAGATGATCAATCTGCAACCCCAGCTTAGAGGGACCATGCACTGGTGTGTTCTGAGAAGCAGCCGCTGATCTTTTGAGTTCTTGTGACTATTCCACTCAACAAGTTCTTACTGAGCCCACGCCTTGGGCTGGCTCTGGGCTGGCTCAGGGGAGCTGCAGGCCTCCGTTTCCTCATTCCTTAGGAGAGATGCATCAGGGCTTCCCTTCTCACATCCTTCTGGGGAGGAAGCAGGTCTCTTCCTCCCACCACCCTCTCTCCGTTCTTCCCCTTGTTGACTCCACTGGGCCCTTAGGCCTGAAGGAGCATCATTGCTTCAGACAATGTTCCACTCCCACACTGGCCAATGTTTCTTGGCTGTAAGCTAGGGCCCACCAGTTTGTATGCACCAGATGTTTACTAACAGGTCCAGCCACATAATTTGGGGGACCTAGAGCAACATGAAAATCCAGGGTGCCTTATTCCAAAATTATTGAGAATTTCAGGATGGCGACAGCAGCCCATTCAACCAAATGTGGAGCCCTCTGCCACTGCGCAGGTCACACACCCATGAGGCCAGGAAGGGCCAAGCAGACGGGTGAGCAAGGTGAGGGGGGCTGGGGCTGGTGCGGCCTGCCCGGCCTTGGGCGCCTGCACCTGCTTTGGGGAATGCTCTGCACAGCCCCCACCTCCTGTGGCCCAGGGTGGAGCCGTGGGGTCACGGCTCCTAGTGTTTCAAGAGAAGGTGGGAATTTGTCTCTTAATAAAAAGCTCTTTCTTAAACAGTGGTTTCAAAATTTCTAAAAATCCCTTGGAAGACAAAATTAAACCTCTCTAGAGGGTGGCATTTAGAGTTATTAAGAATTATGTGCTGACCCATGAGGTCAGCAGATTTATTTGTGCCTCTCCCCTCCCCTCCCCCCCGGGGATCCCAGGGCCCAGATAGTGAGTATTGCGCTCAGCGTTCTATCCCTACCGCCCAGGACCACAGCGGGGAACCCCGCAGGTTCTCCAGAAGTAACAGCTACAATTGCCATTTCTATTTTTTCTATTCTATGAATAGAAATTTAAAATATTAGAAATATTCATTCATTTACCATGTTTATTAAGTCCGTGCCAGTCCCTGAAAGTGGGGCACCCTGTATGATATTTCGTGGCCCTTCCCTCCCTCCCCCTGATGCCCGAGAGCCTCTTCTGTGCTATTGCTGCGCGCGTACATGTAAAGCTCCCAGGGCCGCTCGCGTGTGGTAATTACACAGTGAACGTTTGCTCTTTTGATGATAACGATTGACTGTTACAGATTCTACAAATTTATTTCTAATGGGTGAGGAAAGCCTACCTGAGCACACGTTTTGTGTTTTCTCAGGACGCCAAGTTTGTCGAGGAACGACGGAAGCAGCTCCAGAACTACCTGCGCAGCGTCATGAACAAAGTCATCCAGATGGCCCCCGAGTTTGCCGCCAACCCCCAAAAAGAGACCCTGGTGCAGCTGATGCCCTTCTTTGTGTGAGTGCCGACGGCGGGGGCGTCCCCTGCTCAGGCCCAAGCAGGGCTTTCTGCCTGTCTTCCACGGTCAGGCACAGAGGCTCTCTGTGCAGTGTCCCAGACGCCACGGACGTGCAGGGGTGCTTCTGGAGCTTCCTGTGGTGCTAAACCAGAGACGCTGACCACCCCCTGCATTACAAGAGGGCGAGTGGGCAGATGAGTGGCTTTGAGTTGAGGCTGGCAAGTAAATGCAGTGTGTGTGGTTTTGTACTTTTGTACATTCTGATGAAAGGTTCATTTTTATACAGCTCACAAATGTTCCAAAACTATAAAACAGTCTGTGTCAGTGTTACTCAAGCTTGGGTGATGAACCCACGGAAAAATTCTTTCAGGCACCCACTGGAATGGACTTAAATTATTTTCATGTTAATATTACTTAAGTATGAACAAACTTAAAACTAGATAAAATTCTTTGTTCTTATATCTCTTATGAAAGTGAAAACAGAAAAAAATCTGCATGTTAAGTCCATATGAAATCATTAAAATTCAAAATTGTCACTTTTACTGCAATAGATGCTGTTGTTTACTGCAGCCAAATCCTTGCTCGCAGTGGTGTGTGGCAAGTCCTTTTGCACTTGCCTGGCTGGTCTAAGTGCAGGCAGGTTCCATTCCCTGCTGTTTTTCTCTAGTCACATTGCTGGGAATTATTTATTTGTGCAGCACCTTGGGACCCTCAATGTCACCTTATAGCTGATTAGTCCTCTGCTCCTTTCTGATTAGCCTGAGAATTCAGGGAACCAAAATGACAAAGCAGTCATCAGTTTTTAGAGAGTCCTCAGGTGCTGTAGAATATTCTTACATTATTTCTAAAATACATCATCATCACAATGAAATTGCGAAGTAGTAAAAATCCACCTAGAAAGCCCTCCGAGAATGGTACTGGTGCATGTCATGTGGGGAACACTGGTGTGTGTGAGCTGCTGGGAGCTGAGGAGTCCTTTAAAATTGTGTGCTGAGGGGTTGGGGGGTCAGTTTCATTCTAACTGTGGTGGCTCAAAGCCGGGGCTTATTTCTGCTTTTGCCTGTGGGGTATGCCTTTGGTGTCACTTTAGGCCACATTTCCCATTGACAAACGTCAGCAGAGCTGCCCTCTTACCTGCTTAGGGCCTTGGACATTGTGCCAAGATGCTTGTTTATGTTTTTCTGATTATTTCACAGTTTTTGTGAGAAGACAAAATTGTCCTATGCTGCCTGGGATAAGAGACTCGTCTTTTCCAAATAGCATCCACCACACAGAAAATGTAGTTTTCTTTTTTCCAAGTTGTTTGTGATGCTTGGGCCTTGCTCTCAGCATTTTGAAAGTGCCAGGATACAGTTCACCAGAGGAGTTTCCATTCCCCCTCTAAAGGCAGCCCACTGGCCTGGGTGCCTGTGGCAATCACCCTCCCTGAAGCATATGCCTTTTGGCTAAATTCCCTATAGAAATCCAGTCAGAGATTTGACACTGGGAAGGCCACAGGCCACAGGTCTGAGGAGGAGAGCACGGGGTTAGGTGTTCCTGTGCCTGGCTAGGCCGGCCACACTCTCCTCGGCTTGTTTATCCAACACCAGCCAGCCGGGGCCCACACGCTAATGGAGCAGCTCCGCGTGACGTGCAGTCTCAGCGGCCCTGCTTGCTGTTAATCAGTGCTGAGAGGAAACCTTTTGTGCCTAATTAGCACAGAGAACATAAGGTTCAATTTCATGGATTCTAAAAATCAAAAGAATTTCGGTGGGAGATTATGGCAAGTGACACAATATTGTTGCTGGGATTTTGACTAAACCTTGGTCTAGACCCCAAATGAAGTTAAGCAGTTTTTTCCCTTTGGCTTTCCTCAAAGTTCCACTTTAAGCTGCCCTTCTCCTCCCACCCCCACCCCCTTTCTAAGTGTGATGGGATCACAGGTTGAAACTGGTAAATTATTTCACTGTGATGTGATGGGCGATGAGCTGAAGCCATCGTGCGCCCTCCACGTGTGTAAGAGTGTGCCCATGGAAAACCGCGAGACTGGTATCGCTCACCTCAGGAGTTAAAAAAGAAAAGATTCTCTGGACTAAGGAAAAGACCCTCCAAAAGTATATTTATCCTTATAAAGAGTGACACATTTTCTTTGGTTCCTTCAAATGCTCATTTGGGATTATAAAGGTCCGTTTTGGTTTCTGGAAACAGCCCAGTTTAATGAGGACAGCCCCCCGTTTACTCTGCACTTCCTGGAGACACTCGCCTCATGCCTGACCTCCCTTATCTCATCCAGTATTCCCAAGAGCCACTGAAGTGGGCACTGTTATCTCCATTTTATTCGGTGGAACTGTACAAAGTTCTGACAAAATGGCAAATTTCATAAAGCTCCCCCTAATACAAGAAAAGTGAGGCTCAGGGAAGTTACAAGGCGGCCCCCAGGGGTACCACCCAGTACATGGGAGCCAGGGCTCCAGCCCAGGTCTGCTTGGTGCCAGAGCCCACGTTACAGGGGCAGAGGTGACAAACCCACAGCTGGTGGATGAGGCCTGACCTGTTTGATTTGAACAGAACAGTGCAGTGCTTTGTTTGTTTCAATTGAAGTAGTTGCCAACATCAACAAATTAAGAGGAGTCAGAAAAAAATCTAGATGTGAAGCTTCTCTTGAAAAATCTGAAGAATGGGTCACACCTGCAGTCCCACTCACCACACTTTGCTAGGGTTACACAGCAGGCCCCTGCCCCCCGGGGCCCCCTGCTCCCATTATCTACTTGACATGCCGCTGGGCCTCCTTGAGGCAGCGTGACTCACTCATTGCACCTGCTGGCCAGGCGAGGCATTTGAGTTTGCGGACCTGGCTGTATCCCCTGTCATGGTCTCTCCACTTAGGCTTAAGCTCAGATGTCCCATGACCAATGGTGCATTAGGTTTGCACGCCAGGCTCTAACCCTTATGTTCTTGAACTAGTCCATTTCCAATTTGCATTGGGGTAGGGGAGGAGGATAAAAACTAGGGGATAGAATTTGCTCATGTTTTTCCTTTAGTATCTTTCCTCCTAAATATTCCTTAAAATGTTAGGACTTGTACAACCTGGAGTTCAGTTTAGACAGGGCCTGCTTTGGTGCATGCATGTCCATTTAGCTCTTTTCTGTTTAATGTGTCAGCACTTCACCATGTTCTGCAAGGGGCATCATGACTTCCAGATATTCTGCCACCTGTACAAATCTGAGAATCAGAGAATCAACAGGTTTAATTATTTTCCCCCAAATCTCTCTGCCTCCTGTGGCCTGCCCTGTTACTGCCAGCAGCAGCTCTGAATTAGAAAGTAGGACAATAGGAAGTGGGGCAACTCTTTTCCATTTTGAACTCGGGGCATCAGACTGGCCTAGGTGAGGATCACAGTCCACCCCCACCCCCCACCAATGCAGAGCAGATGATTGGCAGTCCCTCAACATCCTCTTTGGGAAGGACCATGTGTTTGCATTCCCCTGGTATTTGGGGAAAAGGTGGACATGGAGGAGTGACACATTTGCAGATGGTAGAGAAAGGCCAGGTGCTCTTTGGAAAGCATGCTAATGAAGGAGTGCTTAAATTCCAAGAACTCATTTTGATAAATAGGACCAAAAGTCTGTGAAGGCTTAAGTGATTTGTTGAGCTGTCATTTGGCATGCTATTAAAATGTTTCCTTGGGAGATGCATCAAGTTCTACTTTTCCTTGAGGAGAGAGGAAAAGTTATGGGGGTGGAAAGCAGATTAATATAGGTCACAGCACAAATTCCCAACTGAATTTTCAGCAGAAAATGCAGTCTATATTTTCCTCACCTCTGCACCCCCATCTGCTGCCACATTTACTCATAAGTTGTTAAAGATATTTTTTGCTGAAACGTGAGCTTCCCTGTTCTCCCAGTGAGCAGGGGTTTAGCTCAGGGATGAAATGCCCCAACCTATGCTTTGCCAGGGGCCACTTGTACCTAAGTTGGAAGTCCCTGTTAACAAGAATTACATAGTCTTTCCCTAGGAACTTTTAACTCACCTTGCTTTTATGGGCTGATTAGAACCTTGCAGGCTGAAAAGTCCTCAGCATTGGCTCCATAATTAGGAGTGCAGTTGCCATTCAAGAGATCTAAAATGTGGTCACATTGTGCTGGCAGACCAGTGAGGTATGGACAATGTTTTCATTTCAATTTAAATGATTTTGATGGGGGTGGGTATGCCCCAATTTGACACCTTTCCAACTATTCCCTCTTGCTTTTCCCCTTGGTCTGCTTTACTGATTTTACATCAGCTACCTGGTCCCTGGCAGCCAATGAATTTGAGACCCCTGGTACCCAAATGGAAAGCATGGGGATTTGGAGTCAGTGAAATTCCCCAGTTCTACCACTAAGGAGTGTGATCTTGGGCAAGTATTCAGCCTCTGAGTCTTAATGTAAAATGGGAAGAGAAGCACTGCCTTCACTGATTTGTTAGGCAATTAAATGAGATCATCATTGTAAAAGTGCTTAGCACAGTGTTTTCTATGTTAGTTACTATTAATGATGAGAATTGCAAGGCAGAGGAGAGAAATCCTTACAAAAACCCTGCACATATTTCTTTATCCATCTCTTCATCCATCCATCTGTACACTTTGCAGGTGAGAAATTGGTCTCAGGAATGTGATTTGCCTGAGGTCTTTCTAAGAGGAAGTTGCAGGCAGGGGCAGGCCTCCACTAGGCCGCCTGAGACGCTGAGGGCTTGGGCCACAGTAGGTGCTCATGAAATGGTAACTGCTGGAACATGAATTAATCCAAAAGTCACCTTTCTGTCTCTCCTGTCCCCTCAGGGGATCTCTGGGGCCAGAGACGGTGATCCGGGCCTGCCCCGGGGGATCCTGGTGGAGCCCCTGAGCTCTGGCTTTTCAGGGAGGCTGAGCAATCGATCGGCCTGGGCCTAGAGGGCAGTGGTCCCCTCCAGGGACCAGGCCTCTCCTGGCAGGAAAGAGTACCTGGTACCTCGGATGCTAGGCCCATCTCCAGGGGCCCACTGCCCCGTCACTTGAAGAGATGACATGTCAAATGCACTTCACCACAGCCAGCTCTGCCCAGCCTGGCCGTTTCTGGGGCTGCTGATAAGGAATATAGTGAGAGCGTGGTCCCAGGGTCCTGACCCTCCGGGTCCTAAGGCCCCCCCGCCCCCAGGAAGTGATTGGAGAGGCACGCTTTTCCAGCAGCCGAGGTCACCAGCTCCCGGGCTAATCTTCACCTAACCTCCTACCCCCAGCCATCCCCCAGCCGTGGTAATTATGCTCCCATTGCTTCCATTTCTTGCTCTCTGTTTGGTGGTGAGGCAGGAAGATATCAGTTCTGTTGGGCATGGGGGAGGTGGACCAGCTTTAACAGGTCCCAGAAAAAGCGGTGGAATCTGGAACCACTTCAGGGATGTAAACCCCCCTAAGCAGACATGGGGGACCCTCCCTACAAGGGAGCAAGCATCTTTGTCATCCTTTCACTGCTTATGGAGCATCTATATATTGAGGACTCGGGGGCACTGAGGGTATGCCAGAGAACAGAACAGGAAAAAACCAACAGCTCCGCCTATACGGAGTAGGGTAGACAAAAAATGGACAAGTAAATATAATATACTGCCAAATAATAAGTTCTAGGAAGAAAATCAATGCAGAGTAAAAGGGTAGAGCGCTGCATGGACAATGTTCTTACAAATGGTCAGGAAAGGCTTCTCTGAGAGAAGTTCCTGTGAATTTCTGGAGGAAGAATGTTAAGATAGAGGGAGCAGTAAGTGCAAAGGCCCTGAGGCAGGAGCAGGCTTGGTGTGTCAAAGAAGGCTGGTGTGGCTCGAACAGAGAGAGGGATTGAGGTTGGAGAGATCGCATTGGGGCTTGGCGTGACTTTGGGGTTTATTCTAAGTGGACTGAGAAGCCATTAGTGGGTTTTGAGCAGGAGTGTAGCATGTCCCAGTTTATATTGTAAAAACCTCACTCTGGATGTGAATTAGAGAATGGAACTGGAGAAAGACCAGTTGGGAGGCCTTTGTAGGATCTGGGCAAGAGGAGTTGGTGGCTTGACCAGGATGATGATTATGCGGGTGTGAGCAGTGATCAAACTCTGGAAGAGTCTGAGCACTGGTTGTGGTGTATGGGGAAGAGAGTTTTTGTTACATACTAGGCATCCTGCCAATCCGCGCAAGTTTGGTCTGAGGCAATAGACAACCTCTATCTCTATATTCAAGTCAACAGTTATTGAGCACCTACTGAATATAGGCCCGTGGGCTAAGTGGGGAGATAAGTTAGTAAGGGTATCACACAAATGAACCAGACATGGTCCCAGCCTTCATGGCCTGACATATTACAGGTCATAATACAAGTTAGCATTTCATTCATTTATTCAACAGGAATTTACAGAGGGTCTAGCTGCCTGGTTTGTGCCCCAGCTCTGCCACTGGCTAGTCGTTTGACCTTGAGCAGTCACCTAATCTATCCAGGCCTCAGTGTCTTCATCCGTACAGTGGGGATGATCATAGCATCTGCCCCATGGGGTGTCCTGAGAGTTGCCTGAACACATAATAAGCACGTGGCAGGAAGGAAAATCGGGGGAGCAGACATGTTTTAGTAAACTTATGGTATAGAAAAGTTGAAACACTAGCCCCCATCCCAGGTCATCACTGTCAAATTTCTTATATAACTGCAAAAATTGTCACTATGCAAGAAAACTCAAAATCTGCACACCATTCTGTAATCTGCCCAGTTTAATTTAATAAAGCTGGCTCAGTGTTCCTGACAGCTGCATGGTGTCCCTTTCGATGGCTGTTTCATCGTTTCTTTCTCCATGTTCTATTTGGACATTTAAAAGTTTTCCAGATTTTTCTCCCTCAAACAGGATTTCCAAGAGCATCTCAATAGATACTATTTTGGCAGGTAGGTATATAGGATTCATTCCTAGAAGCACAATTCTGGCCCAGAGGGCTTGTGCATTTAAAATTTTGATATTTATTTCTAAACCCCATCCCCTTACACCAATTTGATATGTAGAATTTTCATAAAAGGAGGCAGGCGTGTAGACCAACTACAAGGTTCAGGGAACCCTACGTTGGTGGAGGGATTACAGGTTGGGGCAAGGTGTTGGAGGGGTCTCCGGCTTGGTGTCTGGGGAGGGAAACCCTGGCAAGTATCTGAACAGAGGAGGATCGTACTGCCTGCTGGGTGGAGATCGGGTTGGTGGGGGGATAGGTAGGAAGGACCACAGCAGTGTGGCCTGAAGCACAAGTGCAAAGAGGAAGGGGAGGCATGTCTGGGAGACCTGCAGAGGGCAGCCTGAGGGGTGGTGGCATTCATGGAACACCCACTTGGTGCCCGAGGTGCGGTACCCATGGCCTCCCATAGTCCTCTCGGCACCGTAGCTGTCGGCATCACCACCAGGCACTGGCAAGGAGAGCCAGGCAAGGAGGGGACAGCAAGAGTGGTGAGGCAGCCAGCTAGGGTGGGGGGACATGCCATGGCAGAAGATGATGAGCTGAGTCTCTTAGGTGACTGACAGCAGAGCACGGCAGGGAATCTGGCTTATTTGCTGACGAGGCATCGGGTTTGGGAACTGGCAGGCCTATAAGAGAGATGCCAATTTCTCCCAGCTTTGTGTCCTCTCAGTTTGAGTGCAGGTGGGAATTCCATCCTGGCATTTCTCAGGACCAGGAAATTTATGTTTTTCTGCAAATCTCGAATCTCATAACTCAAGAAAAATCAGCCAAGACATTGGGAGAAAGTATATACAATTCTCCTGTGAAAATTAAAGGATAACAATCAATATTCCTAGTTTGAAAGACTCCATGATAAAAGCAACAGCAGGAAGTGCCAGCACACCGAGCTGGGGGTGGAGGGGACATTTCCAGGAATCAGGAGCTCAGAGGAGAGGAATATTCGCCGAGCTTGCCCTAGTGTGTGTTTGTGGCCATGCCTGCTCCAAATGGTGAGTCAATCTTGCAAATAAAATAAATATTAATAACTTTTAGTGCATAGTATACTCAGTATGAGTGGTATACCCAGAAATAACAAGTTTGGGAAGCAAAATAAGTCCTTCAATGGGCGATTTTGACATGCAGTTCTGTGCAGGGCTGTAAACCGTGCTAGGAAAGCTGTCTGTTGCATTATTCTCTTAGCAGTTGGCAATGCTCACTGCGTTTTCCAGTGTTCAAATATTTGCTTTAGGGTACAGCTCTATGTAAATACTGCTGAACTCAATATTTCTCATTTATTAAGCAAATTATTTCAAATAGCCACAATAATGAATAAATAGTATGAGAAGTGTTGGAAGTATTTTAAGAAAAACGTATGATTACAGGACTTCCCAAGAATTCCCAGGAATTCTGACTTCTCATTCTCAAATCCCAGAGTCTTCTTGTTCAGGAATTTAAAAATATCCTTTGGAATATGATTTCCAGGTATAAATTGGGAATGGCTCACCTCTGGGAATCACAGAGGTCCGAATTTGGGGGGAACAGGACAAGGAGCTGCTAGGATTGTGGTTCCAAAGGATGGGACATGGGCAGAGTTGTGGGGCCAGCAAAGCAGGGCCGACAGGTGAAAGCTAGGTCAGAGCTGCTGTGGGGACAGTGTTTCCCAAGGAAGGAGGAAGGCTTCCTCAGTGTGAGAGCCACCAAACCTATCACCTTGACCTGAGCAGTGAGAATAGCAAACCCACGTGCTGGCCCACCGACTGGCTGGGGACCCAGGAGCAGATGGCAAGGCATAGCTGTGGCGACATCCCTGTTAACGTCGGCAGTGGGGAGAGCGCTGCAAACAAGAAAGTCCTCGGGGGCAGCAGAGGGGACATACATGGTCGCACCTCCAAGTGGGGCAAGTTCAAGTCCACAATCCGCTTAGACACATGGACTGTGGCCCACGCAGGCCAGGCAGGGCCCTCCTGAGCCAGCGGGACTGAAGCCAGCAGCCAGCAGGCCATGCAGGACAGTTAGCCACTGGCAACAGGGACGGTTTTTTGCACAACAGGACAGGTTTTCTGAGGTGGAGCACTTTGCATGGTTTGAAGCTTCCTCCTAGAAAGTCTGCACTGGTGACTAGTTGTAGGCCAGTACCTGAACCCCGTTTTCAGGAGCCATGGCCCGTTGGGGTCCTGGGATCGCTTAGATAGAGGCCACCTGGGCCTGTAGAATCTTGGGGCCCTTTTTGCATGCTGTAGTGGGCAGCACACTAATGCCTCACCGCAGCTCAAAGAGGACAATGGGGTAGACTCGTAGACATGGGAGGGGAGACAATTTTAACTTGGTAGCCTGTCGTCATTTCTTAGATTTTACCTCTCACCCCCACCAGGGTTCATTGGGGGAGGAGGAGCCCGCCACCAGGACCGGCACCCCAGGAGTAGGCCCTCCCTAGTGGGAGGCACCCCGTCTTGCTTCTATGACCTTTCAGCAGCTTGCTTACAGGAGCCTGGCACCTTCTCAGCATCCCTCACCAGCGCCGACAGGCACCTCAAGTTACCCCCATTAAAACTGGCGCATCAGGACATGTGGGGTCTAGGCAGGCCATAGAATTGAGTAAAGCCACTGAGGGGTGACAACAGGGAGGGGCATGGACTGAACTCAGAGGCCCCTGTGTGATGGCTCATGTTGCCATATGGACTACTGGTTGTCAGAGCGCCACTTTTTTCAAGAAGCGACAGAAACCCACGTTTGTTAACATATTATTAAAATCTTCAGATTTTTAAATGTTGGCACCTAAATTGTTTGGAACCAATTTAAATGTGGCCCATCATAAATCAAAAGCCACCTGGTGCCAAAAGAACCTGGAAATGCAGGTAAAGCACTCAGAACGATGGCCTAGTGTCGGCAGGACATTAACTTGCCAGCCTGGCACGAGGTCCTCAGGCACGGCGGCCCCTGCAGCTCCAGCCCCGTTTCCCCTGAACGTTTTGGGCCCAATAGAGATGGGGCTGTGGGAACCATCTCCAGGCAGGAGATGCCTGCCAGCCCCTGGCACGTGTCCATCCAGTGGGCCATCTTCCTCCAGGTGGGCAATGATGGATTCCCAAAGAGGACTCTTTCTTTGACCAGCTAACTGTCCTGCCTTTCCAGGCGAATTGCCTGCCGAGTGTTCTATGCCTTCTCCATGGCAGATCTTCTGGTGTCTTGCCCGCTTTGAGCAGCCACCAGCAGGGCCTGGTTACCTGAAAAGCACAGCCAGTCCTTTGGTTTCTGGATGGCTCATCAGGAAACTTGGGTCCTTGGAAGGCCCTTGTGTCTCTTCAAGGGAATGGCCAGAAGTTATTAGGGTTGGAAAATAAGTCAGATGGTCTCACTGTGAAATTCAAGAAACAGAATCTGTTCACAGATAAAATTTACGTAAAGGCGTTTCACACAGACCGGCTTTTTGTTGGTATCACTACCTTCCTCTCACTTACTGCCCCTGCCCTTCTAAACTCCAGTGGCTTTCTTGTACCTCTAACCCCATGGTTCTTGACTGGGAGTGGTTTTGCCTCCCTCCCCAGTTCCAGGGACACTTGGCAGTGAGTGGAGGAGACATTGGTTTTTGTATTTAAAGCAGACAGTTGGGGAGTACATTGCTGGTCGCTGCTGTGTGCCCAGGACTGTGTTCTGCTAAGCTCCCTTGGCGATGAGAACAAGAGGTGCCATCCTTTGAGGAATTTGGCCAGAGAGGAAGATCACATCGTGTCAGCTTTCACTGAGTACACATAGGTGTATTTAATGTGATACAATTGTTTGGGGGACTTTGTTACAAGTCATAGTTATCCTGACACTTAAATTGTTGATTAATTTAGGCATAAAATGTAAGGTAAGAATGTTAGCTTTGTTCTTCAGCCTCAATTGAGAAGTTGGAGTGGGAAGGGGTGCTCCTGGCTTCTAGTGGGTAGAGGCCAGAGATGCTGCTCAACGTCCTCCAATGCCCCGGCCAGCCCCCATGGCAAAGAATGACCTGCCCTGCCAGTCACTGGTTCTCGTGTGACCGGCTGAGAACCCTGAGACTCCATGGCCAAGAAGGAGAGAGGAGAAGCCATTGTCTACTTAGTGCCTGCCAGCCTCCAGGGAGTAGGCAAGGAGATTGTCTTCCATTAGGTTGTACTTCTACCTTTTGAGGTTGGTATTACTGTCCCCTTTTTTTCAGACAAGGAAACTGAGCCTTGGAGAGTGAAATGACCTAGCCATCGTTTCGCAGCTGGGACAAGATGGAGTGGGGATTTTAAGCCGAGTTTACGTGGTTGCAAAGCTCTGCTCGTTCTTACCGTGGATCTCTGTGGTCGGCTAGGTCTGTGTTCTGCACTTGGCGCCATGGGTCCTCCGTGCCCCTAGGAAGTGCTGTCTGGGCTCGTCACACTCCTCTCTGACCACTGCCCCTCTGCACAGTCTCTGCATATTGGCAGCGGCCATTGATTTTAGCCAGATCCCTGCTGTGACCTCCCACGGGGCGTAGATCATTAGGGGCACTGGTTGGTGTGGCTTGAGGTCCTGTCCATCTCCTCCTCTTTGGGATTAACTCTGAGGACACGGCTGGAAAGTGAGGCTGGCAGAGTTGGGAACCTCTGAGGGCTTTGGGCCAGCTGAGAAAAGTGGCCTGAGGTCCCCACTCCACACCCAGCCCGTGCCATCCCTAATAGATGTACTCATCACTGCAGCCCTTCTTCCTCCTCATTCATCTTTTTTAACTGATGACCAAAAGCCCAGTTTTTGCCTTGGCACACTCTCATTTGAGCCCATTCTGACGGCTTGGGAAGCATTACTCCAAAGATAAAGCAGGTCATGGATTGCAGAGTAAGAACAGGATTCCATGTTTTTATTTTTCTCTTTCACACATGAGAGCTTGCTGTGACAAAGTTGTGGATAATTTTCTCACTAGCTTGCTCTGGGAAGGCAGGTTGAGAAAGTACTAATGTATCGGGAAACAAGCTGTGCTGTCAGGGTGTAGGGTGAGGCCCGTGCCATGCCTTCACATCCAGGTGCGAGCAGGGCGCCAGTGTGGTCGCCGGAGGGCCGCAGTCACGTAGGCCAGCCTGTGCCACTGAGTGGGTCAGTCCCTTTGAGGGTCTCGTGCCTCAGTTTCCTCCTCTGTAAAATGGGGCTACTAATAGTCTCTACCTCAGAAGGTTGACTTGAAGATTTACTAAGACAACACAAGAGCACTTAACACCAGGTGCATGGTCGGCATTTCTGATTGAGCTGTGACCACCGCAGTCACGATGGCTTTTGTTGTCCTCAGCAGCATGCGCACAGCTGACTGGGGGAGTCCTTGGAACTGAGGCAGAGCTTGGAGCTCCACGTTTTCCAGTCATGAGAGCCAGAGGGGCACACAGCAGGCACATGCAGCAAGGCTATTTAGGAGACAGAGAGCAGACCAAGCCAGCGTCTCCCAGATGTCAATCAAGTTAATCGGGGAGGTGGGGACTCCATGCTTTTGCTAGTACAGACATGTCGTTCCCACGGCAGAGCCCTAAGCTCCTGGGCCCAGAGACCACTGCAGAGGGCCAGGTTGCCTGCAGACAGCCACTGCAGACCCTCTTCTCATCCAGTAACCTGGTCAGTGTGGCGGGCAGACATAATTCATTCTAATGACTAGATGAGCCAGCACTGTTACGGATTTCTTACAGGACTCAAGCAACAGCTTGGAACATAACTGAAAGAGCAAATCATTGAGTCGGAGAGACCTGAATTCAAATTCCAGCTCTTCTACTTCACGGCCTTGTGGTCTTGACCTCCAGGCCTCAGTGTTCGCCATCTGTAAAAGGGGTTCAGTAGCGCAGACTTCACAGGCTTGTCATGAAGATTAGATGAAATGTCACCTAGTAGGAGCTTCTCAAAGGGAGGCTATTTTAGTTGCATTCGCATTTCATTCCTCTTACTTCTTTGTTCAGACTCTCACCTCAGTCCCAAAATGATTTGAGTTGGCAGCTTAGATATTATTACAATTGCTTGACCTACTTCATGTCTTTTATTTTTAAACACTGGAACCTCTGAAAACTTAGTTTGGAGAAAAGAAAGCAGAGTAGGTTATTTTTGGCACAATAACCTCCATCTGATTTTGGGTTAGCAAAATAATAATAATAAAACTTCCCTAACCCATAGAGGTGAGGCCACACCATACAAGAAATTAACTGACCTTTTCAGGCCAAATCACCATGTCCCACCGAAAACAACCGATCTCACTGAGCAATTAAACAATTTGACAGCTTTCTGCACTTCCCACTCTAGTTTTTAAGTGACGCTGACTGGATGGTAACTGGCAGTGGTTACTTCATTGCGTTATGTCTCAGTTCTCCCTTGCCGTGTTGAGGCTGTGTAACAGACGCCCACAGCACCTTGGCAGCAGGCTGTCGGGCAGTGGGCTAGGAGGCCCTGCTGGCCTCGGCTGTGCTCACGCCCATGTCCCGGTGTCATCTGGCCGCCTGCTCGTCTAGGGTGGCCTCAGCTGGGATGAGTGGGCACAGTTGGACTGTGCTCCATATGCCTCTCGTCTCCACCCTCCCACAGCCGGCGGCTAGCCTGGTGCGCACGCAGAGCAAGCACCCCGAAAGACCAGTCACGAGGGCGCCTCTCGGCTGTGATCGGGCCACATTTGCTAGCATTCCCTTGGCAAAGCAAGTCACAAGAGTCAGAGTGGGAGGGCATCGCAAAAGACAAGATGGGGTGAATAATGGGGGCCATTTTTGCAACAACCACATATTTATCATTTGTTCTAGGTAGGAAGACAAAGGGGAGCTATGCGAGTATGGCACTGCTGTGAAATTCTAGGGTGACTGATTTAGACTAGTAAGATGGAAGGAAAGCCAGTGATCAGAGCCAAAACTGTCCATAAATCAACAGTGGGCCTCAGACAGGGGCCATCCCACTGTATTTTGGGAAAGGGTTATTGTAGTTCCTTTAATATATTGCCTAGTGTCATGCTTGCCTTGACTTTTTAAAAACCTTATTTGACATTAACATACAGTAAGGCTGGCTTTTTTTTTTTTTTTTGGTATACAGTTCTGTGAATTTTAACACACATATAGACTTGAGCAATGTCCAACACAATCAAGATGCAAAACATTCCATCACCCCCCAAAATTCCCGTGTAGTTGCACCCCACTCCAACCCACCCCTAAACCCTGGGGTCCACTGCTTTGTCTCCAGCACTATAGTTTTGTCTTTTCAAGAATGTCTTATACATAGAATCCTATCATTTGAGACACACAGCCTTTTGAACCTGGCTTCTCCCACTCAGCATAAGACCTTTGAGATCTAGCTGGCTGTTGCATGTATCAGTAGTTTTGTTCCTTTTTATTACTGAGTAGTATTGGAAACATGGACTTTGGGGCTAGGCAGGTCTTGAACCCTGTTCTTTTTTACTTCAGCCCTTGAGTAAAAGTACTGTACTCTCACTGCCTTTAAAACAAACAAACCTATTAGCTACGTGGTAAAAGAAGGTGTGAAGCATTTAAAATCATCTACTCAAGGATCTGTACCCATGATCGGTACTCAAAAAATGCTAAATGTATGAATCCCTAAAGGTCCTAGAAGCATGGCACATGTCACCAGGGACTCTGTTTTGCAAAATTACAGAAACCCAGTTCAAAGTATCTTACAGAGGAAAAGAGTACTTATTGGCTTATAAAACTATAAAATCCAGAGGGATAGTGAGAGCTTCAGGAATAGCTGGATCCAGACACTAAAAAAGTATTTACAGGATTCTATGTCGGCTTCAATCTCAAGCTCTATGTGGCGGGAAAATGGACCCTGGCAGCTGTAGGCCCTTCTGGCTTTTATAGAGCCAAGTCCTGAAGAAGAAGCATCCTTCTCACTAGTTTCAAGTCCTAGGGAAGATTCTTATTTATCACAACTTTCTTGATTGCCCCAGAAGAGAATCTAGGGAAGATTCTGATGGGCCCAGCTATGGGTCATCAGCTCATCGCCAAGCCAATGACTCTGACTCTTGGGAGTGGAGCACCTTGATTAGTCAAGTGTGGGACAAAGGGGAGGAGAGTTGCCCACCTAAACACGTGGGGAGGGGAAAGTGGTTCCCTGAAAGAAGAGCTGGTGGGTGGACAAATGTATGGTCATTCTGTAGGGTTGGTTATACAGCTGTCAGCAAAGCAACTGCTCTGGCAAACTTTTGTGTTAGAAGCTTGTGACACCATTGGCCCGGCCTTCCACACCCACTGAGCACGAGATCATGCTTCAGTGGAGGACTGTACACACCCCTGGCTTGTCATTCCTAGGGCGGTGGGAAGTGCGCCTCAGCGCACCCCAGCAGGCGTCCTCTGTCTTTAGATGTGTTTCCACCCTGTATTTGGCAAGGCGGTCTTCCCATGAAATATTAGCCAAGATGACCTAATGAAGTTTGGGGCTGCAAGACTGTTCATTAGGGCAGTAGAGTAGTTTCTTAGGGCATCTCTGCTGCTCTAGAGGTTTCTCCTAACTGGTGCAGTGGAGCCTCGAGGGACTCTTTAAATTTAGAATAGAGAAACCAGTGATGGTCTCACCCTGTTCAGGACTTTGCATGTCCCTTTATCCTCAAGAGTCAAAGGTGAATTCTAGGACCGCCTTATTTTGGAGAAGGATCAGGTCCAGAGCAGGAAAGAGCTTCCACCAAGGTCACAGCTCAAGTTAACGCAGAGGCCCTGGACTCTGGGCCTATGCTGACTTGTCACGTTGCAGAGCCATAGGGGCTACTACTGCTCAACTCAGCAGTGGCCAAAGATCTTCCAGCAGGTTTGGTTGCTGAAGGCAGTTGTGGAGAACAGGACCATGGTCTGAGAATTTTAAAGCAGGGCTTTATGCATAAGAACACACAGCTGGAGCCGGGGAGGGGTGTGCACCCAGGCCGCAGGCTGCCAGCCACACACACACAGTCTTGAACTCTGATCGAGTCATCTCGGGCCAGCACAGAAAGGGGCATCGATGGTCAAACAGGGTCAGAGAACATTGACCCTGTGGTCACAAGGTAGCAAACTTCAAAAGACTGTTGGAAAGAAGAGCTGAAAACTGAGGTTGGAAAGGGGTCTCCCGTTCTCTAAAGACTTTAAACCTCTGCACCTCTGTCTGACCCTGGAGAGGCTGATTTCCTTATGGGTGCCCTCGATGAGACTTTTATAAAGGCAGTCGTACATCACTGCAGTGCTCTCCAGGACAGTGCACTGGTGTGTTGGTCCAGCAGCCACGTGTGAGCTGCCATGACCGGCTCTGGGTCAGCCTTGGGGGGTGGCTGCATGTGTGATCCCGTCAACTTCTCACAGCAGCCCCTGGAGGAGAGGTGTCACTTCACTGTCTTTTCCGTGGGGCAGGACCATTAGCCCAGAGAGGTGGAGTGGCTTGGCCAGGGTCACAGAGCTGGTGCAGGGCAGAGCTGGATGCCAGAGTCCAAGCCCCTGACTGCCACATCATGCCTCTTGTTCCGCAAGAATTCCAGTAGAGAGCCAGTAGCTGCCATGGGGAGAGTGGCAACCCATTCGTGCTTGTTCTGTAGAACATCAGATTTGCACGAGTCCTGAGGAGTAGATGTAGCAAGGGGTGTAGGAGGTCAGGCTCAGGAACCTGGAAACCAGGGATGCTCCCACCAGAAACTCTCTCACAATGAGCGTGAAGATTCAACGAGCTAACACACACTATGCGTGTGGAACTCCCTGGTGTGGGATCAACAGTCATTCGCTATCAGCATCAGTGTCTTTGTTCTGTTACTTAGAGATGGGGAAGCTGAGGCCCGAGTTAGTGGTTAAGAAACTGGTTCAGCATCACACGGCTGGTCAGCAGCAGGGCTGGGCCCCATGCAGTGTGTGAGTCACACCAGGGGTCCGTGCCCCACCCCCCCCCTCCACCCTGCTCTCTCAGGGCCACTAAGTGCAGATGCTCTGCTAGCCCTGAGGGAAATAAAAATGATTTGGGAAAACAGGGAGTAGGAATGACAGGGAGTCGGGCCCTGCTCTCAAGTAGCTCCCTGGAGTCTTGCCACCAGGGCTGTCAAAGTGTGGCAGGCCTCCACCTCCAAAGCAGGGTGGCCGTTTGCTCCCAGTGAGTACAGATGGCGCCAGTCCGCCTCCCCATCACCCTCCTGCTGCAGTCATCAGGGTCCTCTCCATCCCCCAGGATGATTCCTTCAGCTGCTCGCCCACCAGTGTAGCCCGGGAGCTCTCGTGCCTGCAACTGGACCTTGCCTTCGGCTGTATGTGGGTCCCTGTTGGAGCAGGCAGTGGGGCCTTTGCCAGCAGGGGGCTTTGGGGAAACTAGTTTGAAACAGGCTCAGTGGTCCATTTCCTCAAGTCCAGACAGAAAAGCGGGGGCCAGGCCGGCCGTCTGCCCCTGGGCCTGCAGTAGCCTCTGAACAGAGGGGTGCAAACCCAGCCCACTGCTGGCCAGCCCGGTCTCCCCAGCTGCAGCCCGACCTGCGTCCTTTGCTTTTGGAAAGCAAGTTTTATGGGGACACAGCCACACCCAGGGGGTTCCCAACACGTCAGCTGAGTTGAGTAGCTGTGACTGAGACCCCACAACCTACAGAGCTGAAAATGGTTACAATCCAGCCCTTTACAGAAAAAGCCTGTCCATGGCTACCCTCGGCAGTCCCCAGCAGTGCCCGGGGTGTGGTCAGTGGAGGGAAGGAGGCCTTTATGCTTCAGGCTACGCGTTATGACAGAGGGGAGTTCCTGGACGCCATAGGGCGGTGACCCCAGGCTGGGTTCAAGCCTCGACCCTGCCTCTCCTGGCCTCAACTTCCTCCTCTGTAAGACTGAGCTAACCGGAACACTGCCGCTGAGGTTGAGGGAGGTTTAGATGTTTAACTACACGGAAGGAGCCTGACAAGCCCGACAGTCGCATTTACAGCCATTGCCCCTGCCACCACTGGTGCTGCAGCTGCTAAGAGCACGGGCAGACTTCTGCTGATCAGTAGTAGCTCCGCGGACCTGGGCGAGTCACTCACCTCGTTCGGCCTCAGTTTGTTCTCTGTGAAACGGACTTAGTTCCTCGGTCTTGGGGTGGCTGAGAGCATGGGGTGGGATTAATGCACTTAGAGCCCTTGTCACATGACCAGGCAGAGTCATGCCCCGGAAATATGGACTCCAAGTCCAGGGTGCAAGGGTAGAAAGGAAGCTTGCAGTGCCCGCTTTGAGATCGTTCATTCATTCAAGAAGCAGCCGCGGAGCTCCTGCTTGGTGCAGGTGCTGTGCTAGGCTGCAGGGAGACAAGACCCCCAGGGGCTGTGCCTCAGGCTCTTCTGGGTCAGCCTGGAGTCTCGATTGGTGGGGGGGGCATCCCCTGGGTGGATGTGGGGTTCCAAGATCCTTGTAGTGCAGGCTCTGTCTGCCTAGGACGTTGCACAGCTGGGAGGAGGGGCCGGTGAGCTGGGGGGTGGGTACTAGGGGAGCAGGCCCCTGGCACTGTCACCCAGAGAGCGAGCCAGGAAAACCCTCACGCAAGGACAGGCTTCAGTTCTTCTTGAGGTGCCCCAGGGACCCCAGGAACATGCCACAGGGGCCCTTGCCGCACCTGAGGGAGCTTTGCCAAAGTGACATCGAAACTGAATGGGAGGGTGTTCAGGAATGAGGGGCGTGGATGAGAAGAAGGGCAGTGGGGAGTGCGGTGGACGAGGGTGGGGTGGGCAGCAGGAGACAAGGTCAGGGACGGAGGCAGGGGCGGACCCTGCAGGGCTGAAGGTCACGGCGAGGTGTCCAGCTGCTCTCCCGAGCCCCCAGGGCGGCCTTCGCAGCACAGCTCTCTCTTAACTGGGCACGTGGGGACTCTGCCCTGTGCAGGCCTCAGCGGGCCCCGTGGACGCCACCCCGGCTGAGCCAGCAAGGCCTCCTCTGGCTTCCGTGCCTGCACCGCCTGCCCTTCAGGCCTTCTGCTCTGCGCAGGGTGGCGGCACAGTTACTGCCAAACCAGGCAGGTCCCCGTCCTCGGGACAGGGCCGTCCCCGGCCACCTTCAGGTCCCTGAGGGCTCAGATGGCTGCCATCTGGGGGGCACCCAGATGTTTGGGGGTACTTATGATTCTTCTGACAACCAAGGGTGGGACTTGTGCTTTGGTACAGGGACCATAGTTTGAGTGTCCAGATGCCAGGAACAACCTCCCACCTAAATCCACGGCAACTAGGAAGAGCTGGGCAGACCAGCGTACGTCGCTTACTTATGTAACCTTGAGCAATTGATTCTCCTCTTTCCACCTCATTTGTCTTCTGCAAAATTGGAAATAATGCCTCATACCTCAGAGGATGGCCATGGGGATGGAGAGAGCGAATTTAAAGTAATCAGGCATATCAAGCGTGCTCAGCATTGTAGAATAAAATTAATGTCCCGTTTCTATCTTTAAATCTGCCCCAAAAGGATAACCTGAGTAGACTAAATACTAGATTGATCGATTGGTAATTACAAACAATTACAAAGAACAAAGTGGAAAAATCTTTATTTCTTAATACATATGAAACTGCTGTGATTTAAAATGTTGTTTTGACTGGAAAACTAAGGAAACATGATGAGAAAATTACAGACGTTGAACCAGCTACCTTCCATGCAAGTACATTTATTAAAAGAAATTTTAAATATACACGATTAAGATTGCTTTCAGAATAAGTGATAATAAAGGGATTAAAACTAGTGTAAATACTAAAAGGTAAGCTCAGGCTAGCTTGTTTCTCCCCAGAATTTGCCAGAGTTTTGGGGCCATGTCCAGCTGCTGCAGCCTGAGCAGGACCAGGAGAGCAGATCTCAAGTCACAGGAAGATTTGAGCCAGGATGCTGTGGAGGAAAATTCCTCAGTCTGTCCATCTGTCCATCCCTCCCTCCCTTCATCTAACCATCCATGCATCAAGTATTAATCGTGACCTATTTTGCCCTAGGCCCCGTTTTAGATCCTAAGAATTCAGCCATGAATAAAACAGTCCCTGTGCTCATGGACACTCTAGTGGGGCAGGCAGGCATTACGTGCGCAAGTGAACATGCATTTGCCAGATGGTGAGTGCCGCAGAAAAGAATTAAACGGGACAGACATCAAAGGTGTTGAGGGGAGGGGCCCTGGAGGGGAACGCCATAGGATAGGGTGGGATTTGGGTGAGGACCCGAGGGACTGAGCCAGGCAGTGCAAACAGCAAGTGCAAAGGCCCTGAGGCCAAGTGTTCTCGACCTGCTTGAGGAGCAGCGAGGAGGCCAACTGAGTGGAGCTGAGTGCATGAGGAGGAGGTGAGGTCGGGCAGGCAGCCGGGGCACATAGGGCATGTGGGGCCTTGTAGGCCAAGGGAGGGCTCTCGCTGCTCTTCAAAGCAAAACGGGGCCGTCGGGGGTAGGAGCAGAGGAGAATTGCTCTGGCTGCTCTGTTGTGAGCTGCGGGAAGGGCTCCAGGGAGCACACAGAGAGACCAGTCAGGAGGCAGTCGCGGTCCCCTGGGTGAGAGGAGCGGTGGCCTGCTCGGGCCCGGCGTGGGGTGATGTGCCGTGGTCCGATTCTGGTGTGGTTGGGCATGGAGGTGGTGGGGTCTGCGGATGGGTTGGAGGTAGGTGTGTGAGAGTGAGAGGGGTCAGGGGTGATGCGAGGATTGTTGGTGCAGGGAGCCAGAGAGAGAGAGTGGGTTCTCGAAGCATGGAAGGCCAGGGCAGTGGGCAGCTCCCTGGAGGCTGCTGTGGACAGGTTCCGTTTGAGATCTCGTTAGATGTCCAAGGGGAGACGTGCAGGGGGCAGCTCAGAACAGAGGTCTGGGCTGGGATTAAAAAGTCAGGAGCCAGCCAGGACCAGGGAAGCCTGGGGAGAAGCCAGGGCTGAGGGTGGGCCCGCCCGTCTTGTGGAGGTTGTGTAGATGAGGATGAACCAGCAGAGGAGCTGGAGAAGGAGCAACCAGGGTGTTCAGGGAAAACCCAAGAGAGAACGAGGGCCTGGAGGCCCTGAGAGTGTGCCTGGGCACGCAGGCAAAGCAGGGCCTGGGCGCTTCGGAACTGGAAGATTCATTCCCTGAACCTTGTCCAGGAGGAGGGGAGGTGGTGGGAGGCAGACTCGGGGCTTCCCGGCCGTGGGGCACCGCGGCGCTTCCTCGCCAAGAGCTCGGCTGCGCCCGCGGTGACATGCGTCTCGAGGGTGAACTCTGGCCATGCTGGTCCCCTTGGGCTCTCTCGTTCCCTGCCCCTCAGCTGTCATTTCCCTGGTACCCTGTCCAGGGCCCAGTCTTTGACCTCGAGAGGAGCCAGCAGCCTGCGGCAGGTGCTGTTCCAAGTACTTGCGATGGACGAGCTGGGCTGAGGGTGCACGGCTGCCCCAGGACCGAGCCGAGCAGAGCCAGGCCCAGCCCCAGCTGCCCCTCCCCGTCATTCTTTTCCCCTTGGCCAGGGAAGTGGGCGGCATGACCAAGTGGGAACCGTGGCACCCATGAGATTAGGTCTTGCCAAGCATTGCCTTTCCCTGAGCCCCTCTACCTCCGCGGCACCCTTTTCAGCCTCCAAGGTGTTAAGGGGCCCTTCCCAAGAGTCCCCAGAGGGCAGAGAGAGCGAGGCCCTGGCACGCTTCCTAGGGCAGCGTGCAGGGAACTTGACACCCCGGGCTTGGCAGAGGGCCACCTTGGAGCAGGAAGAGCGCTGGCTGGGTGAAGCAAGACCTGGGCCTTTCTTCAAGTAGCCAGAGACCCTTGACAACTCATGCTCCCTCTCTGAGCCCAGTGTCTGCTCTTCTCAAATGGGTGTGTGGCACCAGGAGCTCTGAGCCCCTCCCCAGCCTCACCCAGAGCAGGTACTGTCAGCACTGGGTGAAGGGAATCGTGGCTGCCTCCTGGCTGACTAACCAGCCTGGCAGGCTCTTCGGGGCAGCTGGCTTTGATCCGAGGGGCTTCCCCTCAGCAGTGCCGCATAGGCACCCTGAATGCCACGGCCATTTGGACTGCACTGTTGCCAGCACCCAGCGCTGTGCCCGGCCGAGCCCTCTGCCCCGTGGCAGACTCTGCTGAGGAAGCAGAGCGAGCCGAGCCGCGAGGTGATGTCACTGGGCAGCCGTGGCTGCGTGCACAGGGTTGGCTCGGGAGATGAAACCAACTGGGGACTGTTGGAAAATAACCGTGGCACTGATAACAGTAATCACAGCTGTCATTTATTAAGAGCCACCCTGCCTCCGAGTGCGTGTGAAACACAATATACCTTTTCTGTCCTCACCCTCAATCTCATGACAGGGCTACTATCGTCACCATGTACAGGTGGAAAGTTAATTTGCCCGCCTCCATTCCAGGCCCTTCTTTCCCCGCTGAGCTCCTCCTAGTAGGGCCCTCCCCTGAAGGCCGCCAGGGCTGGCCTGCTGCTTTGGGGGCTAAAGGAGCACCGTGGCTGCAGCCCGCTGCACCTGTTCTGTGTATAGGAGTGGGCGGCAGATAGCGGTGGAGAGAGGACCTGGCGAGGCCCGAATGCAGGAAGCGAGGACGCTGCACCTGCGTGGCTCTTCGCAGTGACAATGGCGGCCACGGCGGCAGCCATCCCTGGCCGTGTGCAGGCGCTGTGGGCTGGGTCCTGGGCCAGCTGCCTTCCTCGACCTTGATTCCTCTTTCCGAAACTGCCGTGAAGGCAGTTACTGTTTTTTTACTCTAATCTGAGAAATGAGGGCTCTGAGCCCCAGACTGACAGAGCAACCACCCAGGGGATGAGCAGGAGTGCTGGGGCCAGGATTCGAAGCCGGGCAGCCCGGGCTCTGGTGGGCTCTGGTGGCCGTTCTTGGACTGTCTCTGAGTTTGACCTGATGCCTCCAGATCCCGACCAGGGTGCCTTTATTGGATGCTTCCGGCCTTTCGTCCTTGTCGGAATCCTGTACATATAAATGGTGTCCCCACTTCATGACAGAGGAACCTGAGGCTCAGAGAAGCTAGGGTCACACAGCAATATCCTGATTAAGGCCCAGAATTTCTGCCCTTGAAGCCAATGTCCCTGCTACCTAACACTTACGACCTGGGGCAGATTGCATGACACTGAACAAATTACTTACCTTTCCTGAGCCCCAACCCATGGCACTCCTCTTCGCGGACCTCAGAGGCCCAAGGGAGGCAGGATTCCTGCATCCAGGCACAGTGCCTTCAATCTCTATAACCCTCTGTCAGGGTTGTTAAAAGAATTAAATTAAATAAGATTTATTACGGGGAAGCCAAACAATGTACGGTAAGATCCATTTTTGCAACAGGCATGTGTATGTGTGTATATGCATGAAAACAATCCAGAGGAACACACTATTTTGGGGACTTTGACTTTTAAGTTAAATATTAAGGCCTTTACAATAATTGCATTTTTCTTTCAAAAGAGAAACAAAGATTACCCTGTTGAATGAAATGAGGTGACACGTCTAAATGTGCGGTAGGTACTAAGCAGGCATTGTCTGTCCCTCCCTCCCACCGCCACCCCTTTCCTGGGTGACCTTGTCCCACCTCTAGACTGCAAGGCCTTCAATTCCTTTCCATGTCACCCAATAGGAAAAGATATTTTCCATTTGAAGTTAAACGTACCTTGATAAATAGTATCTCAGACAAACCAGAAGAGAGCAGAGAAGCCACCAACCAAATAGCACAGGCCTGTGTTGGAGGGTGGCCGGGTGTCTCCCTGGGCCAGGATGGGCCTGGCCCTGTCCAGCTCTTTCTCCAGCCAATGTCCTTGGGGTATATCCTGAAGATGCCTGCATTCATCCAGGCGCGGGCCAAGGCCGCACAGCATCCACAGAGCTGTGACAGATGAGACCCCTGCTCTCATGGTGTGTGTGTCCTGGTGTGGGAGGCAGAAAATTGAACAGGCAATTCTAATGACCCTTATGAGAAGAGGCACTAATGCAGGCAAGGGGGCAGGGTGGGCTTCCTGGAAGAAGGGTTATCTAACCAGAGTCTGCAGAGACGAGCAAAAATCACTCACGTAAGGTATCTGGGCAAGTGTTCCAATATGGAACCAAGAGTGAAGGGAAAGAGTCAGGCCTGCAGGGGCAAGCGCGGCCAGGTCAGGGAACATCTTAGAAGGTGTATGGCCACACTAGTAGTAAATGGTCCTCGTAGCATTTGACTTTGTGCTAAATGGTGTCGTACTTGGGGGACACAACAGATGGAAAACCCTGGGGTTGACTTTTGATCCACTTTTATTAGTTTTCATCATCATGTAACATTTGCCAGGGGTGTGGTATCTGCATGCCAGCGTCCAACAAAATGCCTTGGATTAGAGTGTGTTTGGTTCTCCCACACAGGGGGAAGGGGATAGAGCAGGGTGCAAACCCAGGACCCCTCACCCAAATGCCCACCTCCCTCCACCACACCGTGCCTTGTGCAGCGTTGGAGCCCTCAGCCCCCACGGGCATCTCTACAAAGAAAGCAGCTGCTCACGCCAGCAGGAGGCAGTCCCCGGGCTGGCATCTGGACGTCTGCCCTGGGTGCTGCTCAGGAGGGCCAGCACAGGGGCCAGGCAGCCCTGTTCCAGCAGTTGGCTCCATCTGTCAGTGGTAAACAGTGGGGTGGGTTCTGCCCGCAAAGGAGCAGAAAGGCCCTGGCATGGGCCTTGGACTTTGGACTGGCAGGCTCTCCTTGGTATGTGTGCCCATTGACAGGTACACCTAGGGTTAGACAGCCAGAGAGAGTTTAGGCTAGAATGGGAGTCTGCAAACAACGACCCTGTGCCAATCTGGGCCACCACCAGTTTTTATAAATAAAACTTTATGAGAATGTAGTAACACTTCTTTACATATTTTCCATGGCTGCTTTCACATTGCAGTGGCAGAGTTGAATAGTTGTGTCAGAGACTAATTGACCCAGAAAGCCTAAAGTATTAACTATTTGGCTCTTTACAGAAAAAGTTTGCTGACACCTGGGCTAAAATATCAGGTCTGATTGAAATATACAAAATGGGAAAATCTCCATGATATATTGTGGTTTTTGTTTGTTTGTTGTTTTTTTAAAGATTTTTTTTTAAATTTCTCTCCTCATCTACCCCCCCCCCCATTGTCTGCTCTCTGTGTCCACTCGCTGTGTGTTCTTCTGTGACCAATTTTATCCTTATCAGCAGCACCGGGAATCTGTGTTTCTTTTTGTTGCATCTTCTTGCTGCTGCGTCAGCTCTCTATGTGTGTGGCGCCATTCCTGGGCAGGCTGCACTTTCTTGCGCACTGGGCAGCACACTCCTTGCGCGTGGGGCTCCCCTACGCAGGGGACACCTTACGTGCGTATCCTTACGTGCGTCAGCATTGCTCATGGGCCAGCCCCACACAGGTCAAGGAGGTCTGGGGTTTGAACCGTGGACCTCCCGTGTGGCAGGCAGACGCCCTATCCATTGAGCCAAGTCTGCTTCCCCATGATATATTGTTAAGAGGAACAAGCAAGTGCAGCACAGGATATATGTTTCCATTTTTAGAAATAGCAGTAAAGAAATATATGTGTATATTTTAATTTTATATACATGCTCTCACACCCCTGTGTGTATATATAAGTTTTCATGCAACAGATAGTTCTAGAAAGATCGTAAGTAAAGGATACCCGTGGCTGCCTGGAGGACAGGGATGGGAGACTTTTTATACTGCTGATCTTTGCATGCTTTTTGATTTCACACCACTTCTGGCACCTATTCAAACAAATAATGAAATCTTTTAGTTTAAAAAGTATATTGAGGCTGAAGAGTTGAGATAAGGAAATGGAAGAAGGAATAGCTAGTGCCCTCTTTCCTTTGACTTTTTAAGGAAAATGGAGCTACTATCTTCTTCACATGGCCCCTTTGAATGGTGGACTCTTTATTTACAGACCCTTTCTAGGAGGAAACCTGCAAGAGAAACTCTGAATTGCCAGTTGGATTTAAGTGGAAACCAATCTTCAGTTGCACCATACAAGTAGAAAGGTTTGAGGTACAGTGGAAATGTGTATCTGAGCTTAGCCTTTCTTCGTCTTGAGCCAAGTGAGCCGTGCCCCCGAGCCAGGGACCAGCCTGGAGGGGAGCAGAGCTCTTTCCCTGGGTGAGGCCTGATCTGGAATGACAAAATGTTGGCACACAACCGGGAAAAACTGGAAAACCCTAAGAACACCTGACAGGTACCGTGACGCCTCACCCCACCGTGGACCTCCACAGAGGTGTCATAGCCACTGTCTTCCGAGAACGGTTTAAAACTGTTTCTGCACAAAGCACACAGCAATCGTAAAGTGTTCAATTCTCCAACCCACCGAAAAGCCGCCTTTGACCTCAGAGATAAATGCAGTTATCTGACAAATAATTCTCTTAACTCGTCTTCAAATTTTCCAGATTTCCCCCAAAGGATGTAACTCCTTTAAAGCTGTGGTTCTCAACCCTGACTGCACATTAGGTCACCCGAGGGGCCTTTTAGAAATACCAAGGCCGAGCCCTGCCTGGCTCAGTACAGAAGGCCTCTGGAGAGAGGCCCTGAGCATCCGCTGCTATTTTTTGAAAGTTCCCTGGGTGATTCTACAGAATAGCCAGGGTTGAGAACCCCTGCTTTTAAAAGCTAGAACAAAAGCTGGCGTTGAGTCAGACCAACCTGGGCTGAAACCTGCTTAGCCCCTGTGGTACAGCCTGAGCTCAGTTAGTTACTTTCTCTTCCTGATAGTTTCTCCATCTGTAAAACAGGATACCACCGCCACCTCCCTCACAGGTAGTTTGTGAGGATTGAAGGAGATGGGTTGTGTGAAGGAGCACCCAACTGAGCGAATGACCATGTCCCCTCCTCTCCCACATGCCAGGGGCCTGCTCCCCTACCACCCTCTGGGGTCCAAGCCCAGCTCTGCCGCTCACCAGCTGGGCGACATGCAGCCAGTCACCTGACTGTGCTTTGCCACAGCTTTCTCACCTGGAAGGCGAAGGTCACGATGCCCAACCTCCTGGCACTGCCATGAGGGATACAAGTGACCTTGGCAGGCTGTGCGCCTGCAGCATAATGGCTCTGTCATGGCAGTGCTTGCTGGCGTTGCTGACCTCTTTAGCCAGTGCTCTTCTCTAGAGGAGGCTGAGGGTCAGGGCTCATCAGACTTTCTGTGAAGGGCCAGGAAGTAAATATTTCCAGTTTTGTGGGCCATTCAGGCCCTGTGACAAAGACTCAGTTCTTCTTTTGTAGCTCAAAAGCAGCCACAGACAGCATGGAAATTAATGGATGTGGCTGTGTCCCAATAAAACTTTATTTACAAAGCCAGATGGCAAGCCCTATGCTCTGCTCGAAGTTGGTCTAGCCTTTCTCATGTGCTTCAGCATTGCAAACCAGGCAGGGATGAGGGCGATTTTGTCCATCAAAGTAGCATGTCTATACCAAGGGAAGCAGCCCAGGGTGAGGCAGGGGCGCAGGGGTTCAGGGTGCGAGCCTTGAAGCCATGCTGTCAGCTGCCAGACCCCACTCTCTCACTTTTGTGCTCTTAACCTTGGGCCAGTTAACCTCTCTGTGCCTCAGTTTCCTCTCTGGAAAAAGGGGTAAAAATACTATGTCCTGTAAGTGAGTTAAATGGTGAGGTAGCCATTCCTTCCTCAAAATTCACCTGCATTGCCATGTTACAGGCACTGGGCATGCAGGGCAGGCAGCCCAAGGTGCTGCCCTCATGGAGCTTACAGTCTCATGGCAGAGAAACTGATAAAATTACTACAACAGGAGGTACGTCCCACAAAAGACATTTACGAGGAGCAGGGGGCAGTTAGACGGGGGTGGGGGGTGGGCGGTGCTGTTCAGGAGTGACTTTCGAGCTAAGGTATGAACTCAGGTGGAGCAAGGATTTAGCTCCATCAGGAGTCAGCCCAGGAGCAGATGTGACTTGCCTCCCACATGGGACGTCCCAGGTTCAGTACCTGGTGCCTCCTAAAGAAGAGACAGACAACAAACAAAACAACGAGCAAACAGACGAAGGAGTCATCAGGAAGGGGAGTCATCCTGGCAGAGGGAGCAGCAGGTGTGAGGCCCCTTGGCAGGTAGAGAACCTCCGGGCTGCCTCAGGACGGAAGTGGGGCCAGTGGGGCCAGGCAGAGCCAGGTTGTAAGGAGTGTGAATTTATTCAAGGAGTAGTGGGCAGCCTCTGGAGAGGAAGGTGAGATCATGAGCCTCGGGCTTGAAGATGCTAAGTAAACCTAATAAAAGGTGATGATTCTAGTGACTTAGTTCTGTTATCCTAGAACTACCATGTTTGCCAGGCTTCACCTTAGCTTTTCAGGCTGAGAAGGTCTCAGACATCTGGCTCACAGCTCTGGGGTCTTTCTAGAATTGTGTAACCCCTTATTCAGTGTACAGCTACTCCACAGAGTTATTCTTTCCACTCTCAACCAGCCGTGCTGGAGGATGGGTTTTGGGAATGGAGGGAAACGCAGAGACCCCTGCTGCCTGGGCTTCCAGCACTCAGAAGGCAGCGGAATGAAAAGCTCAGCCAAACAGTGCTTGAAAGCTGTGATCAGGGGCACAAGAAGGTGATTCAGTCTTCTCAGAGGGTCCAGGAGAAGGTATGGATGTGAACTGGTTATAAAGCAGTTCTAGTGGCTGGTGAACAGATTAGATAAGCTCCAAACTGTTGAGTTGGTTCAGACTGGCTGTGTCTGGCTCTGGGCGGTTCAGACCAGCGAAGCTAGTGCCCATTTGTGATCACAACACAGAAGAAAGGAGCCGAGTGAAGTGCTCTATGGTGCTAAGTTGCTGCTTGGTAGCTCTTTTGGGGTGTTTTGATCTTTATTATGTTTTTTATTAAATGAATAATGCATGAGTAAGTTCTGGTTGAAACATTTTAAACAATATGAGTGTTCAGAACAAAACACAAGTATCACCCTCTGCCCCATCCTCCTACTCTCTGCAGTTAGATGTGTGTTTATGTACCTGTACACACTTTGTTTGGGGTTTAGACTTGCATAAAAACAGTATCATATGCTGCCCCATTTCTTGGCATCCCACCAACACTTGATACTAGCCTTCTTTTTAAGTTTTCAGGTTTGCATTTCCCTGATGACTGATGAGGATGAGCATTTTGGGTGTCTCATATTTCCCTCTAGAACTCATTCCTTCATTCCATAATTCTTTAGGGAGCACCTACTCAGTGCCACACATTCTTCTAGGTGCTAGAGTTAGAGCAGCAAGCAAGACCGACAAAGACACGTAAATAGAATGCTTGATAGTACAGGGACAAAAATTAAGCTGAATTAAGGGAAGATAAAAAGTTGGGGATGGTCCAAGGAGGGCCTCGTGGAGAAAGTTAAAGATGAGGAGAGACCTGGAGGAGGTGATGGAGAAAACTGGACAGTCATCCTTCCTTCGTTTGGGGTGAAGTATGCGAAGCATCAGTGTATGGAGGATGGGGGTGGAGGTCGCTGAGGAGCATCAAGGATGGAGCAGAGGGAGCCTGATGAGGGCTGTAGGAGCTCAGGTGGGAAAGGTAAGAGGGCTGGATCAGGTAGGGCCTTGTAGATCATCATGAGGACTTTGTTTTGAGAAAGGTGGGAAGATTTGGAGTTTTGGAACAAGAATGACATGACCTGGCTTGCCTTCAGCTAGCTGACGTAGGGCGGACACACCAAGAGCATTTGCGTGGTCGTGGGTGTAATTCCAGTCTCAGATGGTGGCTTGGACCAGGATGTCACCTCCCTGAGTGCAGGGACTGCCTGCTTGGTGTCTCTTGTAGCTGCCATGCTGCTTGGTGCAGAGCATGCCCTCAACAATTAACAGCGGTAGAATTACTGAAAAATCTCTTGACTTTTCTTCTGTGATGTGTCCTCTGTGTCCCTTGTTGTTTGTTGGCTGTGAGCCTCTTTCTTGTTGGCTTGCAGGAGCCCTTCATACCCTGGGACATTTCAAAGCCTGTCTCCTCCCCCTCTAGCCTTTGTTTCAGAGTCATATCTCACAATCTTCCCCTTTATCTGTTCGTGCATATGTGTTAGGTCTGTTCACTTCACACCCACTGGAAATGCCACCCTTATGTTTCTCTTAGCCAATTTTTAAATTTCCATTCCTTATTAGTTCACTGCACCCATACTGTTTTAACTACTGTGGCTTTTGCCCAGTGGGTCAAATCTGGGAATGATTCAAAGTAGGTTACTTTTTTATTCACAATCTAGTAAAAGTAATATTATCTCCACTTTACATGAGAGAAGCAAGTGTAGATTACTCTGTTCTCAGATTGAACCTCAGAGAGGTTATCTGGCTTTTTCATAGTCACACAGGTGGAATGCTGCAGAGCCAGGAATGCATCCCGGGGCTTTCTGATTCCAAGGCTCGTATTCTGGCACAACATGCTTGCTCCCTCTAAGTTAGTCATGTCCAAGGTGCCAGGAGCATGGGAGGGCAAGCCCATTGTGGAGGAGACAACTGTGAATGTTTGTAGAGAAAGCATGGGCACAGGGAGACCCCTTGGGAACCACACACAAGGGTCCCAGCAAGAGATGACGGTCACAGGGGAGATGGGGACAAGTAGAAGTATGGTGCATGCAGCTGGAGGGAGGACTGAAAGGGTGTATGGATGGATTAGAGATGGGGTGTGAGAAAGAGGAGACTCAAGGGCACGCCTAGGTTTTCTGCTTGAACCGTGAGGTGGGAAATTGTACCATTTAAACTAAAGTGGAAAAGACCACAAGTTGGCTGTGGAAAAGCAAAATTCCCATTTTGGCCATGTTCAAGGTAGAGATGCCATTTAGACATCCAAGTGGAAACGCTGAATAATCTGCTGGATTCATGACTCTGTAGCTCCAGAGGGAAGTCTGGACTGAAAGGTAAATCCAGGAATCTTTGGCATTTAGATTTGTGTAAAGCCATTGGATTGTATGCAATCACACCTACAGAGCCTAGGGAGACAGAGGAAAGTAGAGGACCAAGCCCTGGAACAGTCAAGATTTAGTGGATAAGAGTCAAAACGAGAACTGGAAGGTAGTGGAGTCGCTGAAGCTAAGAGGAGGGCGTTTTCATCCTTGTCAGATGCCACCACGTGGTCAAGGAACTGAGGGTAGAAAAATGGAACATTGGATTCAACAACATGGAGGTCACTTGAGAAGAGTTTTTAAAAGCTAAGTAGAGGTGAGTTGAAGAGGGATTGAGATGTGAAGAAGTAGACAACTCTCCTGAAAAGCTTTACTGTGCAGGTAAACTGAGCAATCAAGTGATAGCCAGAGCAGACTACAAGGCCCAGGGAGCTTTCTGGTGAGAAGTCTGAAGACACAGTTTTGTGCTGATGGGAGCGGTGCAGGAGCCAAGCCCTTGAGGAGATCCTGAGAGAATGGTCCTGTGCCCAGTATAGAGGTTGGCCTTAAGCAAGTCTACTCAGGAGCCCTTGAGACACCCAGCCCTGGAAGTGAGGCATTCCCAGAGACGTCAGCAGAATGACAGAAAGTAGAGGGGTAGAGTCTGGTCTCTCCAGCACCTTCTCTGTAGTCCTGAGCCTCAAAGCTCACCTAGAAGCAAATTCCAAGGCCGTTTAGCCTGATATACCTTGGCTGACATTTCTAGGAAGCAGCATTTCTCTAGAGTTTGCACATCCTGGAAGCAGACTTCAGGTCTTCAAACATGTAACTTTAACCAGAAAGCCAGGTCTCAGAGGAGAATGGCCACATCTGCCTGGCATGGTTCAGTCCCAGGGCTCCAGCTCACATGAAGCCACCCTCCAGGCTGCAAAGGCAGCTCCTTGCAAATGGAATATTGACCAGCCCTCTGAACCCAATTCATAAGTAAAATGAAAACCACATCTCTCCTAGTGGCCATTTTCACTAAGAAAGACCACTGGATCAATCTCCCCTGCAAGGTGGGGATAGAACACCATGATGGTGTGCCCCAGAGGCTGATTACGAGGAGCAGTCACCTCCAGAGCTCTTGGAGGGGCCACTTACACAAAATTGACTCACTGGGGGGTCCCAGTAGCAGTCAGCAGAGAGAGAGATGGGAAGTGAGCTTCTGAGATGAACCCCAATCCACGTTCTCAGGACTGCTCACCACTTGGCCCCACCTGTCCAGGACAGGGAGCTTACTGCCATGGCTGAGTCCCCAGTCCCTGCAGGAGAGGCGAGGAGGAGGCCTGCTGGGATGTCTGGGCTGTCTGTGGGCAGCCACTGGTTCCTAGGGGCTGGTGCTCCAGCTGCCTTCCAGCCAAGGGGCCAGGCCAACTGCCCAGGGGAGCCAAGAGCCAGGTGCAAGCTGGGGAGTGTGCTGTTCCCAGAGAACTCCTAATCTCTGACAGAAGTCCCCGTAGACCAGGAAGGCCAGACTCACATGGATGGGGAGGGAGATGTGCTTCCTCGGTGCTTCCCACCTCTTGGTTTGGACCAGGCTTCCCATTCCCATGGGGGACTCAGAAATAGCTCCAGCAGGACAGAAGGAGATTCAGTTATTACCTGAGGACGGTGCCCTCAGAGATGAAGTGGCCTTGCTGGCAGTGGCCATGCCAAGCACAGAAGCAGGTGCAGGGCAGATATGCGACTGAGCATCCCCTGGGGTGCTGGGCTCTGTCCCAGCCTTGAATCGTGCCCCTTTTCTTTGCCATAAAAACTTCCAGGACAGATCCTACAGTGCCCTTGGTAGGTGAGCATTCCAAGTCCCAAAGAGCACCAGTGGGTGCCTGAGCACCCCAGCTGGTCAGTGACAGAGCCGGCGTGGTCCCAGATGTTCTTCCCCCAGACCCTCTGGGAAAGGGGGTGAGGGTTCCTGCACCCCTGCATGTCCAGACAGGATCAGAGGTACTCATTTATTCTAGATAAGTAGGGCTTTTAAAATAATGCCTTTCTTTTGGTCAGATTTTTTTTTGGTCTTTATTTTTTTAATGTTACATTAAAAAAATATGAGGTCCCCATATACTCCCCACCCCCCTCACCCTACTCCTCCCCCATAACAACCTCCTCAATTATCATGAGACATTCATTGCATTTGGTGAATACATCTCTGAACACCGCTGCACCTCATGGTCAATGGTCCACACCATAGCCCACACTCTCCCACAGTCCACCCAGTGGGCCATGGGAGGACATACAATGTCCAGTAACTGTCCCTGCAGCACCACCCAGGACAACTCCAAGTCCCGAAAACGCCCCCACATCTCATCTCTTCCTCCCACTCCCTACCCCCACCAGCCACCATGGCCACTTTTTCCATACCAATGCCACATTTTCTTCGATTACTAATCACAATAGTTCGTGAATAGAATATCAGTAAGTCCACTCTAATCCATAATTTATGGGAGTAAAGCTCACCCTTCTTCCTGTACAGTTCTATGAGTTCTAACAAGTGCAGGGAGCTGTGTAAGCACCACCTCCAAATTCCCCAGTGCCCCTCTGTGGCAACCCTGACCTGTTCTCTGTCCCCATAGTTTTGCCTTTTCTAGAATGTCATGGGAATGGAATCCGACAGGGAGGAGCCTTTTGAGTCTGGCTTGTTCCTGGCGCACAATGCCTTGGCCATTCGTCATCCGTGCTGTCAAGAACCTACATTTTGAAGAAGAGAACATTTCTATAACCCAGTTGTTGGGGTGGCAGATGGACCAGTGGTGATGCATAGGCCAAACCTAACCCAAACAAAAGGACTTGAAAGAAAAACCTTCAAAATTACAGAGGCGTTATGCGCACATATGGGGAAACCCCTGGGAAGCATGAAAGCCGATCAGTGGGGCAGACATAATTATCCCTGTTTTACAGAGAGGAGATCCTGTCTCAGAGAGGACAAATGACTTCCCTGAGGTCACACTAGTGCTAAGGGACATAGTAAAGACTGGAAACCAGATCACATAGCTCTAAATTTTACCCTCTGAGAACAGAGCATATAATTTAGATTTAAATGACCTTGGCTACACACTAGTCCACATAAAAAAAGAAAGTAAACCTAAAACACATTATTCAACCATAAAAAGGAATGAAGTCCTGATGCATGCAAAAACATGGATAAATTTTAAAGGCATCATGTTGCGTGAAATAAGCCAGACACAAAAGGACAAGTATTGTATAATCTTACTGATGTGAAACAATTAGAATAAGCAAGCTCACAGTGTTAGAATCTAGAAGATAGGTTACCAGGGGAAAGGGTGAGGATAGGGAATGGGAAATTAAGGCTTAAGATGGGTTTCTATTTGGAATGATGGGATTGCTTTGATAATGGATGGTGGTGATGGTAGCACAACATTGTGAATGTAATTAACAGCATGGAAATATATCTGAATATGATTAAAAGGGGAAATGTTGGATTGCAAAAAAAAAAAAAAAGACAAAGGTGGCGAAACCTGGCCCCACGTTCCAATCGCGGCTCCCAGCGGGGTCGCCATGGTGACGCTCACGTACTGTGGCCCTAAAATTCACAGCCCAAAAGTGGCCAACCCTTTCACCCCTGACCAGAACAGGCCTCAAGGTCCTCTAGACCCGCGGCTCTGAACAGCTGGCCTGGAGCCCATCCGCAAGAGAGTCTTCCACCAGTGAGAAGATGTTCACACCCCAAAATGCATTTTGCTTAAAGAATTGCCCGTTATCTGAGATTCTTTCCTTTATCATTATTTTTATTATTATGCCACTGCCAATGACAGTGAATATAGGATGGTAATTGGGTCTTGTTAATTCGTGTGATGTCCTTATTTGGCAAATTTAGCATCCTAGGCCAGTAGTCTCTGGCCAGCAGCTGAGGGGTCTGGCCCTTGGGTCTGCAGTGCCCTGGGCGCCGCACAGACATGGGAGCGTTTCCGGCGCTGCATCTTCTGTGACCCCCGGCCACTCCTCATCCTCTGGCAGCTCCGGGCCACACAGTTTTTCTCAAACCCTGGAGCCTGCGCCCTGCGGTTCTGCCCGGGGTCCCTCCCTCCCTGAGGCACCCCTGAGCTCCACCTCCCGGACGCCTCCCGGGACTCCCTTCCTCTCCAGCCAGACTGCGCCGCTGGGCCTGCTGCTGTCTGTCCACTCCCCCACTCCCCTCCCCAGATCTCTGATCTGAGCAACTGGGAGTAGAAGGAGCCTTTTACCTGTGTCGCCAGGGCCCGGTGCGAGGACTGGCCCACGAGGGCAAGCGCAGCTCATCCACCCAGGCCTGGGCCTCCTGCCCCCAGTGGCCGGGTTCCCCCTTGCTGTTGGCTTGTCTTGAGGCGGGCAGCCCAGCGAAGCCGCCACCGGGCTCCACTGTGACTCTCTGAGGGTCTGCCCTGCCTACCCCTGACCACACTGGGCCCTCGGTGCCCAGCTTGTGCCAGGCAATGTCACGCACGTTTTGCGGGTAGTTACTCCCAGCGAGGCATTGCTGTAAGCACTATATCCATATAAAGCTCAACTGCCTCGCTTTAGTACATCCTGGGAATGGAGGCACCACGAGGACATGGAACTGGCCCTAGAAGACACATGGTTAGTGACTTTACACGGCATTGGCTCTTGCATCCTCCCAGCACCATGCGACGTGTATGATCATTATCCTCCCCCCCAAAGGAACTGAGGCTCAGACAGGAAGGCTTGTGGCCTGTGGGCAGCAGAGCCAGGGTTGGATGCGGGCGGCCTGGCTCAGAGCCCAGCCCTGACCCACTGCCCTGCAAGTGGCCAGCGCCAGCCCACGCTGGCTTGTAACCCTCCTCCCACGTGAGTGAGGCTCTGGCCTCTGCCTGGACCTGCCCAGAGCCAGTTCCCTCCATGGCCCATGACAGGCTCGAGTCACGACTGCAGGGGTGGCACATCGTGGCCTTGCTTGTTGTTCCAAGTGACGACAGCTGCTACGGGTTTGGGGCTGGTTGGCTGGACCCTAGATCCTGAACAGTGGTGCAGGGGGCTTCGGTTTTTTTTTTTTTTTTTAATTTTTTATTGACTTTGTAATAATATTACATTAAAAATATATATGTGAGGTCCCATTCTACCCCACCCCCCCACCCCGCCTCTCCCCCCCCCAACAACACTCGTTCCCATCATCATGACACATCCATTGGATTTGGTAAGTACATCTTTGGGCACCTCTGCACCTCATAGACAATGGTCCACATCATGGCCCATACTCTCCTCCATTCCATCCAGTGGGCCCTGTGAGGATTTACAATGTCCGGTGATTACATCTGAAGCACCATCCAGGGCAGCTCCATGTCCCAAAGACGCCTCCACCTCTCATCTCTTCCTGCCTTTCCCCATACCCATCGTCCACCATGTCCACTTTTCCCAATCCAATGCCACCTCTTCTATGTGGGCATTGGATTGGTTGTGTCCATTGCACCTCTATGTCAAGAGGAGGCTCAGATTCCACATGGATGCTGGATGCAATCCTCCCATTTTCAGTTGTAATCATTCTAGGCTCCATGGTGTGGTGGTTGTCCTTCTTCAACTCCATCTTAGCTGAGTGTGGTAAGTCCAATAAATCAGATTGTAGGTGCTGGAGTCTGTTGAGGCTCAGGACCTGGCTATCACATTGTCAGTCCAGAGATTCAAATCCCCTAAATATATCTTAAACCCCAACATTGACTGCACCTCCAGCACATTAGCATGAAAGTCTTATGAAGGGAGATCCCATCTGAGTCCAGATTCATCACACATAAACACCATTTCCAAAGAGGGGCCATCTGACCTGGTAGTTAACCCCATCGGCCATGACCATAACTCCCATGGGTCTCTTTAGCCTTCAAAGGAACCAATATCTGGGGGTTGTATCTGCTTTATCTGTCTCTCTGACTCTGCTCAGTTGTGCATGAGGGCAATCCTTCTGCCAGCCTCCAGACTCTTTTTTAGAAACTCGTAGCCATATAAACTCATTTCTCCTTTCCATTTCCCCCTTACTTTAGGTCAAACAGCATTTTAAAGTCATGTTATTTTATGTAGACATGGATATTCTGCTGATCCGCATTGAACCTTCCGTATAAGGTCCTTTTCCAGTTGCATCATCAGTTGGTAGTTGATAGTGGTCCCTCGTTGCCAGGGAGGCTCATCCCCGGGTGTCATGTCCCACGCTGGGGGGAAGGCATTGCATTTACATGCTGAGTTTGGCTTCGAGACTGGCCACATTTGAGTAACATGAAGGCTGACAGGAGGAAATTCCCAGGCACAATGTTGCTCTAGGCCTTGTTCTTATTTTAGGTTTATCAGCTCACAAGGATAGTCATTAGGGGCTTCGGTTTTTTAAACAACACTAATATCCAGGTCAACTTGGACACTTCATATATTCAATCCCCCTTAGAGTATGAGCAAAGATCTTCTGGCATCTTCCACCCACCCTTGAAGGCATGTTCAAGAATAAAGATGCATTTCCATAAACAAATCTTTGGAAGGAAGGGAGAGACATGTTTGCTTTGGGGCCACAGCCAAATGTCATTCTACATGGAGGAATTTGTGGCAAGCAGAGCTGTACTTACTTGAGAAGTACTTAAGGGTGGCTCCTGCTTTGTTCAAGGTCAAATGTTTCTTTCCTCCATGCACAGAAGATGAAACAAAACCTGTCTTCCAAAGTTGAAGGTAATAATTAAAAGGGATTTGTCATCTCATGATCTCATCAAGGTGCCACCTGAAACTTGAAAGGAGGGCCATCGCCCCAGCCCAGCAGCCACATCCGCGCGGAGGTGCGCGGTCAGAGCATCACAAACAGAAGCACTCTTGAAATGCATTAAGGGGTTTGGCTATTTCTGGGACCCTCTGGAAAAGTGACCATTTTCTTTTGGCTGTGAATCATTCCTTAACTCTTCTGGCCTGTGAGCCTGGACCTCGAGAGCCCTAGCGGTGGGGAGCCCGGTGGCCCCTCGCTCACTTGGCCTCCAGGTCCCCGAGCCTCAGTGCTCTCTCCATGAAGCAGGCTCTGTCTTCCTGCACAGGGTACAGTGGGGCTCAGGGCTCACATCCAGAAAGCCCCTGGCATGGAGCCAGACACTGAGGAGTTCTCGGGACCCCAGATGAGCGTTCATTTTAGTGAGGGTCTTTGCAAAGCACTTCGCACTAGTGAGCTATTTATTGTAGAAACTTAAGCTCTCATTTGTATTTTCTAACTCATCTGTAATCTCACCACTTAGAGGTAATCATTTGCCAAGTCCCATTGATTCCACCTCCTTATCAAATTTCAACATCTGTGGTAGACAGAATAGAGACCCCTCCCCGGAACCTGTGAACACGTCACCTTCCATGGCAGAAGGGGCTTCACAGCTGAGATTAAGTGTAAGGCTCTTGAGGTGGTGAGATTGTCCTGGATTATGGGAGGGTGGAGCGCAGTGTAATCCTGAGGGTCCTTGTAAGAGGGAGGCAGGAGGGCCAAGGAGAGAGGGATGAGATCGTGCTCTGCCGCCAGCCTCAAGGAGGAAGGCAGGGCCCACATGTCCAGGAATGCAGGCAGCCTCGAGGAGCTGGGAGAGGCAAAGGAGCAGCTTTCAGAAGGAAGCCACCTTGTCAATACTCAACTTTAGCCCAGTAAGACCCAGGCAAGCCTCTGCCCTCCAGAGCTGGAAGGTGATGACTGTGGGGTTTTAAGCCACTAGGTGTGTATTGTCATTTCAGCAGCCACAGGAAAACAAGACCACATCCATGCTCTGACTCTGCCCTCACCGACTCAGGCTTCTCTGAGTGGCCCTTGGGCCTGGAGCAGTGGCCTCCCATCGGCTTTCAACTTGGGTCCCTCCAGTCCATTCTGCACAGGTGGCAAGGACCACTGATGGTGGATCCTAGCCATAAGCCCCCTGCCAAGAGCCCGTGGCACACCCTGAACTTGCCCTCAAGTGTGTGAGGGCCTCCTGGCCCCGAACTTCCCCCATGTTCTTCCCGCCCCTCACACCCCTCTCTTGGGCACCTTCTGCCATCCTGAAACTTGCTTCTAAGATGGACTGGCTACATCTATAACCAAAATCTTCATAGCATCTCACTTTATCCCTCCTCTGGAGGGTGACTGCCATGGGGCCTGGGAGGATTTGTTTTGTTCACTGCCTTATCCCCAGTGCCCAGAAAGGTGCTGGCCTATGTGGGAGCTCAAGGAATAGCCATGGGAGGGAGGGAAATGTATGTCACGTTTTTTCTCTACCTGGTGGGATTATCCTTTACCAACTTTTTTTTTTTAATGAAGCAAGTGAAAGAGTTCATCAAGAAACAAGAAAAAGGGAAAGTATGCACCTAAGACATGGGTGCAGGTGTGCTCCAGGCAAGAGATGTGCAATGTGGGGCCCCAGGGAAGGTCTTTTTAAGATCTTTCTTCCTTGCCCTTCCCCATACCAATAGTGGGAGTCTTACTGTCCTCGCTAATAAGACAAAAGAAGGCACAGACAGGCTCTGATTAAAAGCCTAGACTCACCAGTCTTTGTCAGATGTTGGGAATATTACTTGCCTCCTGCACTCCTGGCTGGCTCACCAAAGATGTTGCTGGAGCTTGGATCCTAGACTCTTGGCTACATCACAAGAAAGAATTCAGAGCCATGCCAGATTAATGAGGCATGAGACGAGTAAAAGATTTCGAAATGAGAAAAAGGAAAAGTATACACCCAAGACATGGTTGTTGGCATGCTCTAGGCAGGAGATGCTACTGACTTTGTTTTAACCTGTGTTCTAATCATTATGCTTTGGCCTCTTCACAGGCAGGTCAAGCACACCTATGTTGCAATCTCTAGAGCAGGGGTTCTTAACCTTTTTTGTTTCATGGACCCCTTTGTCAGTCAGGTGAAAACCATGGACCCCTTCTCAGAATGTAGCAGCAGATAGTTTTATGACACTCAACTAGTGCCAGGTCTAACAACTACTGTAATTTCAAAGTATAGATGTGCATAAGGGATTTTTCGAGATACACAACAACTGTAATGTGATATGAAATGAATATTACTGTAATTTATTGCATACATTCATAAGTGAAGGAAATGCTAGATTTCAGTTAGAGATCAGAGAAAATAAAGATAATAAGTTGATTTTTTTCAATTCAAGCTCATGGGCCCCTTGAAATGTCCATGGACACCTAGTTAAGAACCTCTGCTCCAGTGGCTGCATGCTGTCCTGTAGTATAGATGTTTTGTCAC